>NC_083717.1:39798028-40109328 GCF_028564815.1 Eubalaena glacialis
TAGCAGCCTGAGAAGAGAGGAAAATCCAGGGGCTCTCATTCCGAGCTTACCAGACGAAAGCTGAAATGCATCCTATGGCACCTCGCCTGTGCCCACCCTCTAGCTCTGACTACCAACAGTCTCTTGTATTGTTCTCTAAATTGCTTCATAGGCGACTGTTGACCAAACACCAATCCCATCTCCAAGTGGGGGCTGGTGTGCAAAGATGTTACTGACGTCAGCAAGATTTCCGTTGCCAACACACAGTTGGGAACTTACCCAGCACTGTCTGAAAGCCACACAGAACGCTAGTCTTCCAACCTTGTGCATCCCTACAAAGGCAGAGGTCGGTGCACGGTGGCCCAAGGCGAGTACTTTAAAGCAACTCTTATTTGGAGGTTTCCATTTTGCTTAGTTTGTTAGTAAATCATATATTCTGAAATAATCTCTCTCATTAATTAATCACCCATCCCCAGTACTAACACTTAACAAATACTTTCACAGAGGGACTTTCTGGCCCTAAAATATACTCTTCTCCAAGTCTTGAGCAGAACCAGGAAATACAATTCCCAAGGACAGCAATGAAATCTTATGAATGTGATATGCCTAACCTAGTTCACATTGTCATGAAATCTGAATAAACTATATAAAGAGAGAGGTGGTCTCCCCAAACCAGGAGGGAGCCCGGGGGACCTCTGCATCAGCATCTGTGTGCAGAACGTGGCAGCCTGACTTGTCCGCCCCCTCTGAAGGGGAAAGAAGCCCACTCTAGCCCTACCAGGTGCTCCCTTCCCTGCTTACTTGTTGTACGATGCTTTGATGTGTGCGATTGGGATCTCCTCAAATTTCTTTCCTGCCCACCTCAGAGAGCTCTCTTGTCCTGGAATTGGAGGGTAAATGCTGCAATTAGAAGAAAAATTTTAGGTAAGGTTGTCCTGATTTTTTCTTTTTTTTAATTAAAAAAAAAATTACAAGGTTTAAAAAAAGCCAACAGTACAGACAAACTCATAATAAAAAACAGCAGCTCTCTGCCTCAACCTGCTCCTGAGGTCACTGCCCCCAACCTTTCTGGCGCTGCTGCCACATCTGGGAACACGGTGCTTCAGCAGCCGTTTCCTGAGTTGTTGACTCTAGACACAGCTAGTGGCTTTCTGCTGGGAGGAAAGAGAATTTAATCCATGCTCCCCATCTTTACCTGTCCCTTCTAGTATAATCAGATCACTCTTTCCAGTCCTCTATAAGCTACTCTTTCTGCATTTAAAAAAATAAAGTCGAATCTCTATTTCTTGTTTTATCAACCACAGATACCTTGACTATATTATTGTTAGTTTGTACAAACAATATGATTTTTCATATCATATTGATATGACAAAATTATCTTAATAAAAAAAGACAAAATTGTCTTAATAATACTTATAAAAATCATTATTATAAAAAAAAAATCCAGTATTCCCTGGAATAGAGGTCAGCAAACTTTTTCTGTGAAGGGCCAGATAGTAAATATTTTAGGTTTTGCTGGTCGTAAAGTTTCTGTTGCAACTACTCAACTTTGCCACTGTGGTGCAAAAACAGCTACAGACAACAGTAAGTTAATAGGTGTGACTACTGTCCAATAAAAAACAGGAAACTGGCCAGATCTGGGTAGGGGCCAACTTGCCAAGCCCTATCCTAGACCAGCGGCTGTCCATGCTGGCTGAACAGCTGGATCACGTGATTCTTGCTTACACTCCACCCCAGACTTCTGGATGGGGCCTGAGAATCCATTTCTGAAGTAGCCCAAGTGAGTCAGAATGTGAACTCAGGGTTTAGCACACTGGCCTAGATATCATGTTGAGTTCAAGACCCCTCTCTATCTCAGTCCAATCTGTCCTCTGGCTGTCTCTTGGTCAGGACTCTTCATTTTCAGGTGGAGAAACTGAGTACAAATAGGGGAACAGGGTTAACAAGGGAAGCCAGGCCTTGGGTCGAGGGGCTCTACCCTGGTTCAGAGCTCTGCTCACCACCTGCGCTTTTTTTTATTCTAGACTCGAGCAAACCTGCTGCTGCACCCTGCCTACACGTACAGATCAGATCAGTGTTTGTACCCCCTCAGCCACCTGAACTACAATGGGTTCTGATTTAGAGAATACACTATTATCTGAGCATTATCCTCCTGACTGGCTTTCCTAGAGAGATTTAAAAAAAACACAACAGTAGCACAGTGGTATTCAAGAGTTACAAGTGTATTCTTTCCTGCTTGGCCTGATCTTAGAGATGATTTAGCATCTCAGCAGGTTGCCAGCTTATCAGCCTACAGTGAGGTGGAATGTGGACGAGGCTCTGAGATGACATTCATATTTAAAACATTACCATTTCCCCATTGATAATTTCCCCTATGGACTTGTGGGTCAAAAACTTAAGCCTTCTAAAGTCTGAACATACCAGCATAATGCCTTTTATATAGGCCAAGATTTTTGAACTAGGAAGGATTTGGAGCTTGAACCATTTAACTGAAGGCGCAGACAAGATCAAGCTTTTAAGCCTCCCAGGTCCAATGTACAAACGAACAAGTGGTTCACCCCGAGGCAGCCCAGAAACAGGAAAGACAAAGCTTTCTGGCGCTGGTCTGCTGCCTCTTCATACCATCCTCAAACCAGGCCCGCACACACGGCATCTCTTGCAAACGGCTGACAAGGACTGAAAATAGCCTGCACAGTTGGGTAGAGAAAAATACACAGTAGTGCAGTAGTACCTACTGTCTGTCTTTCTATTACAGTTTCTTGACCTCAGTACTACTGACATTTTGGGCAAGAGAATTCTCTGAGGGGGGGCTGTCCTGCACACTGTGGGGTGTTTAGCAACATCCCTGGCCTCTACCCAACTAGACATTGTCCCTCAAGTTGTGACAACCAAAAATGTCTTCAAACATCGCTAAAAGTCCCCTTGGAGGCACAGCCTCCCCGGGCTGAGAACCGCTGCTTTACTTTAATGACTTCTAACATCCAGTGGGCCCTCATTGCTGGCAATCATACAGCGCATCCACAGTTCAATTACCCTTTCACTGTCCTGGATGACTATTTTGTACCGTCTTTTGTCCTCTCAGACCTTCAACTCCTTCCTGCTTCCTCACTGCCCGCTGATGACCTTCACAGAGAAATAGAAGCAATCAGAGGCTCTTCCAGCTCCCACTACCAAACATCTGTGCCCACAATCTCTGCCTTCTCTCCTGTTATGATGCTCCACTTGTGTGTTAGCCCCTCAAGGACAGCAGTCCGGCATCCTCATTCTTTCCCCTCTCTACTGCATCATTCCCATCAGCAAAACATGTGGTCATTTCCCCAACCTAAAAACAAACAAAAACCTCTTGATCCTAAAGCCTCCTTTAGCACCTGCCCATTTCTATATTCCCGCTCAAAGAAATGACCATACCTGCTGTTTCTTCCTGTCTTCTATTCTCCTTGAACCCATGCTACTCAGACCTTAGCCCCTCATACCTCCACCAAAAATGCTCTAGTCAAGGTCACCAACCAACTCACAATGTTAAGTCCAATGAGCAATTCTGTCATCAGTCTATGGACCTATCATATCAGTAGCATTTGATATAGCTAATCTCTCTGCCCTTGAACCACATTAAAAAAAAAAAAAAACCCTCCAGGTTTTCTTAGTACTTCTCTGGAGGTTTCTTCTTTCTCTTTTGCTGATTTTTCCTCATCTCCCAAATCTCTAAATGCCAGAGGCTCCAGGGTTCTGTCCTTGGACCTCTTCTTCTCTTTGTTTACCCTTTCTCTCTTGATGATCTTGTATCTTATGGTTTTAAATATCATCTAGGGACTTCCCTGGTGGTCCAGTGGTTAGGACTCGGTGCTCTCACTGCCAGGGGGCCCTGGGTTCGATCCCTGGTCGGGGAACTAAAATCCCATAAGCCTTGTGGCAAAAAAACCCCAAAACAAACAAAAAATCATCTATATGACGAGTCTTCCAAATGTATACCTCTAGCCCAGATCTGTCCCCTGAACTCCATTTCTAATAGTCAATATTGTATCTCCACTTGGATGTTAATGAAGCATCTCAAACTTAACCACCCAAATCCAAGCTCCTGCAGTCTCCCCCGTCTTCATGACAACTCTATCTTTCCAGTTATTTAGGCCAAAAATTTTAGAGTGCTCCTTCAGTCCTCTCCTTTTCGCACATCTTACATGAACAAATCCTGTTGGTCATCTTCTAGATGTATCAGTCTGACCATTTATACTACCTCCACAGCTGCTACTCTGGTCCAGGCCAGCATCATTTCTCACCTAGATTACTTCAGTAGTTTTTTAGCTGCTTAGGAGACTTCTCCCACCTTCCATCCTCGCTTCCCTACAGTTCAATATCAACACAGCGGCCAAAGGGACCCTTTAAGATGTAAGCAGAATCATGTCAATCCTCCGTTCAGAATTCTCCAGTGACTTCCCACTTCACTCAGAGAATAAGCTGAAGTCCTCACGGTGGCCCACAAGGCCGACAGGATGTAGCCCTGCATGCCTGCTGCACCCCTTTGCCCTCCTGCCCCCACCTCCTGTTTTTAATCACTCCACGTTGGCCTTCTTGCTGCTGCTCTCAAACACTAGACACATTCCTACAATCTGTCGTACTTGTTTTCTTGTTTTCTATATACTGTCCCCTATCCACTCGAATTTAAGTTCTACGGGGGCAGGGACTTTTGTGTGTTTGGTCACCGATGCATCCCCAACACCTTGAACAGTGCCTGACGTTGCTGAGTGACTATAACAGAATCTTGGCTTAAATTCCTTCGGCAGCTCCCCACTGCCTACAGTGGGGACTGCGTAAAAGCCCCAGTGTTACAGATAAGACCCTCAGCATTCGGATTCCTTCTCACCCTGCTGGCCTCATCTGCCATCACACATACACTTGAATACACTGCGTTCTTTCACAATGCATGCCTTACACAGACTGTTAGTTTGCCTAAAACGACCTTTCATCTTTTCCAGCTGAACTCCCATTCAGTTCACTTCTTAACTTCACATTATTTTCTTGGCACTCTTGCCTGATTTCCTCTGGAGTCAGACACTCACTCTTTCATACTTCAAAACAACCATCTCTTACCTCCAATATACCACTGGTCAGATTATGGTGAAAACATTTGTATGTTTGTCTTCCCTGGTAGACTGTGAACTACTTGTGGGGAGGAATGATCTTCTGCATTTGTATCCCCAGCACCTAGCACGGTGCCTGGCACCAAGCAGGTTCTTAGAAAAGGTTTGTTAAATACAATGAAGTACAAGTAGCACAAAGCGGCAGTGGCACTGTGGAAAGCAAGTTGCCAGTCGCTGGGGCTAAGCACAAAAACCACCCTGGACCTTAGACCAACTCAAAAAAATGCATAATAACATACACCCTAGTGTAGCCACCCATCCCCGCCCCCTTTTGTGTCCGAGACCCAGGGAAGGTTGTTAGTCTGACGTGATGCCAGAGGGAAACAAAGGTGATATTTACTATACAACTTCGACGTTCACTCATTCATTCATCAAATGTTCATGAGCATTCATTTTGTCCCAAAGCTCATCTCATTTGATCCTTACAACCTCTTCCGGCGTTATTTCCACTTTCAGACGAAAAAGCTGAGGCTCAAAGATTAATCTGCATAAGGTCCCGCAGATGGCAAGTGACAAAGAGTTGGGAATTCACTGGTTCTCTGACTCTGGAGGGTGGTGCCAGTCTCCCGAGGGCTGGACCTAAGTGGCCCTCACCTGAAGCTGCTGCGGCTCGGAGCTGGCGCCGGAGCCTTCGCCTTCTCAGCTTCCGGCTTGGCCGCTGCGTCTTGCATCTGCTGGGAGCTAGTGTGGATGGTGGGGGTCAGCACTCCGGCCACGGCGACCCTGTGGAGAAGGAAAGCTCAGTGAGGTCCAGGCCTAACCGAGTCCTAACTGGAGTCCAGGTGTCTCATGGGACACGGGCAGGAGCGAATTCCCGCGGGTGGCCGTAGGCTCGGAGGGAATAATCATTCTTACCTGGTCGTCGGTGGCCAAACCCATAACCGCAAGAGCCAAGACCCCGCGTTTCTTACAACCTGCATGACTTGAGTTGACCCCAGTCAGCTCCCGTCCGCGGCGACCGCGGAGCTTGGCGGGGCTGGAGCGGAGCCAGCACCACGAGCGCTTGTGGGGGAGGGTGAAGAGGAAAAGTCACCTGATTCCTTTTTATAACGTACATTAAAGATTTTTCTTCCCATTTAAATGCTGTATAATAACTATCGTTGAGAGTGGCAACTGGGAATCCTCCCCCCTTTTCCTAGTTTTCTAACACGAGATCTTCGCCCACCCCTCCATATTGGAATGGTTCGTTCTACTAGTTCCGGGGAACCTAGCTCTTCCCGTCATGCTGTGCCCGCGCTGCCTTGTGGGAATATAGGATTGGCCCAGGACCTCGCTGGGAGCCGCGGTACCTTGTGGGAAGGTCGACAGATGGCGGCGCCCGTAAGGCTGACTGTGTTAGGGGTGGCGAGGGGCTGGCGGCGGTTCGAGGGCCCCTGGACCCGTAGCCTGGGTTCTCGCAGCTTGGCCCTTGCGGCCGCACCCTCGAGCAGCGCGTCTCCATGGCGCTTGCTGGGCGCGTTGTGCCTGCAGCGGCCACCGCTGGTCTCGAAGCCGCTGACCCCATTGCAGGAAGAGATGAAGGCTCTGCTACAGCAGGTGGGATTGAGGTGCGGGTCGTCGCTTCTAGGTGCAGTTGGGGAAGCAGTAGAGGCACGCTGACTTGCGTTTGATCCCGATGCCGCCACCGATTAGTTTGTGTGACTTTGGGCAAGTTATTTCACTTCTCTGAGCTTCAGTATACTTACCTGCAAAATGGTGCCTACCTTACTGGGTTGTTGTGGTACGTAGTACGCGTTCAATAAAAGGTACTTCGCTTTCTTTGATCTTTTCTGTTGTTACCGTCGGCAACTCTTTGGAGATGCTCTCCTTTTTCAGTCAATATACTGGGGGTACGGTGGTGAACAAGAGGGATTCAGTCCTTATCATAGGTAGTTGACAGTTTAGAGAGGAGAAAGTCCTTGTTATGTGATGAGCATAAGGAAAAGGCAACGGGCACATCCGTAAGATGTCTGTGATAAAGTCTGTTTGTGTGAGGGGCAAGTGAAGAGACATGGGCAAAAACGGTGTAGTGGCTATGAGGGTCTTAAATCCCCATAGATAGTGATGAAAGGATATTATGTTTCCGCAGAACCTGAGACGTTTTTGTCTTGGCTACTGAGAGATAAAAACTTCACTTCTGTGCTTTTTACTTGGCTTATTACTCTGCAAACATTTTATTAATCGCTTTATAGATAATCATATAGGACCCACTTTGTACAGACACTGCTAAGTGCTAGGCATGCAGTGGTGAACGAGACAGACATAGCTCTGGTTCTCAGAGCACTTCAGTTTGGTGGAGGGGGCATCAGTCAGTAACCAAATAACCACGTGATTATGGAATTGAAGTCTCTGGTAAGTGTTGTAAAGGAAAACACAGGGTACTGTAATAGTGTTTAACAGGGACATTAATTTGATTTTAATGGGAGGTGTCACAGAATATCTTTCTTAAGAAAGTGATATTTAAAAAAAAAAAAAAGAAAGTGATATTTAAATTGAGATCTGAAGGATGAGTAGGAATCTCCCAGGAGAGCATGAGGGAAAACATTCTAGGAAGAAGGAATAGCATCTGTAAACTCCCTGAAGCAGGAAAGTTCATGGTGAGATTCTGATCAAAGACTGGCCTGACTGGAGGGAGGTAAGTGGGCAGGCAATGCCTGTCCTAGTCCTCTGTTCTTTGTGGCAGTCTTGACCTCCAAACACATTCTAATGTTTTAGCAGATATAACTCAAGCCCAAAGTGCAGGTGATCTTTTTTTCTCTGTTTTCTCTGTGGTGTTTTGGTTGTATGTCTGTTGGGTGGTAAACTTCTGAGTCTGTCAAGTGCACTGTAACTCTGTTTTATTTTGTTTTTTTTGTCCTTTTAATTTTCCCAGTTTGGGGTAGATTTTTGCTCTTTTAATTTTCCCAGATCGAGGTAGAGAGAAGCCTGTATTCAGACCATGAGCTTCATGCTTTGGATGAAGCCCAGCAACTGGCAAAGAAGAAAAGCGACCTTTATGGTGAAGAAGAAGATGAGAGGAATATATTGCTGTTACAGGATTTGGAAGACATGTGGGAGCAGAAATTCCTACAGTTCAGACCTGGAGCTCGAATAACAGGTTTGTGGTCTTTTCAGGCCAGTTAGAGGTAGAAAAGGGGGGTATTCTGGTTCCCAAACAAAGGATTCTTGCTTAACCCCTGCTTGTGATTTAAGTAACAAATAATTTCAAATGATAGAACTTCTTTCACGTGGGAGAAAAAGAAATTCTTTTCCCTGTTCCTCACATCCACCCTAATATAATTTTTTCAAGGTCTGTGTTATTTTTGAGTGGGATGTAAGGGTATTGGGATAGCCTTATCTGTCTCAGTTAAGCCTCAGGAATGTTATCTGGGTTTAACTCCTAGTTTGGGACTAAGAGTGGGGGAAATTAAGTGTTTCCCACTAGTTTCCTGTATTTTATCTGAAATCCCTCCCAAAGCAGGGGGTTGAGTTCTTTTATTCTTATTTCACGATAAAGACTGAAGAACAGAGAATGTAGGGGCTGGTTAAGTCGGTAACAGTGTCAAGACCAATGAAATAGTAGTGTCTGGGTATTGCTTCTTTTCCAAAGGCTCAAAGTACTTTGTGTTTGGCTTTTCAAAGGAGGAGTTCAGCTTTTGGTTTCTTCTTGTTAAATTTTAGTTTCCTCAAGATTGTGAGACTCTGTCCTGAGAGAGGTCAGGGTTAAAGAGACGGGTCGGGGTTCTAATTTGATTATAAGTTCTTTGAGGGCAGAGGTTGTGGCTCTACCTTAAAGGAGGACTCTAAAACTCTAATCTTCTTGGTTCTGGCAGAACACGGTCCTCTTGTCTCCTGTGACCCCCTCTTTTCTTCACAGAAGCCGATGTAAAGAATGACCGAACCTCACTGCACCGGAAGCTAGACAGGAACCTCATTCTGTTGATCAAAGAGAAGCTTGGAGACCAGGATGTTTGGATGCTGCCCCAGGCAGAGTGGCAGCCCGGGGAGACCCTCCGCCGAACAGCTGAACGAACCCTGGCCACACTCTCAGGTGAGTTCTCTGCCTCGCTCTAAACCCCGCAAGGCACACTTCAAACTCAGCCTGAGGATTTGCAGGCTGACTGTGGGCCTGGCTTTAAGGGTAGGAGGTTGGAAGGTTAATGGAAACTTTGATATTTATAAAATTTCAGCTAGAAAAAAATCTTAGATCAAGTGAGAGTCTTTGTGCCACTGAGATTTTTTTTTGTTTTTAATATTTATTTTGGCTGCGCCGGGTCTCAGTTGTGGCACGTGGGATCTTTAGTTGTGGCATGAGGGCTTCTTAGTTGCGGCATACAGACTTCTTAGTTGCAGCACGCATGTGGGACCTAGCTCCCTGACCAGGGATCGAACCCAGGCCCCCAGCGTTGGGAGCGGGGAGTCTTACCCACTGGACCACCAGCGAAGTCCCGGCACTGAGATTTTTAAATTTTATTTTTATTTTATTTCTTTTAAACTATTTTCTTTTCTTTTTTTTTATAAATAACACATTGGTTTTATTGATGGCAGAAGAAAAAATTCTTTCACTTGTAAAAGGTAGTTGCTTTATCTGACTCCATATTTTTTCCCATTCTTTGTGTGGGTTGATTTTTTTTTCCCCCTAAAATCTGTTTTTTCATTCTCCAAATAATAATATCCACAGTGGCTGCGTTTTATTCTAAAGGGAAAGTAGGAAGTCTAGTCACTGGCTTGTTTCTTCACAAAGACTCTTGTCATACTCGTTCTGAGCCCGGGGAGGTTGGTAAAGCTGCTGGGTTGGCTGAGTGGATCGTCCTGGCTGGCCATCATCTCCTCTACAAGACTCAAGAGTTTGGCTGTAGATGCTGTCTTCCTCCCATCTCCCTATTTGAATGGGCCTGATGTTGTTTAGAAGCGGCTTCTTCATAGTTCCTGTACTCAATGAATTAACAACTGCTGTCATACCTGAAGGATGGAGAGTTTCCGCTTCTGATCACTAAAACTTGTCTTCCCAACAGAGTGCAAAACATTCACCTCCTGGTTTCTACAGTTTTGCATTCTCCATAGGAATAGGTGATTCTAGTACTTTTTTTTGGTTTAATTGGCCCAGATCTTCTTTGGGGCCCAGTATTGTAAAAAATTTTGTCATTATAGGGTGTAGCTATGAGGGGTCCTGTTGGCTTAATAGGTCCTACTCGCCTTCCCTTCAGGCATTTCTGTCTCTCCACTCAACACCAGTGATACTATTCGTTCCAGTGGGATTCTGGTAATTAATACTTACATTGAAAGGTGCTTCAGTTTTTACGACACTGAAAGCTTCATTATTTATTGTTTATGGTTTCTCGTCATAAAAATGATCAGGATTAGCTGTTTGGTTTTCTCTCATTTTTAAAAAAATTAATTAATTAATTAATTTTTTGGCTGCGTTGGGTCTTCGTTGCTGTGCGTGGGCTTTCTCTAGTTGTGGTGAGCGGGGGCTACTCTTCATTGTGGTGTGCGGGCTTCTCACTGCGGTGGCTCCTCTTGTTGTGGAGCACGGGCTCTAGGCACGCGGGCTCAGCAGTTGTGGCACGCGGGCTCAGTAGTTGTGGCACATGGGCTTAGTTGCTCTGCAGCATGTGGGATCTTCCCAGACCAGGGCTCGAACCTGTGTCCCCTGCATTGGCAGGCGGATTCTTAACCACTATGCCACCAGGGAAGTCCCTGGTTTTCTCTTTTCCTACATTTTTGATTCTTATAATTTATGGATTCTTCAGGAAGTGGATTTTTTTTGTGTGTGTGCCTCTGCATAGTATGAATCTTTTGCTTTGCACAGTTACTCCCCTTCCCTTTTTTTTTTTTAAGCAGCATTGTTGTGCTAAGAACTTAGAGGATATGGAATTTCTTTAGTTCTGTCGCATCTAGAATATGGTCTGTCCACACTTGATTTTCTCCTCAGCTCATACTTCAGATCCTGAAGAAGTACTCAGTTTTGCAGAACCTGTTTCTAGGTAACCCACTGCCTTCTAAAATTGACTTTGAATTTTGGGTCTCTTTGAAAATGAGATTTTTCATTTCTTGGCCATCTGGTATCATCTTGAGGAAGATACCTTGGTTGGTTATCATCTTTTGCTCCATTTTGTTCAGTATTTGACAATCTGTGTTATCCCTGACAGACCTGTGATTTAGGTTCTACCCCAGAGCCCAGTGCAGAGGCAGCCAACTGAAAAACACCCAGACTTTCTATGAAAGAGGCTTGTTTGTTTAACATAAAGCATCGGCCTGGGGGAACAGGCATCCAATTCAGCACACATCTAGGGGCCTGTGGAAGTATCCTGCGGGGACAGAGACTGGCAGATGCCGTCCCTGTGCTCTCCCTCACCCCCACAGAGATTTTAAGATTTATTACATTTAAAATTATGCTCCTGCCAATCTCTTAGCCTGCTTCTCTTTTTGTCCTTGCAGGCTTGCTTATTGGCATCACCACTTACCCATTCACCCAACTAGAAACCTCAGAGTTATCCTTGACCTCATTCCAACATCCATAAGTTCTTGAGTCCTATCTGGTCTGTTCTAAATAGTCCCCTCTTTATTCCTGCAGCTTTTCTGGGAGCCTTTTCACTTCTCACTAGTCCAGATTTTCTCAGCCTTGGCACTGTTGAAATTTGAGGCGGGATAATTCTTTGTGGGGGCTTCTGTGCCTTGTAGGATGTTTAGCAACATCTCTGGCCTCTACCTGCTAGATGCCAGTAGCACTAACCCATCCACACTCCCACTAGTGTGACAACCAAAAATGTCTCTCGACACTGCCAGACATTACGTGGAGAGTGGAATCACAGTGGTTGAGAACCGCTACACTGGACTATTGAGGTAGATGCCAAGTGAGTTCCCCCTTGCTTTTGTGTTGTCCTCTTCAGTGCTGCCAGAATGAGCCTTCTAAAATACAAATCCCTTGTCACTTCTCTGCCTCAAATTCTTGAAAGATTCCCCATAAAAGCAGACTTTCAAGCAGGGCCTACAAATCCTTTTTGCTTTGGTCCCGAGCTCATCAATCTTCCATCTTGCCACTCATTAATGTATATTCCAAGTTCTAACCTAGCAAACCTTTTGCATCCCGTGAATAATGTGGTTTTTCATACATCCCTGTTTTGGAACCTGCTGGTCCCTGACTGGAATGCTTTACTCCTCCCTAGTCTGACTGCGCAGTACATCCTACCTTCTGTGGTGGAACCTTCTGGGTAGAGAGAGCTACTCCTCCCTCTAGGCTCCCATAGCACTTGTGTGTGCCCTTACTCAGTTTATACAGCAATTTACTCTCTGCCTACCATTTGCTGGACACTCTCCAGGCAGTGGGGTCACAGTGATGAAGAGAACGCTACCTGTGCTTCCTGGGAGCTTATGTCCTAGTGGAGAAGACGCTCTTCATGTATTCCATTGCCGTTTAATTGTTTATTAACACGTTGTCGCACCCCAGCCAGAATTCTGACTCCCTTGAAAATACAGATACTATCTATTCCTCTCAGTCATCCCAGCTCTCAGCAAAGTATCTGGCACATAGTAGGTACTTGCTGAATGTTTATTGAGTAAATGATCTGGTTGTATAAGTGCACAGCCACTTTTCTGGCTCTGCCACCAGCGTAAGTACCTGCTAGCGAAACATCAGCAGCCAGTGTGCACCCCCTTGATCCTTTCCCGAGAGCGACCTGTGTGGCCTGCAGGAGAGGGAGCAAGACAGAATGGAATGGGAGGGGCCTTTGCTGCGTTCTCGGTTTCCTTAGCCATCACACAAGAGTTGGCAGCTGGGTTTCTTGCCAGGATCATTGGACTCAGATGCTTAGCTTCCCTCGGTCAGTTGTTCATGTTCACGACTGGTGCTCAGCTCCACCTGCTGTGCACCACGTGGAAAGGGGCTCCCCTTGGCACCACGCTTTTCTCCTTTGAACATTCCCGTTGCCATAAATAAGTGTGAAAGGATATATTAGTATTTTATAGGTGCATATAAAATGAAATATGTTGATTTATTTCAAATTCATTAAAATCGTAAATAAAATAATTAAAATGGCAAAGAAAAGCTCAAGTGGTATAAAAGTATAAATATAAAACGGTCAAAGTCTATTCCTTTCCTCCCCTTTGGTGCACTTCCCGAGTAGTTCTGCAAGATGGAATTCCTAGAGGTGGAATTAATGGTCAAGGATGGACACATTTATGTTTTTGATAGGTGCCACCCAAGTTCCTGCAGAACGTACATAGCATGTGACATTTTCAGGAGTGGGGTATAGGAGTGCCTGTTTGTCTAGACCTCACCAACATGTGAAATAGTCTCTCTTTAAAATTTTTGCCTGTCCAATCAGTAAAAAAAATTGATCTCTTTTGGATTAGCAGTTTCCTGATTGCTAATTGATCATCTTTTCATATGTTCATATGTTTCATGTGGCTATTTGTATTTCTTCTTCTGTGAACCGCCTGTTCAGATTCTTTGCTCATGTTTGTAATGAACTGTTTTTTTTCTTTTTGATTTAATTACATTTAATCCATTTTCCCAGATTATAGAAAAGTAATATGTATTCATTGAATTAAGTGCAAAATACAGAAAAGTATAAAGAAACATGCCAGTATAATTCCACCACCCACAGATCCCCACTGCTGACATTTTGTATCGTAGGTGATTTCACATCATACATGAATTCCTCATCTAATGCTGATGCTGTTGTTATTGTTTGCAATATTGAGAAAAGCAATTCATTGTATATGGTGAAAAAATATCAAACAGTGTCTGGTAAATGTAGTTCTAAAGAAGTAATAAGTAATTTTCCCATCTTAGAGGCAATCACCATGAACACTTTGTGTATCCTTTTAGAAACTGCAAGCACATACATATTTTATCTGTTCCTTTTTTCCACACAGTGGGATATACATGGTTACATACCTTCCTTTCTCTTCTTAGGCACAGCTTTTAAGCATATCTCTATATCAGCAGGTGAAGACATATCTTACACTTTCAGCGCCAGTGTAATATTTCATACATGTATGTACTGCAGTTTGTTTAACCAGTGTATTGCTTTTACAAACAAAGGTGCAGTGAACATCTGTGTACACTCCACTGTGCTCACATGGGCAAATAACTATATCCAGGAGGATGAATTCTAGAAGCAGATGTGCTAAATCAAAGGGTTTATATAATTAAAATTGGTATCTCTCGCCAAATATAGCAGTTGTACTAATTACACTCCCACAGTATGTTTGAGAGATCTCAGTTTTCCCTTATCCTTGACAAGCAGTGTACAGCTCAAAGTTTTTGTTTTTAAATTTAATTTAATTTAATTAATTTACTTATTTTTTTTATTGGGGTATAATTGTTTTACAATGTTGTGTTAGTTTCTGCTGTACAGCGAAGTGGAGTTCCCTGTGCTACACAGCAGATTCTCATTAGTTGTCTATTTTATACATATTAGTGTATATATATGTCAGTCCCAATCTTCCAATTCATCCCACTCCCCCTTTCTCCCCTCAGTGTCCATACGTTTGTTCTCTACATCTGTGTCTCTATCTCTGCCTTGCAAACTGGTTCATCTGTACCATTTTTCTAGATTCCACATATATGTGTTAACATATGATATTTGTTTTTCTCTTTCTGGCTTATTTCACTCTGTATGACAGTCTCTAGGTCCATCCACGTCTCTACAAATGACCCAATTTCGTTCCTTTTAATGGCTGAGTAATATTCCATTGTATGTATGTACTACACCTTCTTTATCCATTTGCCTGTCAGTGGACATTTAGGTTGCTTCCATGACCTGGCTATTGTAAAGAGTGCTGCAATGAATATTGGGGTGCATGTGTCTTTTTGAATTGTGGTTTTCTCTGGGTATACGCCCAGTAGTGGGATTGCTGGGTCATATGGTAATTCTATTTTTAGTTTTTTAAGGAACCTCCATACTGTTCTCCATAGTGGCTGTATCAATTTACATTCCCACCAACAGTGCAAGAGGGTTCCCTTTTCTCCACACCCTCTCCGGCATTTATTGTTTGTAGATTTTTTGATGATGGCCATTCTAACCCGTGTGAGGTGATACCTCATTGTAGTTTTGATTTGCATTTCTCTAATTGTTAGTGATGTTGCAGCTCAAAGTTTTTGAACTTCAGTAATATGATGTGTTTTACACATCAAATAGAAAATAAATTTGTACAAATAGAAATAAATTTGTATTTCTTGAATTATCAATAAGATTGAGCATCTTTTTATTTTTTTAATTAATTAATTAATTTATTTATTTATTTTTGGCTGTGTTGGGTCTTCGTTTCTGTGCGAGGGCCTTCTCCAGTTGCGGCGAGCGGGGGCCAGTCTTCATCGCGGTGCGCGGGCCTCTCACCGTCGTGGCCTCTCCCGTTGCGGAGCACAGGCTCCATATGCGCAGGCTCAGCAGTCGTGGCTCACGGGCCCAGCTGCTCCGCGGCACGTGGGATTCTCCCAGACCAGGGCTCGAACCCGTGTCCCCTGCATTGGCAGGCAGATTCCTAACCACTGCGCCACCAGGGAAGCCCCTGAGCATCTTTTTATGAGTTTATAGTTCATTGATAATTATTTTCATGTGAACTTCTTGTTCATATGCATGCTTCATTTTTCTTTTAGAGTTGTTTTTTTCCTCATTGATTTCTAAGTACTACTTATACCTTAAGATATTCCTTTGTTGAATGTGTTGAAAATATTTTTCCTAGTTTGTCATTTTGTCTGTGACTTTTGTATGCTTCGTTTTTCCTTGCAGAAAGATTTTAATTTTTATGTAGATAAATATTTTTTCTGTTTTGGATTTTTGAATTTTGTGTCTTGGTTAGGACTTCCCCTCTCAAAAATGATACAGAAAATATCCCATTTTTTTTTTTATAGTACTCTTATGGTTTCTTTTTTCTTTGTGAAAAATTTTTAAATACAGAAAAATTCAGAAAATATTAAACATCCATGAAACCATCAATCCAGAATGAACAAACCATTTATGAAAATTTTAACTTACTGTTAAATCTTTGACCTGTATGGTGTCAATTTTGATGTGAGGAGTGAGGTTGGGATCCAGCTTTATTTTTTCCTTTTAGCTAGTCCATTCTCCCAATGCCATTTAGTAATTAATCCCATCATTTTCCCATCCTTTGAAATGCTGGGTTGGGGTTATTAACCCATTGTTGTAGATTGCAGATGTTGTCTGTCCATCTGTCTTTGCCTTTTAACTTTCATTTTCACCCTGCAGCAGTCAGATTGGGTCCTTTTTATACTTTCCACATGACATTGCGTTTAAAAGCCTGACGAACTTTGCTTTACAGATACCAAGTGTCTTGGTCCTTCATCAACAGATGGTGACAGGGCTGAGTCTAGAAGCTCGGTGCTCTGACTCCCAGGTAGTGATATTTGGGCTGCATTGCTGACTTCAGTCTGAGAGCAGTAGCTTGGCATGAGGAATGGACCCAGTGAATCTGGAGCCTATGGGCCAGGAGCCTTTGGATGGAGAGGAGACAAGAGTCTTCAGGAATGACCCTAGTTCTCACTCTCAGGGATTACTTTTACCTCAGGCTGGAAGTGGCTCTCACAGAGACCCCCAATGATTTCGGGCGCCATAGTAAACAGGTGGGTGTATCCTCATCTTCCGATTCTGTTCCCCCCTTCTCAGAGAACAACATGGAAGCCAAGTTCCTGGGAAATGCACCCTGTGGCCACTACAAGTTCAAGTTCCCCCAGGCAATGCGGAAAGAGAGCAGCCTCGGGGCCAAAATATTCTTCTTCAAAGCACTGCTGCTAAGTGGAGACTTTTTCGAGGCTGGGAAGAAGGGCCATCATGTGTGGGTCAGTAAGGAGGAACTGGGTGACTATTTGAAACCAAAATACCTGGCCCAGGTTAGGAGGTTTCTCTTGGACCTCTGATGGACAATGCTCAGACAGGTCTGCAATCGGGCCTCAAGGACGTTGCGTTGCCTCTTCTCTGCAGGGAATATCAAGCAGCAAACTAAATTCTGAGAAATAAACAAGTTTTTCATTGTGTGGGTCTCTGTTGATTTGTTCTTTGAGGACTACTGGCTTCTTTCTGTCAAGAGAGAACCGTCTCTTAGGCTGCCTTTCCCTTTTTTCCCATGCTCATAATTGAGTAGTATTGCATTACTTTGTAGTGAATCAACTGGCTTCATGGACCCAGGAAGAAAGAACGGAAGGAAGTGAATCAGCCTTCTAAAAGCCTTGAGTTCTGTGAAAGCTTTTAGGCCCCTGAAAAAAAAAGCCTACTGCTATGTAGTTTCTTAGTCATTTTCTGTTTTGTATTTCTCTCCCTTTCTACTTGATATGAGAATGTATCAATCTAGCCTAGGAAATGATTCCTTCCTTGTTTGCTTTGCTTTGCTTTCCTTTCCTTCCCTTCCCTTCCCTTCCCTTTCCCTTCCTCCCTCCTTCTCTCCCTTCCTATTTTCATTCATTCTTTTTTTTTTTTAAAGCATTTTATATTTAAACAGAATATAATCACTTCTTACATGTTTTGAAACAGTCATGTGAAATAAGCAGGGTCAGCCTGTTACCTCCCATTTTAGAAAAGGTAGGTGGGTGTCGTGGCCAGGTGTGATTGGTTGAGAGTCTTACTGCAGGTCACTGATGGTGCAGGAGGAGACTGCTGATCTCGTGCCTCTGGGTTGGGGCTCTTGACCCCTCACCAGATTGCTTGGGTCACCGCTGGGCCTGGTGCCTGGCACAATGGAGGGCACTCAGTGAGCATTTGCTAAAATGAGGGGAAGGGAGGGAGGGTCTCAGGCATGCTTCTTTCTGCCCAGAATAGTGGTTCCAGTAGCAAGACTGCAGTCCTGGATCCTATCAAACTAACTGGTTTCCTCTCAGAAGGCCTTCTGGGTTAAACAGTCTGGCCCCTAGCAAATTAATTGTACCCGAGAGGGAGTCCTTGGAACCTTTGATTTATAACCAGTTGGCAGAAGCACAAGTGACCACTTGGACTTGTGGTTGACACCTAAGGGGGGGAGAGGAGGAGTTTGGTAGGATGGAGCCCTTAACCTGTGGGAGCCAATGCTTTCTTCAGGTAGATAGTGTCAAAATTGAGTTGAATTGTAGGACATCTAGCTGGTGTCAGAGAATTGCTTGGTGTGGAGTTGATACCAGAATCTTAATGGCCATTCATAAGATGGTCTGTTTTGTTACAGGGTTGTTTCTTTAAAGGGAAATAACATATATAAAATTGGTAAGTAGAGAAGTGGTGTCCGGATAACCTGGAATTAGGTTGCTTCCTGTGAGGTTTTCCCCAGACTTTAATATTTTGAAGTGATCAGGGACAGGATAGAATACCTTAAGAAAAAAGCTGAAAATTGTGTAGAAGTGACTTTCTTTATTGCAAGTAGAGGCTAGTTTAGTAGCTTCAAGACTCACCACTAGCTTTTCCACTATGTTAGGCTGTCTGGGGGAACTGAGTGGAAAGGAAGACCACTCCCCACCCCCGCAATCCTGCTTTGTTTTACAAAACTGATGAAGAAGGCCCTGTCCTGGATCACATTTTTGATTTTGATGGAACTAGTCTCTGCTAGGACCTGCATCTCAAAGACCTTACATCTCAGGAAGAAAAAAACCCTAGGATTTAAGGCTGCAAGGGACCAGTGTACGTGCCAGTGGAGGTTTAACTGTGTTAGCATCATGTGGGGCTAGATTCTGTTTTGTTGGCGCCCTGGCTACAAAATTCTGGAGGTTTTGAGTGGTCTGCCCCAATCCCCTTTCCCCAGAAGCCCTGTTATTTAGGGAGTGTGATTTTGCAGAATCCAAGTGTTTTTTGGCATTATAGTAGAAATGACCGTATATGCTGAGTGCCAACCTGAATTGTCCATTGGCTGCCAAGCATAACCAAAAAACTGTTTCTAGTGTGTCCTTGGGGGAAAGGTTGCCATGGAACAAAGTAAAAGGTGATGATCTCTGTATTTTAAGGGATGTCCTTAAAGAAAACAGTGAGAGGAGGAAGGAATATTGTGTGTGATGTGGGTGTTAGGAGTTGCAATTTGAGGTGTGTTTGTGTGCTCTAAGAAGAGAAATGCTGCTTGTGTGTGTGTGTGTGTGTATGTGTGTGTGTGTGTGTATCTGTGTGTATAACCTGAAAAACAGACCACCTCACTAGAAGTCTTCTCCAGAAGTTTAGCCCTCACCTGGTCATTTTCTTCCCCAATGATTTCCAGTCATTTGTTTTTCCCCTTTGCGGGGACTATGGAGAAAATATCATTTTTATAAACCTGTTTTCCTCAAGAGTCACCTCCTGCTGGGCCATTTCTGCACCTTGAACATGCCTCTACACATAGCACTTGATAGGACAATGGTCTGGCTCCCACACCTAACTGAACTTCCAAATCCTAGGGCAGGGCCTGCCTCACAGCCATACTAAGACATATTCAAGTGAATCAGCTACTTTCCCTGTGAGCGCTGAACTTGGAAATCAGAAAACCTGGGTTTGAATTTGTTTTATGACCTTAGGCAAATTACACCTACTGTCACTATTTACAACAGTGGAATGACCCCTGAGTGCCAGGTACTGGGCTGGAGCCTGTACCTACAACGTACATTTCTATTTAAACCAGCAGGGCAAGCATTGTTATTCCTATTTTATAGATGAGAAAATAAACTCAAAGAGGTTAGTGAACTTGCTTAGAGTTACTCTGTAGTAATTTGAACCCAGATCTGTGTACAAAACTAGCTCTTAACCTTTCTTAATTTTTGTCATCTGTAAGATGAAGATGATACTGTTTTTCAGGTAATGTGATAATTTATGTAAAAGTACTTAGCACCATGCATGGCTTATTATAAACACTCAGTAAATGTTTCCCTCCTTCCGACATACTTAGGCTGCTAAATTCTCCGGAGTTCAGCTGTATCATCTTTAGCTTTTGCAACTCCCATTCTCACCTTTTCCAGGTTATACATGTGACAGCCAAGCATTTCTGACCTATTTGGAGAGGAACATGGGTAATTTGGACATTGATGGATTCCATCAGCCCATCTCAGAGTGAGTGGATGGCAGGTCAGTCCCATAACCACATCCATCTGGCTGGGCATGATTCACACCCTGGGCCAGGAAATCCAGAGCTACTGTTAGGTACAGGCTTGGGGGCACTAAAACCAGAATGGACTGGCTGGCCCATTCCATTACCCCAGCAGGGGGAAAAGGAGCACAGTGGAAGGGCCAGCAACCCAATTATTAAGAGCTCACAGGTTGCTAAGCTGCAAGCACACACTGCAAGTTAAAGCCTGTTTGCCTGGAATCTTAGGGCAGCCTCGGGCCCCCACCCTTCTCTGCTTTATTTCCTAGAAGCCTGGATTATAGCCAGTCACTTCAGGCCATCAGTCACTTCCCTCCTGCCTTGGAATGTCAGTGCTTAAACCACAGGACATGAAGGAGGAAACTGTTCTTGTCCTTGCTTCCAGATGTATCCAGAATAGGTGCCTCTGTAAAGACTCGGGTGGGTCCAGACAGTGAGTCACTGCTGCAGCTGAGGGGCTGGCACTGGGAGGGGAGGCCATTACTAGCCCACAGCGAGGAACGCACACACACACTCTCTCTCTCTCTCTCTCTCTCTCCCTCTCTCTCTCCTCTATCCCTCCCTCGCCCCCCTGCCCCAAGCCATCCTCAAATGGGCCAGGGGAGCCAGCAACATGTTTTGTTCAGAGGGTTTCACAGTACGGGCACACCATTGATCATTGAAAAAATCAGATACCCAGGCCTCAGGTAGCTGCTGAGTGGCTGAAGAAGGGATGGAGATGGGGGCGGGGAAAGAGCCCCAGTTTCTCTTTGGGCCCAGGAGGGAGAAAATGGCCCTAATACAGTTAGATGAGGACCATTGAGAGTAGGGCTCTTTGAGGATGACAGGACTGGTAGTTAAACTTGAGAACACCCTGGGACTAGGGTCTTTGGGAGGACACGTAAGGAAGCCTTGGGGTGGCAGAGCTGAGAAGAGGGGAGGGTACGCCCCCAGAATAAGAAGACGGCTGGAGGCGGAGGGGGTAAGGTGGGGCTTCAGGACGGGTAGGATGGTCTCTTATGCACGGGCACCACAAGGTGGCAGGATTTGCCTGACAACCACTTTGTCCCCTGCAGCCTCACCAGGCCTGGCCCTAGGCCGCTGCCTTGGAGAGGCTTCTTTTCCCAGGCTCCGCAGAGCCTTCGGTACCCGGTCCTCTGGGGTAAGACATGCACTGGCCAGGACAGATGCCGGGGGTGTTTGCATACTCTGCTTCTCTTGATTCTCGTGTTAGCCCTCTGTAGCAGCTTTTACTTTCACCGTGTTTTGATCAGCAGACAAGCTTGGGGAGGTGAGGGGACTCTGTGAAGGTCCCATAGCCAGCGTGCAGTGGAGCCAGGATTTGAACCCAGTGCTGTGTGATTCTAAAGCCACCACTGCCCCATGCTGCCTGGACGATTACCTTTGTGTCAGAATTCCCACACCTGTTATAAAGGGGCAACCTATCGCAGGCCCATGGACCCCTGGAAAGGCCTGAACGGGGGCAATTTGGGAGAACATGAAGAGGATTTGGAGTGGAGAACAATTGAGACTAAAGAGATTGAAGTTGTTGAACTTGGAGAAGAGAAGGATGAGAGTCATGGTCTTCAGGTGTGTATATTACTTATACAGGACACTAAGCTTGAAGTGCAGCATGTGGAATTTTGGGAAATTACAACATGGGAAGAATTCCTTGACATTTAAGATTATTAAACATTAAAGTGAGTTCCTGAGACATTCCAGTCACCATTCAACAAATGTGTGTGGAGGAGGTGCTTTGACTGCCAAGCGCTGGGGATAAAATGGTGATCAAAATTCTCCCGGCCGATGTCCTTCTGACAGTTTAGTGCTGAGGATGGGGGCAGGAGACAGACCCGTCGACCAGCAGATAGAGCTGTGCCGTGGGAGGACATGTGCTGTGCACCCAGCGCGGTCAGTCGGGGGCTCAGAGAACACCTCCTGGACAGACAAGGCTAAGCTGAGACCAGAAGGATGAGAAGGAGTGAGCCGGGGAGGAGCGGGGAGGGAGCGCCTGCCCGCAGAGGTCTGAAAGAAGTTCTGTGGGGCTGGAGTGCGGCACATGTGGGAGTTATTTTACAGTGTTTTACATTCTTAACTGTCCAGTACAGCTCAGGAGTTGTTTTGTCCAAAGGCAAATGAGTCCCATGATCTCTTATTACAGTGGAGCCATATCTTACCTGGGAGCTGAGTTCTAAAGTCAGTGCATAGGGAATTCCCTGGCAGTCCAGTGGTTAGGACTCAGTGCTTTCATTGCTGTGGACCCGGGTTCAATCCCTGGTCGAGGAACTAAGATCTTGCAAGCGGCAAGGCGCGGCCAACGAAACAAAACAAACAACAAATAAAGTCAGTGCATACGTCACAAATCATGTACAGTTAAAGCTACCATTGAACTGTCCCTTAGAAAGGTGTCACATATATGACTGACACAGGTCTGTTGGGGGAATCCAACATGGCCAGTGTTTCACCCAGCGATGGAACCAATCATGGTTTATTTGGTTGAGCACAAGATTAACCAGTTGGCTTGTGTTTAGGGGCTATATTGTATAAAATACTAGGGTTTCCGTACCTGTCACTGAGGGGCAGTTGATTGCAGGTCCGTGTCCTCCCCGGAAAAGGCCCGTATTGCGGCAATTTGGGAGAATATGAAGGAGATTCAGAATGACACTCAGCATTGTGAGATGCTCACACAAAGATAGGCATTCGGGACACGATGGAGTTGCCTCACGCATCTCAGGCTCGTTCCAGAGCAGGAGCCCTGGGAGCAGTAAGCTCATCAATAGTGGATGGAAGTGCCTGCACTATTGGCAGATGATTGGTCTCCCCTTTAAAAGCCCCAGTATAATAGTTTGAGTTCATAGGAGTATGATGTGATTCTATGGATTCATTTGGTTCCCAGTTGTTTCTGTAGCTCCCAGTACACTCCCATCGGCAGGAGCTAATAACAAGCAATGAAGGTTATACCCAAATAACCAATATACCCAAAGGAGGCTTGGCCTCAAAGGTGACAAATTAACATTTTTTTTAAGGTGAGAGATTTGCATTTTAGGAAAGTTCTAAGTCAAGCCAGTGATGAGAGTGATTAAGTGATTAAAGTTGGGTAATTCTAGCCTCAGCCAATAAGAATAAGTGATGATTGTAGTAGTGAGTGTAGATTTTATGTATGACATACAAACCAACTGAAGGCAGGTCCCCAAACTTCATTGCACTGTGGCTGCGTCAACAAAATAAGAATTTAACTTTTTTTCTTTTCTTTTTTTTTAAGAATTTTATTTTTTAAGATGACTGCTTTGAAGCAGGTGACACTCATTTGGGTGGAAAAGTGTGTTTGCTAAAGACATATGTTTCTTTTAGTCACACCTCATATACAGCCTTCTCTGAACACCATCCTCATAGCCATTGTGTGTCCATAGGCGAGAATGAAAAGTTTTGATTACATCTCTGTCCCCAACGAAGACACGTGGCCCCATCGTCTCCCATGTCCATAGAGAACATCTCTGTGCACTTCCGTTCTCCCGTCCCCACTTCTCACCAGTCTCTCACACACACCCTTACACATCACATCACACACCTGTGAATTCACATCACACAGCTTTGAGCATGCACAGCACACATCCACCTCCTTGAACATTCACAGCATACACACCGCCCCCCCCACAAGAGCTTTAAATATTCTCATCACATATACACATACCCTTGAATGTTCACATCACACACAAACCCTTGGATGCTTGCTCCCATCACACATTTATACAAACCCCTGAAATCCATCTGGTACATATGTACCCTTGAACAGTCACACTGAAACACACACTGCACGTTCTGCAAGCACACGCCTTTGAAGCTGATGGCAGAATACACACGCAAATTCTTGCACGTTCACATCACACACAGACTCTTGAAGATTCACCTCACGTGCTGTTCGCTGTGGAGGTCATTTGCCTGTTGCTCTCAGATTTATTCCCTGCCCTTCCCCTGCTCTGCTCTGCAATATGTGTGTGTGTGTGTGTGTCTGTGTGTGTGTGTCTGTGTGTTGAGGGGGGTGCTGACCCCTGAAAATTACATTTTCCAAGCTTTCTTGCCACTGGATTCCAGTTGGGTTTGGCCAATAAGAGTTACCAGTGAGAGGTGGGAGGGTGAAGGGAGAAGCCAGGTATTTCTCCTCCTTCTTTGCTTGGGTGGCCTTCCCAGCGTCCCTCTGTGGTCCCGTCTCCCGCTAGCAGACTTATTCATGATTCCAGTTCCTGCAGGATGGCAAGGGTCCAGGCAGCACCGCCTCTTCGCTCTGTCCCTCCAGCTCTAGGGGTGGTGGTGGCTTCTACTCTTGCTAATCTCTGTGTTGCTTCATCATCCTCTGTTTTTGTTTTCCAGACTTTCCAACACTTCTGTAACTGGTTTTCTGTATTAAATTCCCTCTTCTGAACTACCTGGCATGGGTACTTTTCCCTAACTGGACCCTGACTTCTGCTTCTCTAACACCCACCCTTTAAAATATTCTCATCCCTGACCGACACTTTCCTCCAACTGTGCTCAGGTCTTTGTTGGTTGGAATCCTGGTACAGAGTAGGTGTTCAGTATTTGTTGAATGCATGAGTACAGTGCCTCCTTCACTGTTCCAGGATTTTTCTGGGACAGAGCTTGCTGGACCCCGGGACTAGATGGCTCAGGGGCACGTTCAGCCCTCTCTAGATGGACCACAAGCGATGACAGTGAGCGCAGCCTCATGAGGGTCCAGGCCATCTCAGACGGAGCCCATTTGGAGAACGGAGGGTAAATGGCCTTCAGCTGAGTCGTGGGAGCTTTCGTGGAGCCTCACGATTTTGCATCGCGGGGCCAGACGTGGTTTCAGAAGCAAGGGGACTCTCAATGCCTGAGATAAATAGGGAAGAATGGGAGTGTCTGTCCCTCACGACTTGGGTGCACCTGTGGTCTGAGCAATGCCCCCAAATCTAAATTCCTAGTCGTGAAACTGACTTGGGCAAGCTGTTCCTTATCTCAGCATTCTTGCTTATAGAATCACGAGGGACCATGACGCATCACTTATTCATGTTTATAAAATGTCTAAGGAACTATTTGGTCTTGAACAAGTAATATGCCCCCATGTGGGCCTCGGTTTTCTCATCTGCAGCCTTAGGAAGTTGGCTTCGCAATGCTGGTGGGTGTTGCCTTGGGTTGGTGATTGGTGGTCAGGGTGGGTCCCAGGCGGTACATAAGTCTTCCACAGGGAGGCGCCACACACAAAGACATACACAGCCCCAGACACTCCAGGCCAAAAGCTGTGCGGCCCACGGAGTCAGAAAGCCCACATTCCTCTTCCCCGGAGCCTCCCTGCATGCCAGTGCCTCTGCGTGGCCCTCTGCCTGTTACAAACTGAGTTATGGAAGGATAGGGTGAGGCAGAAGTCAACAATCATTAACACATTAGAATTACTATAGCTCATAGGATTAAACAGAAGCATGAAGAGGGTGTGGGCACTCAGGACAGGTAAAATTTGAAAGGGAAGACAGAGCCACGAGAGAAAAAGTATTAACACCAACATCCAAGCATTTTCACACATATTTGATTCAATTTAATATAGCTTTACTTCGAGCTGACTGATACGCTATATTCTCCCTGTAGTCCAGTGTCCTAAATTTTTGTGATTTTTACAGTGTGCTCGAGGAAAGCAGGGTTGTGTAGGTATCCCTAATTGACAGGTGCAGGGAACCAGGAGCTGGGGAAGTGGAGTGGCATGGCCCTTGCTACACACCTAGTAAGCGGCAGAGCTGGGAGTTAGATTGGGATCCTCATGAGCCATGAAGGATACCCCTGGGTACTGGAAACAGTCAGTAGGGTGGGCACCCGCCTCAGGGTGGTTTGGGTGATTCTGTCAGCTGTGACAGGGAGGCAGTGCTGGCCAGGTCACACATGGCAGCAGGTGAAGTGGGTGAGCCCCTCAAATCACCTGTGCTTCTACTTCCTCTCTTTACATTTGGGGTAACGAGACCTAGAGAGGGAGAGTCTCTTATCTCAGGCCTTATACAGAGCCAGAGGCAAAGGCAGGAGACCCAGGGAGTCCTGACTCCCACCCCCAGGCTTTTGCCCAGATGCCCTGTGCGGGAGCTGGGCTCCAGTGTGAGAGCTGGGGCCTGGCTCCAGTGTGAGAGCTGGGGCCTTCTGGAAGCCTCGGGAACTCCCCTCCAGCTCACAAACGCCAGGCTCTGAGGATCCAGCACGGCCCTGGGGAGAGCCTCTCCTCGGGCCCCTGGCAGGGCTCCTTGGCCCTCATAACCCCCACCCAGTAGAGCAGGGATTACTCAGCATACCAGGGTCTGTGGAGGTAGGGAGAGCTGGGCTCTTCGCACAACTTTCCCTGGGATTACAGGATAATGCACGTGAAGGAACATTCGCTCGTCCAAGTTTATGGGTTATGTGGAAATCAAACTGTAGTAATCTCCCCAGCCATCTGGTCTTGGCACCGCTAGCCAGGACCTCCCAGAGGTCTTCTCAGACCCCTGAGCAGGGCTGGGGCCAGGGCTGGATGTGCTTGTTGTACATGGGGCCAGGCAAGAATTTTCCAAGGGTCCTGGAAGGGTTTCTACCCCCAGTACCAGAGAGAGGAAGGCAGGGCAGGGCAGCTGTAGCTCAAGCAGGGATGTGGAAACCCATTCATTACCAATGCTGCTACATATGGACGGTCCACCTGCTCTTGTAATGAAAACTCAAACTTGCATTTTAGAAGGTCTCATTAGGCACATTTCTGGGGTTGGGATGGTGGGAGGAGAATTTTTCTCAAGATTAGATGCAAAGATCTCCCATCCTCCATAAGAAGTCTAGCCTAAGAGGTAGAGTGTGCTTTTGAAGCCCAGGCCTTTCCTGCCTCCAAGGAATGGGAAGTCAGGTTTTCTGTAGCTAGTAATTTGGGCTCTGCTTTCATGGCTGACAGAAAGCCCATAGCCCACTGAAGCTTTTGAGGGAGGAAGACAAGAGGTAGGGCAGTGTCATGTAGGGGAGAAGCATGTGGACTGTGGCTCCAGATGGCCAAGTTTGAACTCAGCTCTGCCCCCTGGTAGCTGTGTGATCTTGGGCAAGTCATTTGACCTCTCTGTGCCTCATCTGCAAAATGGGAATACACATGGAACATACCTTGTGGGGTAGCTGTGAGGATCAAATGAGTGTGTATATTAAAGCACTTAGAAGATTGCCTGGCACCAGGGTCCCTGAGTCCAGAGACTGTCCTGTGTGTGGGGTTGTGGCTGATATTTAGTCGGTGCCAGCGGTGTGCTTGTGAACAGGTTCTTGGAGGTGGTGGGCAGTGGGGAGAGAGTGCTGTTTTGTAGCATTTGCCAGTTTCCATGGTGTTAATACTCCCACCATGGCTGGTTTTGAGCCACCACTGTGGTGCCACTAAATGAGGGACTGGGAAGAGGTGCTCATAGTTGGCTCTCAGGAGTTGGTGTGATCTGGTTCCAGCACAGTTCTGGTCTAGTACTACTGGTGTGATAAGGCTGCTTAATAAATATTAAAATTTTTCATACTGGTTGGTAAATAGCCACTGCCTCAAGAGTTCTCCTACTGTTCCATTGACCCTGGCCCTCCCCTCATGATCCTCCCAGAGCTCCCACTGGTCCATTAACTAAAAGAGTTATGAGGACCCTGCTCCTGTGATTTGGTCAGTATCAGTTCTGATGGGTCAAGGATGTGCCAGACAAGTAGATAAATTATTTGGGTATCACAGGTCTGTAGACTAGTGTCAGGCCAGTAAGCTGAGTGACCATGGCTTGTGGACATGATGCCTAGCCCACCACTGTCGGCTATCTTGGGAGGCCCCATCCCCAGAGTGTTCCCCAGCACAGCCATAAGACAAAGATGGAGCCCTGCATCTATCTGGAGGTTGAACAGGGGCAATAGTGTACATCTCTGTTAATGTAGAGTTTGCACATGATTTGCTTCAATGATTTAAAAAATGTAATCACTATGACCTGCTTCTCCAGCTTGGAATGCAAATACCATCACATTTCTCTTATTCCTTCAGTTGATTGCTTGAACAATCTTTATTATTCGGAAGATCAGGGTCTCTCTTTTGAGGCTTCCTGCCCCTTGAATCGTTGGCTAAGTATGAAGGAGAAGACCTACTTCCAAATACCAGGCAGAAAGACAGCTAGAGTCTGACTAGTCCACTCCCTGGCTGTCTTGGTGGGTGGCTGCTGTGGTGCCCTCACTCAGGACTCCCAGCTTGACCTGTGTGCCAAGGTGGTTGGATCTGGTTGGAGCCAGGCAGGTAGCAGAAATGAGTGTGTTGAGTTGTGGGTGACAATAGAGAGTGGTGGCGTCTGTGGTGAAGTGGCATGTGCATTCCCCCAGCCAAATGTGGCCAAATGTGGGCCCTGTGTTGCCAGATTTTCTCATTTTTTCAAAAGAAAGAGGATATATGTGGGGTTTTATTTTTGAGGCATAATTTAAATACAATAAAATATATAAATCCTAATGATTTTTTACGTATGTATACATTTTACATATGTAACCACCATCCATATAGAGATATGGAACATTTCCATCTCTCAGAAAGTTCCGTTGTGCTTCTTTCTAAGTCAATAGCTACCCCTCCCTCCCCAAAGGTAACCACTGACCTCTATATCCATAAGTGAGCTATGTCTGATCTTGAACTTCTTATGATTAACATCTTACAGTATGTATTCTTTTGAGTCTGGCTTCTTTTGTTCAGTACAGTACTCTTGAGATTTTCCATCTGGCATGTTATCAGTAGTTCATTCCTTTTTATTGCTGAGTACTACCAAATACCACAATTTGTTTACCCATGTTCCCTTTGAGGGATATTTGGATTGTTTTTACTTCGTGGCTATTGTGAGTACAGGTGTTATGAGCCTTCATGTGTAAGTCTTTTTTCCTGGACATATGCACTCATTTATCTTGGGGATATATATATAGTATATATACTATATACTATATACACACATTGGAGTAGTATTGCTGGGCCATGGTATAAGTCTTTGAAACTTTATTAGACATGGACAGTTTTCCTTAGAGGTTATGTCAGTTTACATTCTCACCAGCAATGTGTGAGAGTTCTAGTGGCTCTATATCCTCACCAGCACTTTCAACCATTCTAGTGGGTGTGTAGTGGTGTCTCATTGTGGTTTCAATTTGTATATCCCAATGAATAATGACACTGAGTACCTTTACATATATCTATTGCCCATTCAGTATTTTCTTTTGTGGTGTTCCTTTTCAATTCCTTGTCCTCTTTTAAAAATTGGGGTGCCTTATTTATGTAATACATATGATATATATATAATAATATATATATACATATATATATTCTTTATTCTTTTTTTTTTTTTAAAGGTTTGCATTTTTTTTTAAAATTTATTTATTTATGGCTGTGTTGGGTCTTCGTTTCTGTGCGAGGGCTTTCCCTAGTTGTGGCAAGCGGGGGCCACTCTTCATCGCGGTGCGCGGGCCTCTCACTATCGTGGCCTCTCTTGTTGCGGAGCACAGGCTCCAGACGCGCAGGCTCAGCAATTATGGCTCACGGGCCCAGTTGCTCTGCGGTATGTGGGATCTTCCCAGACCAGGGCTCGAACCCGTGTCCCCTGCATTGGCAGGCAGACTCTCAACCACTGCGCCACCAGGGAAGCCCTATTCTTTATTCTTTATGTATTCTGAACACAAGTCCTTTGTCAGATATGTGTGCTGTGAATATTTTCTTGCAGTCTGTGGCTTGCCTTTTCACTTTCTTGGTGGTGCTGTTATTTTTTTCCTTAAATGTTTGGTAGAATCCATCAGTGAAGCCATCTGGGTCTGAAGTTTAATCTATATAAGGTTTTTAACTACAGATTAAATTAACAAAAATAGGATTTCCTTTTTCTTCTTGTTTCAGTTTCAGTGGTGTTTTCAAGGGATATTTTTCATTTCTTCTAAGTTGTTTATTAACATAAAGTGCTTCATAATATCCCCTATTGTCTTTTTAATGTCTATATGATCTATAATAACATTCTCCTTCTTATTCTTAATATTAGTATTATGTTTAATCTCCTTTTGTCTTCATTATTCTTACTAGACATTAGCCAATTTTATTAATCTTAAATAACACAATTTTCGCTTTTTGGATTTCTCTGTTACTTTTATCTATTTCATTGATATTTTGCTCTTATATTTTAATTTTCTTTCTTCTACTTTGGGTTAAATTTGTTCTTCTTTTTTTAGCTTCTTGAGGTAGAATCTTTGGCCATTGATTTTATACCTTTATTCTTTTCTAATAAATACCTTTAAAGCTATAAATTTCCCTCTAAGCATTGCTTTAGCTGCATCCCACAGATTTTAGTATGCTCTTTGTTCACTTCAAAATATTTTCTCATTTCCTTGGGATTTCTTCCTTGATGCTTGGAGTTATTTTTTTTTTTTTTTAAGGATTCTACTTAATTCCTACATATTTAGAGACTTTTAGGTTTTGTTTTGTTGATGATTTCTATTTTAATCCATTGTGGTCAGAGAACATACTCTATATGATTTTAACCCTTTGAGATTTACCAAGACTTGCTTTATGTCTCAGCATATGGATTATTTTGGTGACTGTTCCAAGTAGATTTAACAAAAGTTATATTCTGCAGTTGTTGAATATTGTTTTCTATGAATATTAATTAAATCTAGGTGGTTGATAATGTTGTTCAGGTCTTCTATATACCTCTTGATTTTTTGACTAATTGTTCTATTAATTAAAAATATTCATCTGTGATTGTAGATTTGTTTATTTCTCCCTTTAGTTATGTTAGTTTTTGCTTCATGTATTTTGAAGCTCTATTATTAGGTGTATATGCATTTATGATTGTTGGGTCTTCCTGATGAATTGACTCATCATTATAATGTGTTCCCTTTATTTCTAGTAATATTCCTTGTCTAGAAGTCTATTTGTCTGATATAAATATAGCTACACCAACTTACTTCTTCTTTTTTTACATCAACTTTCTTCTGATTAACATTTATATGATATATCTTTTTTCACCCTTTACTCTCAAACCATGTCTTTATATTTAAAGTGTCTCTTGAAAATAGCATAATTTGAGCTCAATTCTTTATCCAGACAATCTTTTATTTTTTTAAAATTGAAGTGTCTGGTGTATTTACATTTAGTATAATTATGGCTGGCTTTAAGTTTGCCCTTTTACTCTGTGTCCAATCTCAATCCCTTTCTTATATATTTGTTTCTTATTTTCAGCCTTCTTTTGAATTAATCAAGTATTTAAAATTATTCCTTTTTATTCCTCTGTTGGCTTTTAAACTGTACTTTCTTATATTATTTTAAATGTCTATTACAGAAATTATAATATGTATGCTTAACTTTTTCACATTTAACAAATCGTGTAATTTGTATTAGTGTTAGTCCATTTAATAACATAAGAATCTTAGAAAGTATGATTCCTTTTACGTCCTCTCCCACCATTTGTGTTATTTTTTCAGATATTTTACATACACCAATATTTACCCTTTCCCTTTACTCTTCATTCCTTCCTGAAGATCTGGATCTCCATCTGTTTCTCAGCCAGAAGAGCTTCTTATAGTATTTCTTTTGGTGCAGTCTACTAGTGGTGAATATTCTCTTCTTTCATTTCTCTGAAAATGTCTTTTTTTTTTTGGCCACACTGTGTGGCATGCAGGATCTTAGTTCCCTGACCAGGGATCAAACCTGCGCCCCCCTGCAGTGGAAGTGCAGAGTCTTAACCACTGGACCACCAGGGAAGTCCCAGAAAATGTCTTTATTTTGCTTTCATTTTTGAATAATGTTTTCACAGCATATAGAATTGTAGGTTGTCTGTTTTTTCTTGCAGCACCTAAATAATGTCATTCTACTGTTTGCTGTAAACAATGTTTATATTACTGAGAAGTTTTCTGTAAATCATACGGTTATTACTCTAAATTTAATGTTCCTCCTTTCTTTGGCTGCTGCTTAATTTTCTTTCATCTTTGGTTATCAGTGTTTTGACTATTATGTCATCAGATGTGGTATTCTTTGTATTTATCCAACTTTAGATTCGCTAAACTTGAGTCTGTGGATTGATATGTTTCATAAACTTTTGAAAATTCTGGTCATCTTCTCTTCAAATATTTCTTTTGCCTTAATTTTCTCTTTCCTCTTCTTCTTGGATTCCAGCTGTATTTATATACACTGTTTGATTTTTTTCCCACAGCACTCCGATGCTACATTTTTTTTAAGTTCTTTTTTTTTTCTTTTAATTCTCCGAGGACCAATTTATTCAAACTTTAGTTCTTTTTTTCTCTTCGTGCTTCAGTTTTGTTATTTTCTTGTTGATCTTTTTTTTTTTTTTTTCATTTACTGGTCCTTTCTTCTGCTTTATTCAGTCCATTATTGAGTTACTTCTTTATTTCAGACTTTTTTTAGGTCTGAAGTTTCCATTTGATTCTTCTTTAGAGTTTCTGTCTCTGATGAAATTCTCCATCATTTTACCCATCATGTTTATACTTTCTACTAATTTCTTAAAATATTTATAACTGTCATTTCAGAGTTCTTGTCCGTTAATTCATTATCTAGGTCATCTGTAGGTCTGCTTCTATTGACCACTTTTTTCTTGATTAGAGTTGTCATCCTTCTTTGCATTTATTGTCATTTTGGATCAAAAGCTAGATAGTTTGTAGAAAAGAACAGTAGAAACTGAAGTAGGTAATATTTATCCCCAGAAAGGTGATGTGCTTTTTTCTCTCAGCAGTAAAATAGTGGTTTCATCATCATTGGTTTCAAATGCCTTGAGGATGGGATCAGGCCTCTTCTCTGGGATCTAAATATTAAATGATTTTAATATCTCTCTCTGATTTCCTTTCCTGCTTTCACATTTTCATTCTGTGGGAGACTTCTTGCTCTCTTTCCAGTCCAAGTCCACATGCTGCTGCATAGTTGATAAACATCCTGTGGGGGAGGATTGGCAGGTAGTGACTGCCATCTCTACCTGAGGGCTCAATCAGAACCCAATTCATTATGCCAGCCCTTATGGTCATTATGAGTTAATCTGGTTTCCTTTTAATTCAGCAAAATACCCCTATCTATTATGAGTTTGCTTCTCTGCCTGCCCATGTTCCCAAGAATTAAAACAGCCACTGGTCTCTACTCATTTATGAAAGGCTTGTCTCTGTCTAGAATTTAGTTCATTTAGATCTCTCTCCATCCTTAACTCTTTGCTGGGTTTACAAAATATGATTTTATGGTTTATCTGATGTTTTCTCATTGTTATGGTAAGAGTGACTGTCTTTTATGACCTGCTCTATTAATTGGAAACCCAGATGATTGTTCTTTTAGTGTGAAATCTTCTCATTTTCAGGGTAACAAAAAATTCCAATATTTAAAAAATGTTATGTAGGATGAAGGAAATACTTTTGTGGGCTAGATTGCTTTAGGCCATAGGCCATATGTTTGCATCTCCTGATCTAAAATAATTCACCCTCCAAAATTTACAAGCAGCTCATGCAGCTCAATATCAAAAAAAACAAACACCCAATCCAAAAATGGGCAGAAGACCTAAATAGGCATTTCTCCAAAGAAGATATACAGATTGCCAACAAACACATGAAAGAATGCTCAACATCATTAATCATTAGAGAAATGCAAATCAAAACCACAATGAGGTATCATCTCACACCGGTCAGAATGGCGATCATCAAAAAATCTACAAACAATAAATGCTGGAGAGGGTGTGGAGAAAAGGGAACCCTCTTGCACTGTTGGTGGGAGTGTAAACTGATACAGCCACTATGGAGAACAGTATGGAGGTTCCTTAAAAAACTACAAATAGAACTACCATACAACCCCGCAATCCCACTACTGGGCATATACCCTGAGAAAACCATAATTCAAAAAGAGTCATGTACCAAAATGTTCATTGCAGCTCTATTTACAATAGCCAGGACATGGAAGCAACCTAAGTGTCCATCATCGGATGAATGGATAAGGACGATGTGGCACATATATACAATGGAATATTACTCAGCCATAAAAATGAAAGAAACTGAGTTATTTGTAGTGAGGTGGATGGACCTAGAGTCTGTCATACAGAGTGAAGTAAGTCAGAAAGAGAAAAACAAATACTGTATGCTAACACATATATACTGAATCTAAAAAAAAAAAAAAATGGTCATGAAGAACATAGGGGCAAGACGGGAATAAAGACACAGACCTAGAGAATGGACTTGAGTATATGGGGAGGGGGAAGGGTAAGCTAGGACAAAGTGAGAGAGTGGCATGGACATATATACCCTACCAAACGTAAAATAGATAGCTAGTGGGAAGCAACCGCATAGCACAGGGAGATCAGCTCAGTGCTTTGTGACCACCTAGAGGGGTGGGATAGGGAGGGTGGGAGGGAGGAAGACGCAAGAGGGAAGAGATATGGGGACATATGTATATGTATAACTGATTCACTTTGTTATAAAGCAGAAACTAACACACCATTGTAAAGCAATTATACTCCAATAAAGATGTTTAAAAAATAAATAAATAAAATAAAATAATTCACCATTACTGATGAGATAACTGTGAATTATTGTAGTATCTTACTTCTCTCAAAAATGGTTTGAGATTTTTGTTAAAATCTGCCTGTACTTAGAGAGTCTATCATGCTTATGTTCTTCACATATTTCACAAGTGTTATGATAGGGAAAATGTTAAGAATCTGCTTGTTAAAGCCATTGGTGCCCATGGTCAACAGTCTTTCAACCACTTAAGTCCTTGGATCACAGCAAGCCCTACCTTGAATGCAAATAGTATGGGATCTCTTTGTGGGGGGAAGAGAAAGAACTGACATTGCTAGGGTTTGTGTGTGTGTGTGTGTGTGTGTGTGTGTGTGTGTGTGTGTGTGTTCAGGGTTGGGGATGGGGAGCACTTAGGGAAAATAATTAGCTGCACAGGGCTAACTGGTAGTCCAAATTGTCAAGTCCAGTATAGTGTATAATCTTAAAGACCTGGACAGAATGCAAGGCTGCTCTTTTAAGTCCAGTGAGAGCCTGAGGCATGGATCAGGAATTCTGTCAGAAGGATCCAAAAGATAGAGAACAGCCCCAGGGGCAGAGGCCGGGAAATGAGCCATATCCAGTGTAACTAACACACTTCATTTCTGCAGATCTCATTGTGATATTAATAAAATCATATATATATATATATATTTTTAATCTATCTCGTTGTGAAAAGTTAATCTGACTCTTCTCAAATATAACCCTTAATGAGCTCTATGATAAAACTCTTGACAGAGCATATCCTTCTCCAGTATTTGAAGTTCTGCCAAAAGTTTTTCCCTGGGGGCTTACAGGTAGGTGATCACTGAAAATCAGGAACCTGTTCTTTTGAATATGGAGGGGAACAGCAGGAGTGAGAGGTGAATAGTGTCTGAGTTCACTGTGATGCTCATATTTGTTACATATTTCCTATCTTGGGCCCCAACCATGTTGATCATAGCTCAGGTTGCTATAACAAAATACCAAAGACTGGGTGGCTACAGCAGATATATATTTCTCATGGTTCTGGAACCTAGGAAATCCAAGATCAAGGTGCTGGCAGATTCAGTTCTTGGTGAGGGCTCTCTTCCTGGCTTGCAGATGGCTGCCTTCTCACTTTGTCCTCATAAGGTGGACCGAAGAAACTCTGGTGTCTCTTCCTTTTCTAATAAGGGCACTAAGCCCATTATGGGGGCTCCATCCTTAATATCTCATCTAAACCTAATTACCTCCCAAAGGCCCCATCTCCTAACACCATCACATTGGGGGTTAGGGCTCCAACACATGAATTTTGGGAGACATAAACATGCAGTCCATGGTACTTATTGATGATTTATATCACACCATCTCTTTGTCTAGTCAGTTCTGCAACATTTTCTTTCCTCCAATTTGTAGTCTTTCCTGCACATCTTCATTGTGACTGTTTCATTTCAGCATGACAGTTTATTTCATTGCTTCTCTAAAGTTGTATAAGTAGTTCCTTTGTGGTTTCTTGGAGTTCTTATATTTGGTTGGCCATCTTTGCCCTTCTTGAAAATTTAAAACCTTTAATTAATTAAATAAATGCACAAACACATACAGATTTATCTGCTTTTGATTAAGCAGATAAATGCTCAAAACAATGCAATTTTTGTGAATATTTTTATGTACTGCATTAAGAGAAAAATAAATGACGTGCTTAACACAGCACTTTGTAGAAATTCAAAGGTTAATTTAGAAGATTAAGTAAATACTTGGAAATGTATATCGTTCTTATAAACACTTATACACAGTTCAAAATAGGTGACACATTTAATATCAATATGTAAATATTCTAAATTTAATTTGGAAATATTAGGTAAACAAATGCTCAGAAGCATATCAATTCTTTCAGAGGCAGTCACCAAATGGATAGGCATGTTTTCAGTGGCTGTAGTTATTATTTAAAAAAATGCATGATCTGTGGAATCTTGGGGAAATAAGCCTTTGGATTTTATACGTCAATAAATTAGGTTCATAACTCAGCCCTGCCTCGCTCCAGCCTCAGTAGAGACCTGAAGGGTGGCAGGAGGTGGGGGCACTAACAGAGAATCCATTAGGTTGCCTGGCACCACAGTTCTCAGCTCAGCATTCATTCCTGCCCCCAGGGCTTAGTCCCCAGGCCACATGACTTAGCAACAAGACTATCTCCAGATGTGTAGGGATAGAGACCCTGCTGGCCAGTTTACTGGGTGGGCAGTGGTTTATTGTGTCTGAATCTAGCTGGGCTGGGGCAGCAGGGACACAAACCATGGTGCTGATGTCCTCTCCTTGTTCCCCTGGGTGACCACACAGTGGAGAGGAAGCAGGCTATACTTTTTTTTTTTTTTTTTTTTAACATCTTTATTGGAGTATAATTGCTTTACAATGGTGTGTTAGTTTCTGCTTTATAACAAAGTGAATCAGTTATACATATACATATGTCCCCATATCTCTTCCCTCTTGCGTCTTCCTCCCTCCCACCCTCCCTATCCCACCCCTCTAGGTGGTCACAAAGCACTGAGCTGATCTCCCTGTGCTATGCGGTTGCTTCCCACTAGCTATCTATTTTACGTTTGGTAGGGTATATATGTCCATGCCACTCTCTCACTTTGTCCTAGCTTACCCTTCCCCCTCCCCATATACTCAAGTCCATTCTCTAGTAGGTCTGTGTCTTTATTCCCGTCTTGCCACTATGTTCTTCATGACCTTTTTTTTTTTCTCCTTAAATTCCATATATATATGTTAGCATACTATATTTGTTTTTCTCTTTCTGACTTACTTCACTCTGTATGACAGACTCGAGGTCCATCCACCTCACTACAAATAACTCCATTTCGTTTCTTTTTATGGCTGAGTAATATTCCATTGTATATATGTGCCACATCTTCCTTATCCATTCATCCGATGATGGACACTTAGGTTGCTTCCATGTCCTGGCTATTGTAAATAGAGCTGCAATGAACATTTTGGTACATGACTCTTTTTGAATTATGGTTTTCTCAGGGTATATGCCCAGTAGTGGGATTGCTGGGTCATATGGTAGTTCTATTTGTAGTTTTTTAAGGAACCTCCATACTGTTCTCCATAGTGGCTGTATCAATTTACATTCCCACCAACAGTGCAAGAGTGTTCCCTTTTCTCCACACCCTCTCCAGCATTTACTGTTGCTAGATTTTTTGATGATGGCCATTCTGACCAGTGTGAGATGATATCTCATTGTAGTTTTGATTTGCATTTCTCTAATGATTAATGATGTTGAGCATTCTTTCATGTGTTTGTTGGAAAGCCCATACTTTAGGTTGAGAAGTCCTGTGTTGAGACTCGGCTCTGATACTCACCAGCTGGACAAGTCACTTACCGGTCGATGAGCTATTTAGCTTCACTCATCTTCAGTTTCCTTACCTATAAAGTAAGACTAACAATGCCTTTCTTACAGGGTTTTCGGGAAGATGAAATTAGATAATGGGTACAAGAATGCTTGCTAAATTGTATAAAGTGCTGCATACAGTGCTAATGAGGTCCACTGCAGATACTCATTTCAATCCAAGAAGCAGGTATTAAGCACTACTGTTTACCAGGCAGGTCCTGTATTAGGCACTTCATGGGGTAGAATGATGAATAAGAATCAGCCCTTGGGAGGAAGATAAGATACACTGAAAGTAGCTATGATGGAATTCTTTTTTTTAATGTGTATTTACATCTGCCATGGAAATGCACTTTTTAGCAATATATGAAGTTTAGGATAACTTGTTATAGTGGACATGTGTTATTTGCCTCTCGAGTATTCTTTCCCTGTTATCTGGTAATAGTATCCTCCATTTTTATCTGGGGGTCCACCTCTCCCCATCTCTCAGCCCATGTGGTTTTAGTAGACTCCATCCCTGGTAGGGGTAGAACATAAGGCTCAGTCTTATACAGTCAGGGCATTTCATTCCCCTGCTGACAATGATTGTTTTAAGAACTAGCACATAGCTCAAGTTGGCCAATCAGAGTCATTGAGATCTAACTCTGGGATTTTTGTTTGAGTACTGGGGAAGTAGGCTCATGCTTTCTCACAGGACTTGAACCTGGAAGTATGTGGCATTAGAGCCATTATAGTTATCTTGTGGTTTTGTCAGGAGAGCCTTTCTGAGAATGGATCGTATCCAAAGAAAGAAGACCTTAGAGATGAAGAATCAGGTTTTAGTGATACTCTTTGAGTGACTGGATCCAGCCATGCCTGAAGTAAGCCCTGCCTCTCAACTTTTCAGCTACATGTATCACTAAATTCTCTTTTGGCTTAAAACAATTTTTTTTTTTTGGCCGTGCCGTGTGGCTTGCGGGATCTTAGTTCCCTGATCAGGGATTGAACCCACACCCTCGGCAGTGAAAGTACGGAGTCCTAACCACTGGACTGCCAGGAAATTCCTGACTTAAAACAATTTGGATGGGGTTTTTTGTGCCTCCTGACTCACGACAGGATGCCTTGAAGAATCCTTCAATAGGTTCTTTGGAGAAGACCACACAAGCCAAATATTTCACTTCATGGTTGCCCCCTGCTATTATGGCTCTTCCATATACATACCCTCACCTACTGAGGACCATGAAGCAGCATCAGGACCCAGATCATTTTTTCCCCAGTTTTACTGAGGTAAAATTGACATAGAAAATAGTGTACAATGTGATGATTTGATACAGGTGTATATTGCAAAATGATTACCGCAATAAGTTTAGTTAACACATCCGTCACCTCACATAGTTACCATTTTTTTGTTATTGCTGTGGTGAGAACATTTAAAATCTATTCTTTCAACTTTTAAGTATACAATACATTATTGTTAACTGTAGTCACCATGCTGTACAATAGATCCCAGAACTTATTCATCTTATAATTGGGAGTTTGTCCCCTTTGACCAGTACCTCCCTATTTCCCCCACCTTCCAGCCCCCTGCAACCACCAATCTACTCTCTGTTTCTATGAGTTTAGCTTTTTTATTTATTTATTTATTTAATTTTTAATTTTTTTAATTTATGGCCTGCAGGATCTTAGTCCCTTGACCAGGGATTGAACCCGTGCCCCCTGCAGAGGAAGCATGGAGTCTTAACAACTGGACCCCCAGGGAAGTCCCGAGTTCAGCTTTTTTAGATTCCACAGATAAGTGAGATTATGCAGTATTTGTCTTTGACTTATTTCACTTAGCATAAGGCCCTCAAAGTCCATCCGTGGTGTTGCAATTGGCAAGATTTTCTTCTTCTTCTTTTTTTAATGGCTGAGCAAACCTTTCAACAGGATACTGGTCAGCTGTTCAGCCAGATGTACCTGTCCTGTGACAACGACTCGCCTTCTCCCCAGTGGCACCAGGCCTGAAAACTCTTTCTGGATGTCATTTACTGCCCTCTACCTGCCCTCTTTTAACCAATTCTGGGACCTGATGTCATGCAGGGAATCTTTTCTGACTAAGTAGGGGAAGGCCTGAATCATCTTCTCTTTTACATCCCACCCCACTAACCCTGCCCAAGATGTTCCCCAACCATAGAAGCTGGAAGGGCAGGCTGTAGAAGTCATCTAGATGCAGAGAGAGGAAGTGACTTGTCCACCCTCATTTGATGAGCTGGTTTCCAGTTCAGGACAAGCAATCAGGTCTCTGCTTTTCAAGTCCAGCCCTCCTTCTGCCACCGTGTGACTAGTTTTTGTTTACATTCTGTATTTTTGCATGGGACATCCTAGATACTTTTAGACCAGTGTGGTCGGTCTTGACACTTACACTCCTAGGGAGCAAGGATGGTGCTGTTTGGTTGAGTCATAAAGCTACCTCTGGTTTGGCATCCTGCTCATGCAAGAGTACGACAGGACTTTCTGATGGCAGGTTGAGGATGGAGAGGTTGTGTGGCGCTACAGGTTCAGGTGAACCAAATGCCAGGCTGGTCAGTGTGGGACACAGGGTGGGTTTGTGTGAAGTGGGGGTGGATCACTCCCATAGGGACTCCGTTAAGTTCCTCACCTGCGATAGGGACTTTCTTCTTTGAACTTATTGTTCCTCCCCGGGAAATGGGACTGATGCCTTGCTCTCATTTCCTTGTTGGAGAGTATACTTGAGGGCAAGCTCTCCCAGTAGACGGTGAGCTTTTTGAGGGCTGGGGCCAGTCAGCGGTGGGTATGTGAGCGCATCTGCATCTCTGCTTGTACAATCTACTTATCCAGCTCACAGCGCTCCCAGTGGCTGGAAGGGACTCTCTGTTCCATGGCATCCTTCTCTCCCTTAACCTCAGCTACGTTGTGGATGAGCCAGGACCCACATAGTACCTAGATGAAGCCAGTCTACAGAGCGGACTGGAGACATGGTTATGCCACCCAGGGACAGGGGACAGAGAGGGGGAGAGATGCCCTGGATGATTGTCCACCTCCTGTGAGAGTTACTTTCACTTCCTGCTCAATATTTCCTTGGGTTTCCCTGGTAGCCCTTCCATCACACCCTCTACTAGTTGAGCTTATCTGAGGCATTTCTGTTCCTTGATTAGAAACAGTGATTAGGACAGTGTCTCACACGTGCTGCATCCCCAGCTCCTCACAGCAAACTCCACGTGTTTGCTGAATGCAAATATGTTTGCAGCTGAGGGCTGTGCGGCTGTGACGGAGGAGTGTTCAGCTGTCCAGCGGGCCCAGGGCCCACGACCAGAGCTGTAGACACAAGCTTCTTAACTGGATGGGGGCACTGGGGAGGGTGGCCGCTGCATGTTTCTGGGATGTCCCTAAGGGAGGCTTGGTTTCAAGGACAGAAGGCAAATAGCTCTAGCAACCCCCCCCAGAAAAGGGGGACTTGGGTGTTGCGCTCTCCAGTGTTCTTACCTACACTCCCCTTTGCCTGTGACCTTAGGTTCTCAAGTTGCTCCCTGGTCTTCCTTGGGACCCATAATCCACCTTGCCTCAGTTCTTTGAGCCTCAATTAATTGCAATCTCATTCTCTCTCCTCCTCTTTCTCCTTCTTTTTTTTTTTTTGGATGTTGAAACCTGCATACCTACCCATCAAAGAGTCTGTAATCCAAGGTGGCAGATATTCTGTGCTTCAGCCCTGTGTCCCCCGGGCCCAGCCTAGCTCCTGACCTCCAGTAGCTGCTCCCCAGCCCTCTCGTAGGGCTGGCACCTGTGTCTTGCAACCTGTTCTGGGCTGGGCACGTGGTAGGTGCCAGGAGACATTTGTGGCATTGAATTTGGGGAGAATATACCTGATATAATAGGATGCTTGTCAAGGGAGACTTAGGATCGTAGAGCTTCAAGCTGGTGGGGGACTGGAGGAGAGGGGGCATGGAAGTCTGGGAGAAAGGCAGGGCTACGGTAGGTGGTGGATGTAACCAAAGACACGTTTTGGCAACTGAATTAGTCAGGATCATCCAACTGCTGCAGCAGAGAAGTTCAAGATTGCAAAGTCCTAACACAATAGAAGTTTATTTTTTGCTCAGATAACAGTATATGTGTGTTTGACAGGTGGCCTCCCATGTGGTAATTCAAGCACCCAGACTCCTTCCATTTTGCAGCTCTACCATCCCCTAGGACCTCAAAATACTTTGCTAATGGGATGCTCTACATCCAAGTTAGAGAGAAAGAGAGAGACAGACAGAGACAGGTAGACAGACAGACAGAGACAGAGACTGAGAGAGACAGAGAGAAAGACACTTGTATGGGGGCTTTTATTGGCCAGCCCTGGAAGTGTTATCTTTCGCTTCCAATCACATTCCATCGGTGAGGCTAGCAGCTAAGGAGACAACTGCCACTGAAAAGATAGTTTATTACTCACAGTTCCCAAGAGGAGGGGTCATGCCAGGCCATGTATGACCACATGGGGAAGCAGCAGGGTCAGTTAGGAAGCAGAGGGAGAGAGAGGGGAACTGCAGAAAAGCCTTTATTGTATTTTCAGTGGGGAGGAATGGGCGTGGCAGGGTAAGCAGGTTTAGGATTGACTAGTTTAAATAATTTCTGGGGGCTCAGGGTGTAGGGGTGGCCCCTAGTTGTCTGATGCCTGGTCCTGGGGTGATTAGGGCAGAGGGATGGTGTCCCATAGGATAAGATCCTGAGAAAGCAGGGGTTGGGGGTTTGGGTTTGGACTGGTTAATTTGCATATGAGAGGTGTGCTCTTGGGAGAGTTTACTGTCTCTAGAAATCTGCTTACTCTGGGAAGGCAGTTTCCCCAGGGTCAGTAAGGACATCAGAATAAAAAGGCATACTTAATTCAGTGACCACACAATTATAACAAAGTCAGGGAAATATAATCTAGATGTGTGCCCAGGAAAAAGAGATCAGTTTTGGTGAGCACATTTAGTGTCTACCTCCACAACTTAATTAAGTGGAAGAAGCTTCAAGTTTGGAGTTAGAAGATGGGGATTGAACTCCTGACCCTATGGCATGGAACTGTGTGAGCTTGGATGAGTCACTTTCTCACAACATCAATTCCATTAGCTTTCAAAGGGGAAAATAATTAGAGCTTCATCTCATGGCAGTTGTTGTACAAGATACTTTTGGCACACTCCAGAGTGTTGTTCAAATGCTAACTGTGTTTTTGTGGTCTTTCCAAGTTTTCAGGGGGCCACTGTGGCTCTGGAGACAGAGCTCTGCTGTCATTTAAGCACAGGTCCCACCCCCAACATGCTTGGAGTGGGACCAGAGAAGCAGCTGGGATGACCTGTTTCCCCAAAGCCACATGCAGAGGCTCAGAGAGTCTTTACAAGGATGGCTCAGGATTAACAGATATGGCTGGGGTATTTCATGCCATATCCAGCTGGGAACACACGCGGCTCAATGGGAAAGATGGTGATTAGTGACTTTGCCAATCCTTTTTAAAAATGATTCTTTTTCCCATTTTAAATCAGTACATGCTCATTAAAGAAACAGGGTTAAATATAGAAAAATACAAAGAACAAGGCACTCCTTGTACCACCACACAATCACTAGTAATAGTTTGTTTCTGCTTTTTTTCCTTTTGGTAGTTTCCCTCTGTGAAATGGCTTTTAATTCATTTATTCTTAATCAAGAATTCAATCTGATACATAATACATACAAAATTCAAATGTTACAGAGGGTTATGCAATGAAAGAGAAGTCTCCCCCATCCCAGTTCCCTTCCTGGAAGGCAGCCTTGGTTACCAGCCCCTTGAGTTTCCTTCCAAAGTTAATCAATGCACATATAAGTATATGCATGCATATTCTTTTATTTTTAAACACACATTCTCTCATGGTATACACCCTCTTCAATAACTTGCTTTCCCCCATAATAATGCATCTTAGAGAATGCTCCACGTCAATTCATGGGAGCTGCCTCAGTCATTTTAAAGGCTGTATAATATTCAGTGGTATGGATTGTATCATAATTTATCTAACCAGTCTCTGATATTGAAGGATATTAAGTTTGTTTCCAGTCTTTTGAATTTTTCACAATGCCTCAATGAATATTCTTCTACATATGTCATTTCATATATGGGCAAGCATATCCATAGGATAATCTTCTGGAATTGCAATTGCTAGATTGAAGACTCTACACATTTTAAATATTATGGTTTATTGCCTCTATAAAGGTCACATGCATTGAAAGTGCGTAGAAGGAGAATGTCGGTTTCTTCACATGCATGCCAACAATCTGTTAGTTAGCTTTGTCAAGTTGTCCAACCTGATAGGTTTTGTATGTTTAAAATCCATTTTATTCCAGTTACTGTTAACTATTTTATCTTGTCCATATTTTCCTATTAGACTGCTGATCTTATTGATTTGTAGAAGCTCTTCATATACTAAGGGAATTAAACTTTTATCTGTGATATATGTTGCAAATACTTCCCTCAGTTTGTTACTCTTCTTGTGTAACTCTTCTTTTTTTCACAGAAAACTTTTATTTTTTGTTGGTGTATTCAATCTTTTCTATCATAGTATCTGGGTTTGTATTATACTTTTTAAAATGCCTTTCCCACTCCAAGAATGTAAAAGTTCTTCTGGTACTTTTGTGGTTTTATTTTATACATTTTAACCTTTTTTTCCATCAGGAATTTATTTTGGTATAAGGAAGAAGGTTGAGATTAAACTTTTTTTTTTCCTGGTAGAGACACAGCTTATCCCAACATCATTTATTGAATACTGCATCCTTTGTTCTACTGACTTGAAATGTGATATTGACCATGTGCTATATTTTCGCTTGTATTTGGTTATGTTTCTAGAATCTGAAATCTGTTTCATCGATGGGTTCTCTAAAAGTAAAAGATAGACTGAAGGAGGGAAGGTCTATGTGAGGAGGTGATATTTCAGCCGAGGCTGGCAGGGCCTTTCAGGTGGAGACAACAGCATGTGCAAGGACCCTGAGACAGGAAAAGACTTGTTTGCATTAGAGGAAGTGACAGAGAGAAGCCTGGTGTGACTGGCCCCCAAGTCAGGGAGCAAGTGGTACGAGATGAGGCACGCATTTGGGAGCCTTTGAAGGGTCTTCAGCAGGGGAGTTACCCAGTCCAGCTTACATAGGTATTTTAAAATCTCTCTTTTAAAATGCTCAAGGTGCTTGTTGGATGAACGAAGCTACTATATGTAAGTTTCATTCTGCAGGGCCCTTCACTCTTCACTCTTGGGGTTTCTAGCACAGCCACCAGGCCCTCCTGCTCCCTCTGCCTCATTGTGCAGAAAGCAGTGAGACTGGCATATTAGCCAGTAATTAGCTTTTAATTAGAAAAGCATGGCTTTGCCTTCATAAAGGGACAAATACCTTTAAAAATCTAATTGCTTTAATTGAATGAATCTTTTACCAGATAGTTCTGAAAACTCTAGTCCTTTCATTAGAAGCCCCATCGAGCAAAGCCATTTGAAAATGCTCAGTTAATATAGCAGTCACTGGAGTATCATGTTGAATATACGTAGTTGTTTTATTATGAAGGGTAGCCTGACTCTTGACCAGAACAGTGCTTTTCCCGCTCAGGGCCTCTCTTGTAGGTTCTCTTGAGCAGTGCTACTCAAAGAAAAGGTCCCAAACTAGCAGCATCAGCATCACCTGGGAGCTTGCTGAAAATGCAGAAACTCAGGCCCCACCCCAGACCTCTTGAAACAGGATCTCTGAGGTTGAGGCCAAGAAATCCGTGTTTTAAAAAGCTCTCCAGGAAGTTCCTAGGCACACTCAAGTTTATATTCAAAACTCAGAAGGTAACTAAGAAGCTTTGTCCCATCAGCCTGTTGGAGAGAGGGTCCCCAGCAAGACACCCTCACAAAGAACTTGTAGTCATATGTTCACTGTACAAACAATTATGGAGCAGCTAGAGAATGCTAGACACTTCCTAGGGATTGGGGTACAAGAGGGTCCCTGTCCTTTAGGAATTTTGTCTAAGAAGTTTTTTTGTTTTTGTTTTTAAATAACGTGAATGGAGTCATTTTAGAGGGAAGTCCAGGATTCTGTGGACCGATAGGTGTATCTGAGGTGTTTTTTTGTCACCCAGCATCAGCTTTCCCTTTTGGGGGGTACTTTCCTATGCTTTGGGGGAATCACCTCTTTCCTACTCTCAGTCTTTTATGTTTCAGGAAAAGCTGGGCCTACCCCAGACTTCCAGGGTGGTTGAAGCTCATAACCCAGGTCACAGAGATTGCTGTAGCAAAGGACCCAACCCCCCACCAGAGCCAATGAGAGGCAGTGTGACTTCAGTGGATTTTTGGGAAAGAGGCTCTCCCCATTAGATGTGAAGTTGAATTGGTATGAGGTCCAGAGCTGCTGCAGTCCTTGGCAATCCTGAGGAGAGAGGCTGTCTGAGAATCAAGACAACCCATGAAGGAGAAGAGAGTCAGGCTAGAACACGGAGTCACGCAAGTCCTGGTGACATTGTTTAAGCCCTTGCTCCAAGCCAGGCCTGAAGCTAGCCCACCCCGTGGAATTTTCAGACATGGTGAGGTAATAAATTTCCTTTTTGCTTAAGCCAGTTTAAGTTGGGTTTCTTATACTTACAACCACAAGAGTACTGATTTTCAATATCAGGACAAAATTATAATACTGTATTTTACTGTTTATTTTATGTGATGTGAAAATACTAGCATTAATACTGGTATTTAAAAATTAAGTATTTGAAATTCATTTTTAAATAATCAGTGAAACTAAAACCTTAATACCTTCAAATATAAAATATGTATAAACATATTACAAAACATCAACTAAAAGTGTTAAAGTATTAACATTATACAAACATTACTAAGCTAATATCATCCTGATATACGATATTAACCACGACTAGCCCTGCCACTTCCACTCCATGCCTTACCTCCTGGTTCATCTGGCAGCTCCTCCTGTTGTCTCCTTTAGGCCTTGGATGGTAAGGTTGCCCTCTGTTGCTAGTCTCTGTGCAGCACTATCTCTTTTTTGTTTTCTCTAAACCCTGCTCACACCTTTGTAAACTGCCCCTTTATGAAACTCTTCTCAATTACCTAGTTTGAGTGTGCCATCTGTTTCCTAATACACATCTCAACCCCAAACCAGAAACACTCATGGAAGAGTGTTACCTGCTGCAGCATCCAATCTAGCTTGAGGGGAGGGTGATCAAGGCAAGCCTTCTTGGGGAGAAGCTATGTGCGCTGTTTTGGAGGGATGAATAGGAGCTAGGCAGGAAAATGGTGATACAGCTCACCCCTCCAGACTGATCCATGGGCTCACCTCCTCCAGGAAGCCTTTCCTGATCTGAAGGAGCTGGGAGATGACAGGGAAGACATTCCAATCAGAGAGAGCAATACAGAAAGCAATACATATCAGAAGGCTGAGAGCTGCAGGTGTTTCAGCAAGATATGAACGTAGGTCATAAGGAGAATTGGAGGTAAATGGAAGGATGATAACAAGTCACCCATGGGGCGTGGACCACGTCTTCTGCTCGGATGTTTGAATTGGTGCTCATCCTTGGTGAGAGTGAACCGGGTTGTGGTTGGTCCATGGGTTTCCCAAAAGCCCAGGAAGACCCTGGAGGGACCCTTAGTGCAGAAGACTTCTCTTTCCAGGAGCAAAGGGTAGGGGATCCTCTCAGCTCTGACCAAAGGGCTTGGCCAGTAAGCTCAGGAGGTGTTTCTTGATGAAATGATTGTGCCACTGAATATACATGGAGGGAACAAACAGCTGAAGCTGGGGATGGAAAGGAAACTAGTTCTGAAACTCTTATCAGCAAACCATGCCAAAAAAAAAAAGTCATTCCAAATGACTGTGGCTAATTAATGGCCTTGAAGGGTGGCTTCTGGCTGTGTGCTTAGACACAATGGTGAGCTTGGGAGCCAATGACTCCCAATGACCTTCTGCCCTCAGCTGTGCAAGGAGATGGAGGCTCACTTGATCTGGGAAGAGGACCTGGGAATTGGAGGGGTCCTGACACTTGGAGGACACCTTCTCCCATGACGCTCTAAACCTAAGACAGAAGGAAAATGAATACTCAGGTGTGCTCACCGGAAACACAGGTAGACTCAGGGAAACCACAATTTATTTCTCTTTGACATGTGATGGAGAAAATGAGGGCAGGAAAGGAGAGGGAAAGAAAATAACTATTTATTGAGTACTTACGTGACAAACATAAGCTAGGTTCTCTTAAAAACCTTACGAACATTGAGAGGTAGGCATTATTTATGTCTATTTTATAGATGATAAAATAGAGAAGGAAGAGGTTAAAAAAATTTCCCAAAGTCACACAACTAGTAAAGGGTGAAGTTGGGATTTGAACCCAGGCCCACCTGGCTCCAAAAGCCATAATTACCTCTTTTACTGAGGGTCCACTTGTTCTGAAAATTGACATTAATGGCGTCTTTGATTTAAGAGCTAGACAGCATGTGCTGAGCCTGAGACTGGACCTAGTTCCACTGCTTACTGGCTGGGGGATGCCGGGCAAGGTCTTGAAACTTTCTGTGATTCAGGTTTTGCAGCTACAGCTAACAGTAGATCATTGTCATGGAAGAGAATCTATTTAGAGGTTGTAGTGCAAATGGTCACGAGAAAAGGATTATAAGGAATGGCAAGCTTTTCTTTGTCTTCTGTGTTTGCCACCTCATTCCCTGGATGGGGACAGACTTTCTCCTGGGTCAAGTCCCGTATTGATACTTTCTGTGCATGTCTTTGATTCATTAACTTAGGAAAGGCTGAGAAGCGAACTGACCCTTTTGATCACTGTCATTTCCTCATCTCTGCCTTCCCCATCCAGCCTCACTCTGGAAGCACTGGCCCGAGTGATTTCCAGGGCCTTGGCCAGGGGTTTGCTGACCCGTCCGTGGTTTGAGGCTTGCCCTGTGCCATACAGCTGGCACCACCTAAAACTGGGCTGGAGCCATTTTCCCTCAGCACTTCACATGCCACATGCCAGCTTGCTCCAGATTGCCCCAGCTTCTGATCTTCTATTTCTGACTTGGCAAATCAACCTTCCTTCTTCCCTCAACTCCCCTTTGGAGTCTTCCTCCCACTACCCTGCCCCTGGCTGCCTGTCCCACCCGGCTCCTGGAACCCTCTACCTCAGTGAGGCCTACATGGCCTTTACTTCCACTAGGTTCATTTTGGCTTGATGGGCAAGACACAGGAAGAGTTAAGGCTTCCCGTATTATGACAGAGTCATGGTCTTCCTGAGGGGCTAGAAATTTGGACAGGATTGAACATGTCTGGTCTCAGGTCTAATTTATGAATTTCACCAGTTGAGTTTGGGAAAGCTGGTGTGCACTTTGGGTTTCGTTTTCTTTTTTAATTCACTATTTTATTTCACTTCATTCTATTTTATTTTTGGCCACACCATGTGGCATGTGGGATCTTAGTTCCCCAATCAGGGATCGAACCCATGCCCCCTGCATTGGGAACGCGGAGTCTTAACCACTGGACCGCCAGGGAAGTCCCTGGTGTGCACTTTGGATAAGAGAGTTGCCTCTGAGGAGAATTCAAGACACTGAATCTGAAAAGGACCCGAGGGACTTACTCCAGTGTACCCCTTTCATAGGTGGGAAAACCAATGGCACACAACTCATTTTTGGCAGAATTGGAGCCAGAATTCAGATATTATTAGATTCCCATTTTGATACTCTTTGCCCCATACTGTATAGACAAGCAAGTTTTTCTTTGCATTTAGGATGTTTTTTCCCCCTAAGAGGGATAGTCATTTCTTACTGTCAGTTGCAAGCAGTGGAATGGATAGAGAAGAGGATCAAATATAGCAAAGAGGTGATGTGTCAGGCACTTGCTGGGTGCTTTTACAGATATCTCAGAGACAACCTACCAATGACTTATGAGGCAGATCTTTTCTGGATCTACTTTAAAGATCTGGAAAACTGACGCTTAGAGAGGACAAATGACTCTTTAAATGACTACTCATAAGGGGTGGAAGAGAGCTTCAAATGGTGGCTTGTTTGCTTCTAAAGGCCAGAGTCTTCTCCTAATGCCACACTGTCTTTTAAAGTGTGTGTGTACATGTATGGGTGCGAGCATGAGTACACGTATGAGTGTGAGTGAGAAAGTAAGTGTGTGTGTGTGTGTGTGTGTGTGTATTTGCAAAACTTTCCCAGACACAGGTGGACAGAACAGAAGTCCTGAATGGAGTGGCAATGGTCCATGTCCCAGGGCTACTTGGTGGAAGAGGACGAGGGTGCTGATACATGGAAGTTCCAGGATGGCTGGCTTCGCATTCCTTCTCATTAGAGCTGGTCCAGGCTGCCGTGTCAGGAATGAGCTGAGAGACCTTGAGTCAAGGCAGGGTGGCCAACCATCTGGGGGTTACGGAGAATCCTCTGTCCTGAAAGGGGCTGCAGAAGATGGCACAGAGGGTCCTTCCGAGCTCTGAGACATTCCCACGACTGTCAAGAGGTTACCAGGGTGCCCAGCGAGCCACAGAACTCTGGATTTCTTCCTGGCAGGTGTGGATGGGTGTGGTGGGTGTGATGGTGATCGGACACCAGGCCTGTCCTGTGTGTGTGCGTTCAGCAGTTGGCAGGAGCCATTTGGCTGTGCCTCATACTCACAGAGGGCTTAGCTATGGGCCCTTGATATTATCCTCAAATAAGGTTATACATGCAGTCCAAGATCTGCTGACAAGATGGAGAGGAGAAGACATTCATCACACAGCCCTGAGCACACAGCCTGCAGTGCCCTATGAATTAATAGTTCATAAATCCTATCATAAATCCTGTCATTATTTTGTGGATAATTATATTACATTTAAAACACACGATAATTTGTTAAATGTAAACATTTAGAACAGCTACAAATATGGGGACTTGGTGATAACCATTTTTCATTCTTTAATATTCTGGAAGCCTCAAAACTGCAAGTGGTCTGGGTCTCTCTTGACTTCTGAGGACCCTGAGTGTGGGTGTTTATGTTGCTGGGATTGAGGATGCTTATTTGTGTGAGTGTGGGTGAAAGAATGTGTTTGTGAGCCTGTGACGGTGTGTGTGTGTGTGTGTGTGTATGTGAGCATGGGGGTGTGTGTGTGTTTGTGAGAGAGTGTGTTTATATGCTGCTGGGGGACCAGAGTAGGACCACCCCAACCTGTGAGGACTGGTAGGGGGAGGGAGCTGTCAGAGTGCTGCAATCCTAAGACCTCAGGGGCATAACTTGATTTGATGATTTGGCCTGAGTAACCCTCTCAAAATAGAAAAATCAAGGGCCCAGTGTGGAGGCAGCCTGTCTGGGCTCGGGCTGGTAATGAGGACTAACAAGGGTTGATGGAGCCCGGGAGCGATGGGCTGAGATGGCCCCGAGCTGCCTGGCACCCTGGGCCCTGCAGCCATCCAGTGCTGCCCAGCCTGGCCTAATGCTATAACCCACAGAGGTCCTCGTTGATAAGGGCCGAGGGAAAGGGAGAGAGCAGCTTTGCAAGCCACGGCAGAAGGACAGCCGGCTCTATGGAGCCCCAGTAGGAAGCTGCCTCTGTGGGCTGGCAAAGCTGAGATCCCTACGTGGAACTTCCTGGAGGGTACCTCAAGTACCTATGAGGACAGGGGGTCTTACCTATCCCTTGAAAATATATTACATAAATACATGTTCATTTTAGGAAACTTGGAGATGCAGAAAAAAGAAACAGGTACACCCAGAGATCCCCGCTGTGGACATTTTGTTTGGTGCCATGGGGATCAGGATGTAAAGTCGGTCCATAAGGAGAAGTATTACCCTGGACAATTCCTCAGGAATGTGTCACATTGGGAGTGGACATACCACTTCTCATTCTATACAACCCAACCATTTTCCTCTGGGGTTGGACCAGATCACTGTTTGGTAGTTGAGCCCCAGAAAAAGTGGTTGGCTTGCTTTTAGGGGACAGGTAGTATGAAAAATGCACACCTTGAAACATTAGATTACACTCAGCATGGGAGGATGCTCACGTCCTGAAAGGCAAATGGGAACTGAGAGGGAATTTCAGCAGCCTCGTGTCCCCATCTCACTCATGGGCTCAATGAGTAGAGTGGCAGGTCAGAGCTGCACTATTTAAGCTTTTCTCTGTCTCCCACCCCCACCCTCTGTGGAGTGCATAGAGTTGAATTCAGAGAAGTTAAATGCATGTGTGATGTGAGTCCACTTTATATCTTTTCAATCTTTGTCTATGCATATGAATACATCTATATGATTGATTGGTTGATAAAAACAGGATCATACTTTGTATGCTCTTTTCAGCTATTAGGTCCTGGATATCCTTCTGTATAATATCCATATCATCTTTTGTCATGACCTCCTGGTATGCTACTGAGAAGATAATACCATCATTTGTGTAATTATGTAATCAATCCTTTATTGCAGGGCATTTACTGTCAAACTTTTGTTATCCTAATAATTGCTGCAATAAATTTCCTTCTGCAGGAATCTTTGCTTTTCGATCCAGTTACTTTCCTGGAAGAAATGTTCTCAATGAGGAATTCTGCATCAAACATATTTACCAGTTTAAGTCTTTGGTCCCAGCTCACCTGCTATTTTCACTCTTATGCAGGGAAGGGGAAGAGCTCAGAAAAATTTGATCAGTATCCCAGAGAGAGGTGGATTGGTCCTATCTGTGTGGTGAAGGGCATGTGAGAGTGGTTCCAATCTAAACCCCTCTATTTTGTCTTATCATCTTCCATCGACCTCAATTTCCCTACCGTTTGCAAATAGGATGAGCTAGGCTCAGGTTACCCCTGGTTTCTTTGGAGCAATAAAGATGATCCATTACATTTATGGAGTGCTTTACAGATTTTGAAACAATTTTATGAGTTTTATCTTGTTGACTCTTCACCAGGCAGGCTCTGTTAGTTCTTCATTTGGCAAAGGAGGGGATGGAGGTCCAGAAAAGTTAAGGGAGTTTCCCAAGTTCACAGACATCAGAATTGGGTACCAGGCCTTCTGAATTTTAGTCCAGCAAACTGAAAGTGCTGCTGGGATCACAAGGTGGAAATAGTCAGGGTCTTAGCTCTCTGTCCCATTCGTAGCTAAAGGGAGGAGCCAGACTTCCTGGCTGGTGGACAGCTGTTGTTTCTGCTTGCCCAGCATCCATTCTCTTTTCCTTTAGTAACATACTGAATTTGGTTTGAGAACCACCATTAGGTTAGTAGTTGCTAACTTAAAGTATATGCTACATTTTGTCTGGCAACCCTCAGCCTCACCAGGTGTTGTTTCTCTGCTGGTGCCATCACTTCAATAGTTTATTCCTCCGTTCTTTAAGGCCAGGTGCTTTTGGGTGATGAAATACATGGGAGGAAATATATGAGAAACCCATTCTCCCCTTCAGACTTCATCTTGTTCTCCCTGTTCAGGGTATGCATATCATGCAGATCTGGCATATTCTATCCCTTTGGATAGCAGTTGATTCAGTGATGAACATGTGACCCAAACTGGATCAATGAGATTCAGTCTAGGGACTTATTTTTTTTCAAAGGTGAAACTCTCTTCCTACTCAATTTGGAGCTGCCAGGAGCCACTGTGAGAGGGAGAACCTGCTTCAGAAATCTCATCTGAGGATACCCAGTGCAGAGGAAAGCAAAGCTTGGAGATGGAGACAGCAAAATCTCGATGACATTTTAAAAATATTGATGTATAGTTGATTTACAATGTTATGTTAGTTTCAGGTGTACAGCAAAGTGATTCACTTATACACACACACACACACACACACACACACATATATATATATATATATATATAGCTATTCTTTTTCATATTCTTTTCCATTATGGTTTATTACAGGATATTGAATATATATCCTGTGCTATACAATAGGACCTTGTTGTTTATTCTTTATATAATCGTTTGCATCTGCTAATCCCAAACTCCCAACCTATCCCTCCCCTGCCCCCGCACCCCTGGCAACTGCAAGTCTGTTCTCTATATCTGTGAGTCTGTTTCTGTTTCATTTGTGTCATATCTTAGATTCCACATATAAGTGATATCGTATGGTACTTGTCTTTCTCCGTCTGACTTACTTTGCTTAGTATGATCATTTCTAGGTCCATCCATGTAGCTGCAAATGGCATTATTTTATTCTTTTTTATGGCTGAATAATATTCCACTGTGTATAAGGACCACATATTTATCCATTCGATGACATTATTTTATCATCTGGAAATCCTGCAGATGTTTTGACCTTCTGCTTAACCCCTACAAAAGCAACAAATGGGACCTCCACTGCACCAGAACTTCTATTACTGCTCCTGCAAAACTACCTAAGACCTCACACTTGCTTGTACCCACACTGTTCTCCCTTCTGCTTTGCTAGTCTCATGCTGACGCATCTACTTGAAGGAAGCTAGTCTCATGTCTATACCTTATTTAAAAGGAAGCTGGGAAAGTGTAGTTTTTGGATTATATCTCAGAAAGGCAGGCTTTACAAAGTGGAAGTGTTCAAAAGTTACAGATGTTACTACAATCTACCCCTTGGCTGCCTAGCATCCATATGTGCCATGTTTTCATACTTATATTTCCAACCATAATAGTAGCAATAACCTGTGCTTGCTTAAAATGATACAGCTATCACTTGGACAATCAAAATGCACATCCTCAAAGGAAAGACCCAAAGTTTCATTAGTTTCTGCACTTAGATACAAGTTCAGGTTTTCTGGGTGATGACCGTATCTCCTCTGGTTGTCATAATACCATACTGATATTCTGTAGCCTGTGGACTAAATTGTAGACTCACATAGACTATATAAAATATTAGAGAAAAGGGGAAGGAAGAAAAAAGAAATTTTATTAAATACTAGATATGTACATGACACAGCAGGCAAAGAAGAAAATGTGGCTAGCTGCCACAGAACTTATTGATGCAGCTGGCTGTGACACTGCGAGGGCGTTTATAATGTCCTTCCTCCAGTGCCCATTTATGTTCCCTTTGTCCTCAGCAAATCAGCTGCCTGTGATTCTTTATCTGGTGGGGTGACCCAATCTTCATTCCTGGGGAATCTGAATACTTACTGGCTCTGTCCATATGGGCTTAGAACTGTTAACTTTTTATCACTGGATATGGTAATTTTAGATGTGCCCCAGGGGATCCCTTGGTTTACAGAAATAGTTCTTTCTGCCCTCATGTGTGACAGCAGTCTACTTTGATAATCCGGATCAGTCATTTTGTCCAACAGGGCATGATAAGTCTCATATGTCCATGTGGAAGTCTCAGGTTCCAATTCAATGGGCCTATTATTGTGTCCCCTGGTAAAAGTATCCCTCCCATTGGTTCAAAGACCTTTACATCAGTAGAACCCAAAGTCACAGAAGGCAAAAATTTAGCAAGTGGTTCATTAGTCATCATGATGCGAGGAGCTACTCCCATCTCTTATTTCTAGGGGTGAAACCGTGGTCATTAGCTTAAAGGATATGAAGATGTAGACATAGAGAATGGACTTAAGGACTCGGGGGATGGGGTGGGGGAAGCTGGGGCGAATTGAGTGAAGCATCGACACATATACACTACCAAATGTAAAACAGATGGCAAGTGGGAAGCAGCATAGCACAGGGGGATCAGCTCGGTGCTTTGCGATGACCTAGAGGGGTGGGATAGGGAGGGTGGGAGGGAGACTCAAGAAGGAGGGGATGTGGGGATATATGTATGCATATGGCTGATTCACTTTGTTGTACAACAGAAACTAACACAGCATTGTGAAGCAATTATACCCAATAAAGATGTATAAAAAAAATTCTGAAAATGAAAAAAAAAAAAACTTAAAGAATAGACTACATTTTGTAGGGCTACATTTTGTGAGATTATTTAATAGCCTGTTTATTGTGAGCTTCCTCCTCAGTAGAAACCACAGAGTATTTCCACACTCTGTCCATTCTGAGAGGTCCATTCACGTGCCTCTTCTCCAATAGTCCTTGTCACCAATCCTCCAATCTAGTTTTCTTCAAGTCTGATCAAACCATTAGCCACTGCCTGTGAAACCTAGAAGATCCACAACCCAGGACATCTCTCTTTCCATATAAAGTGGAACATGAGATATCCTCTTAGAAGTGTGCCCCCTGGGAGAGGCTTGTTTTCCTTACTGTTCTTTAGGACCGTCTCTATGTGGGGTTATAATCCATTTTCGTCTAAAGCCTGCGTATTGTGCAGAACTACCTGAACTACCTGAGGCTCTAGTTTTTCCCTTTTAAGTCAGCTGGTCATGTGGAACACCTCTTAAGGCTCTAGGCATAGGTTGAAGGAGGTATGGAAATGTGGAGGGAGTAGACATCCTGGGAATATGAGTCATGCAATTTTCTTGTATCTATTGGATCAGCTAAGTTTATACATTACGTACCACTTCCATCTGATCATGAAGTGTTTTTGGATACATCCTAATGCTGGCTGGCCACCCCTAGTTAGAGATGGGCAACTTAATTGCAAGGCCACCAGTCTTCCCATTGTTTGACATTTTTGTCTCCTCCAGGGCCAATAACAAGCTATGAACTGTTGAGGTCACATCACCAAGATGACGACATAGTAGTTCTTGACTTCACTCACCCTCACAAGAAGAACAACTAACAGCTATTCATGGACAAGACACCAATGAGAGAATCCTAGAACCATGTGGTAAGGTCTCCCCAGAGCCTATGGATCCTTCAGTGGGAAAAGAGAGTCCAAGGGGCACTTACAGCTCCCCCTACATTGTGGGTCACTTCTTGGGAGTCCCCACTCTGGCCTGGCCCCCTGGGGTTTGCAGGGGAATCTGTGGGGCTCCATCAGTGGGATTCTGGTTGTGATGGAGAATGGGGTATGGGCTTGTAACAACTAGCACTTGGATCTAGGCAGACCGAGTTCTTCCCTGCATATCACAAACAGTAGCCCAACCAGCACTTTGCTCATCTGCAGAACCAAGTCGGTGGTGCAGTCCGGCCAGGGGAAAAACAGCCTGGCCCTGCCTGACCAGCAAGGCTAGCAAGAACACCTGGAAGCTGTGTAGCCCATACCACGAACTGTTAAGAGAACATCTGCCCACTCAAAGGGCAGGGCTTTGTTTCAAAGCCCCAGATGGCTCAGCTGTGGTGCTCATATTGGGGCTGGCTGCAGGCTCTACAAGGCTCTCAATCAGCCACAAATCTACCACGTCATGAAGTCCTAGTGACAGAGCTTTGCACAACATCCAGGGCGTGGCAGAGCTTTGCACAACATCCAGGGCATACCAGAGCCTTCTCTTGCTTGTATCCCCCACAAAGCTGGCAGTCTTACGGGCTATACAACCATGAACTGATGAAATAACCATGGCGGGACTCATATCCAACTCCAATAACCTTTACTTCCACAGGCTTCTACCCTAGCAGTGGACCATGGTGATATTCTGTGTTGCCAGTGATTAGTGTTAGCTCCGAGCCAGGGTCAAGTAGTCCCTCAGAGCTCTAGGAATTCCTTTCCCCCACCCCCCTAGGGTACAATGATCCTGAAACATAATTTGTGTCCTTTTGGTGACAGTCAGGTGAAAGTGTTATGGCACATGGCTCATAATGTTACTACATAATTCTTTTTTAAGGGTACCCCATCTCCTTTTCAATCAGAAAGCTCTGGCTCTTTGAACTGATTTAGGGCTGGGAACTGGGTGAGAAGTAGTGAGTTTCTATAATAGTGGCTCAAATCAATCTTCTCTGCTTACTAAGTCTAGCTGGGTTTTGTTGTTGTTGTTGTTATGCACATTGAGTAAAACCTTAGGGGGTAACCCATTTATTTAAGTCATAGAGGCCTAATTATCTCCAAAGATCCCTATAGGTAAAACCCTGTAGGTAAAATCATTTTGTTTGTTACTTTGGCTCTGCTACCTATTATGGTAACTGCATCTCCCTTTTCTCTGGTATTTGAGTACATCTACTTGACCTTTGTCATCCTAAGTTTCCATCACTGCCACTTAAATCAAGGAGCTCTTTATAATGGCAACATTTCCTACTTTTATACTCTACCTACAGTGGTTAGTGTGATTTTACCTAACGTGATTTTAAAGGATATTGGTGCTCTTCATCGTCAATGTATTTCTCAATACTGTGATGAAGAGATTATCTTCTGAACTCTCTTGTGGGTTATTTTTGGGGTGGGAGTTGTGAACACATGATAAATCTTATACTCTTATCTCCCCAGCTTTTTGGATTCTTTCCTCTATATTATATCAAGTTCTTTCTGGCATCTCAAATTCACGTAGGTTCCTGTTGACTCTAGTTTTAGTCCATCAACCAAGCAAATAAATGGAATCCTTCCCAGTAGCTTGAGTCAATATTTTGCATCCAGAATCTCTTGTAGATGTTCACACATAGAAAATTTGACCTGATCTAAAATTATGTCCCTCTCTTCCTATTCTAGGTCCATGAGACCCCCTTCATTCCCACACATATTCCTCATAATTTTTTTTTTAAGTTTTATATTAACATACAGTACAATCGACTCTTTTTTGGGCATATAATTTTATGAGCTCTAACACACATATAGATTCATGTGATTACCACCACAATCAAGTTACAGAATAATTCCCTCACCCCCAGAATCTTCCTTGTGCTACCCCTTTGTCGTCATATTCTTCCCCCACACGTAACTTCTGGAAACCATTGATCTGTTCCCCATCACTGTAGTTCTGTCTTTTTGAGAATGTCATATAAGTGGAATCATGTAGTACGTAGCCTTTGAGACTAGCTTCTTTCATTTATCGTAATGCATTTGAGACTCATCCACATTGTTGGTGTGTATCAACAGTCTGTTTCCTTTTTACTGATGAATTTTCCATTGTATGGATATACCACAGTTTGTTCACCCTCTCACCTTTTGAAGGTTGTACCTAGATTTTGGCAATTATGATTAGAGCTCCTATAAACATTCATGTATAGGTTTTTGTGTGAATGTAAGTTTTCATTTCTTTAGGGTAAATACGTGAGGAGTAGGACTGCTGGGTCATATGGTAGGTATCGGTTTAACTTCATAAGAAAATGCCAGACTGTTTTCTAGAGTGAATATATTATTTTGCATTTCTGCCAACAATGTATAAGAGTTTCAGTTCCTCCCCATTCTTGTGAGCTCTTGGTATTGTCAGTTTTCTATTTTATGTTAGCCATCCTAATAGGTATGTTTTAATTTGTGTTTCCTTAATGGCTGGTGATGTACATCTTTTCATGTGCATATTTGTCATCCATCTATCCTCTTTGTCCAGGTGTTTGGCCCATTATAAAATTGAGTTGTCTGGTTTCTTACTGTTGGGTTTTTAAAAAATACATTCTGGACAGAAGTCCTTTGTCAGATACGTGATTTCGCATATCTCCCAGTCTGTAGCTTGTATTTTCACTCTCATAACAATGCCTTTCAAAGAGCAAAAGTTTGTAATTTAGATGAAGTCAGTTTTTCTTTACAGATCATGCTTTTGGTGCAGATCTTTGAAACCTTTGTCTAACCCAGACCACAAAGATTTTTTTCCTATGTTTTCTCCTAAAAGTTTTATACTGTTAAGTTTTACATTTAGATCTCTGATCCATTAAAAAAAATAAATTGTGAGGTTTAGAATGAGGTTAATTTTTTTTTGAGCATGAATGTCCAGTTATTGTAGCAAATTTGTTAAATGAGATACTTTCTTCACTGAACTGGTTTTGCACCTTTGTTCAAAATCAGTTGTCCCTAAATATGTGTTGATTTCTACTCTCCCCGTTCTGTTCCATTGACCTATCTGCCTATCCGTTTGCCAATACTATACTGTCTTCATTACCCTAGCTTTACAGTAGGTCTTCATATTGGGTAGTATGATTCCTACAACTTTTTTCTTATTTTCCAAAATTGTTTTGGATATTCTAATTCCTTTGCCTTCCATGTAAATGTTAGAATTAAGTTGTCTATATCTATAAAAATTCCTGCTAGGACTTTGAATGGAATTGTATTAAACTATAGATCAATTTGGTGAGAATTGATATCTTTATCTGGTTGAGTCTTCCAATTCTGCTATTGGACCATCCAGTGAGTTTTTAGTTTGTGGAATTGTGCTTTTCAGTTCTAAAATTTTTATCTGGTTCTTCTTTATAGGTTCTATTTGGCAGAGGCTTTCTATCTTTATTTTCCTTTTAATTGATCCTTACTTCTTAAGCATTTTTGAAATAACTGCTTTAAAGTCTTTGTCTGATATTTCCCACATTAGTGACATTTCAACATTGGCATCTGTTTGTTGTCTTTCCCCATGTGAGTTGAAATTTTGGGGGTTCTTCTAATAGTGAGTAATTTTAAAAATTATATCCTGAACATTTAAAATATTACTTTAGGAGACTCTAGGTCTTATTTAAATCGTAGGGAGAATGCTGATATTTTGTTATGGCAAGCAATCGACTCAGTTAGGTTCAGACTGCACATTCCAACTAGCCTTTTGTGGGTTGTTGTTTTCAGTGCCAGTTGAGTCTTCAAAGTCTGTTGTGCTAATTGAATGTGTCTCAACCTGGTGTGCCACCTGGGGTTGACCAGTCTGGGGCCTGAATGGTGGTCTATCTTGTAGTCCAATTCTCAGTCTTTGGTATACTGGTTAGGGCCAGATCCATACATGTGCAGCTCAGGGGTGAGTTCAGAGTTTATAAACTACTTTATGGGATCGCTTTCCTAGATTTTCCCTCTGTAATCTTTCTGGGATTTTCCAGGTGCTTCTCTTTTTTGTTCTCTAGCCAGAACACTGAGGCCATAGACACCGCCACTCTGTCTTAAATTTCCCACAGCTATGCCTACATCTGGTACCAAGTGACAGGAAGAATAAGAGAGACAAAAAAAGCTGTGGGGTTTGCCTCCACCTCTTGGGACCACGGGTCCTCCAACTGGAGATGAAGTTTTCCCTTCCTCAGAATTTAAGGATCTGTAGGCTCCCCGCTGTTACTTCCTGTTCTATCTCCATGAGATTGCCTGGAGGTTGGAGCACAAGAGAATGGAGAGGAGGAAATAAAAGAAAGAAAGAAAAATGGAGGACTTCCTCACTTTCCCTGAGTGTTAGGAGTTCCCTTTCTTGCTCCTGGAGCCAGAACTAGAGGGTTCCTCCTGAGCATTCTCTGTCATGTTTGGTGCCCACTTTCAGATTTCTGACTTTCTTGAGTCCAGGCTGGGAGATGTCACAGAAAAAAAAAAGAACACTCACCACCAGTTCATTGATACTTTAAGTTTTCCCCACCTTCTACTATTTATCTTTCAGAAACCTCAAATAGCTCCATGAATTCTGTCCAGGTTTTATAGCTTTATTAACTGGGAGGTACAGAGTAAAGTGTGCTCACTCCATCTTACTCACAACCAGAAGTCTCTTCCCATACTTTTGACAATATAAATGGCAAACTCCTACATTTCTTTTGGTATGTTGGCCATCTTCTGCCAGGTACAACTTTGTAATTGGCCTCTTGGAGATTACTGTCATTTGACCCTCATTATAGATCTGGAGGCAATGAGAGGATAGATTTAGGTGGCAGGGGGAATTGTTACAATGTAACTATGCCAGGTGAGGTCATTACAGGGTCTTCATATGAGGTAGAGCCAGCCTGGTGACACAGGGAAGAAGGAAGCTCAGTGGGCTTCGGGCTTGGAGTACTCAGAGTCATATGGATCCTTCAGAATATAACTTTTCCAGTTCTTGAGATCTTACTCTATTCTAACAACTGCCCTTTCAAAAGACATGATAGGGTTTTGAGTTCAAGCTCCAATGTATAATTAAACAAGCTACAGGCAGACTCTGAGTTTGATCTTAGTTACATCAGCCCTGCTAGAGATAAGAGAGTCATTCTTTCTCGGTAGTCATAGAAACTCTGGTTCTCTGACCATACTTTGAGCAGAAAACTTAAAACCCCAGCCTTTTAAGTTTTATTCTCTAAGCTTACCATTGCAGTTATAAATCCTAGTCTACACAGTCCTTGTATTCCTCAAGCCTCTAATAATGTTCTATCATAGCTGCCACTCTGACCACCAAAGTCTTCATTCCGTGCTCTTCATTTCAGGTCGACACAGGCAAAACTTAAGAAATCATTTTGTCTCTAAGTGTTATAAACTAGCAATATCACATCTTTTATTGATAACTGTATCCTTACCCCATCAGGGTAGACAGCCTGTTAATCCTGTATTCTAATTTCTTCAAAGATTTATTGCTCTTTATATTATTTACTGTTTTGCTCAGGGTTCACCTGCAGATGACAGAATCCATTTTGCCAAGTTTAAGAAGGAAGAGAATTAAAATAGTATATATGTGTGTCTTAGTTTGTTTGGGCTGCTGTAACAAAAGTACCATAGACTGGGTGGCTTATAAACAACAGAAATTTGTTTCTCATAGTTCTGGAGGCTGGAAAGTGCAAGATTAGGGAACCTGCAGATTCAGTGTCTGGTTAGACCTGTTTTCTGGTTCATAGATGTCTTTTCACATGTCCTCATATGGTAGAAAGAGCAAGGGAGCTCTCTGGGGTGGGGTCTCCTTTATAAGGGCACTAATCCCATTCATGAGGGCACTACCCTCATGGCCTAATCACCTCTCCAAAGCCCCACCTCCTAATACCATCACATTGGAGATTAGGTTTCAACATATGAATTTTGGGGGACACAGACATTTAGTCTATGGCACTGTGGTAGGCAGAATTCTAAGATGGTCTCCAAGATTGTCTCCCCTTGGAGTACATGCCTTGTCTAATCCCCTTTCTTTGAGTGTGAGAAGAAACTTTGAATATGACAGGATATTACTCATGTGATTATGCTTATTATATGGCAGAATGGATTTTGCTGCTGTAATTAACATCCCTGATCAGCTGACTGTGAATCAATCAAAAGTGAGACTTTTCTGGGTGGGCCTGACTTAATCAGGTTATCTTTTAAAAAGTTATGAGAAGAAAAGCAGATGCCTTTCTACTGGCCCTGAAGGAGTAAACTGCCATATTGTAGAGAGGACCATGTGGCAAGGACCCAAAAGCAGTCTCTAGGAGCTGGTAGTAGCTCCCAGCTGACAGAAAAATAGGGACTGTAATCACGTGGCCATGGGGAAATAAATTTTGCCAATAACCTGAGAGACTTTGGAAGTAGATCTTTCCCTAGCTGGGCCTCCTGAAGGGACAGCTGCTGACATCTTGATTTCCATGAGGTCCTGAGCAGAGGACCTAGCTAAAAGGTGCTGGACTCTTGATCCATGGAGATTATGAAATAATTAATGTGTGCTGTTTTTTTTTTTTAAAAACGTCTTTATTGGAGTATAATTGCTTTATATTGTTGTTGTGTTAGTTTCTGCTGTATAACAAAGTGAATCAGCTATATGTATACATATCCCCATATCCCCTCCCTCTTGTGTCTCCCTCCCACCCTCCCTATCTCACCCCTCTAGGTGGTCACAGAGCACGGAGCTGATCTCCCTGTGCTATGCGGCTGCTTCCCACTAGCTATCTACTTTACATTTGGTTGTGTATGTATGTCAGTGCCACTCTCGCACTTCGTCCCAGCTTACCCTTCCCCCTCCCTGTGTCCTCCAGTCCATTCTCTACATCTGAGTCTTTATTCCTGTCCTGCCCCTAGGTTCTTCAGAACCATTTTTTTTTAGATTCCATATACGTGTGCTGTTTTAAACTACTAAGTTCATGGCAATGTGTTACACAGCAATAGAAAACGAATACAGTATACTAACAATTTTCAGAATTCCTAGAAGGTTCAGGACCCAAACTTGAAAGCCACAAAGCTGAAATTGACATAGCCAGGAGATATACCCAACCATACAGTGAGACTGTTATAGCAGCAATCCTGCTGCTTCGTTCATCTGATGCACAGCATTCATGAAACCAAAAGTCAAACACCATGAATAAAAGCTGTGCACTATGGCAAGACTCAGATAGCATGTTGTCATGATGCTTTCTCCTATTTCTGTGAAATAGGAATCATAATAGTACCTACCTCAATAGGAATTTATAAGAATTAAATGAAATAAAACTTTTAACGTATTTTAGTAATACACAGTTCTTAATGTTCTATATGTATTAATTATTGTTATTCATAATTGACTTGCCCAAGACCACAGAACTAGTGAGAAGCCGAGTAGACACTTAATTTTGTGTCTGTCTGCTACCAAATTCCATTCTCCTTCTTTTCATCCCTTCTTCACTTTAGCAGGAAGAGTGATCCAGGAACCCAGTTTTAAAGAGACTTTGCCCATTCCCATTCTTAGTTTCTCTGAGGAGACAAAGATTCACCTCAAAGGGACAGAGGAAATTCTACATAGTGGAGCATAAATGTTTTATGAATTGGTCTTCACTGAGTAAATTAAAGGGTCATTAACATACTCATTAACAAGTGTGGCACTTTGTTTGGAATTCTGAAAATGACTGGACAGTGCACAACCAAATGAGCTCGTGAGGACTTCTTGAAATTCCCTAGATCAGCATCCTTGCTTTCACAATTTTCTCTCTCTCCTGACTTCTGCCTCTGGTGTCTTACACCATGTTCCAAATATATGTCTTTTTCTCTTTTACTAATTGGAATTCTTCTCTGCCTGTCACTGGGAGGAAAGGATGTGAAAGTTTGGAACATCTGCCTTTACTGGCTAAGGAAGATGTGTGTCTGGGTGTGGGCGTATGCATGGGTGGAGAACAAGGCAAATGGTTTGGTGAGAATGTTTTAGACCCTTAGAATTGATGAAAAGGAGAATAATTCTAATAAGGGTGCAGAGTGAAGGGGCTAGTGAAACTGATCCAAACCAGGTGGTAAAATGACTTAAGAGTATTAAGAAGGAATCTACTTATCCAGGTGCAAAAATATGATCATTATAAAACTAAAATATTTTAAGTCAAAATTTTAATTAAAAATTAAAAAATATTATAGAGACACAGATGTAGAGAACAAACATGGACACCAAGGGGGGAAAGTGGGGGGGTGGTGGTGGTGGTGGGATGAATTGGGAGAGATTGGGATTGACATATATACACTAATATGTATAAAATAGATAACTAATAAGAACCTGCTGTATAAAAAATAAAATAAAATTCAAAAAAAGTATTAAAGGTGGCAGTGATCTGAGGTGCTATTTTCAGGGAGACCCATGCATAGCCAGTGACTGTGGAGAGGTCTTTGAAGCTTCTCAATGTAGTCAAGATTTGAGCAACATACAGATCAATACAAACCCTAAGTATTAGTCTCAGCCCTTGATTGTAAACAACTTGCTCTGGCTGATTCAAACTAAAATGGATTTACCAGGAAGGCTACTGGGATACTCACCGAATAAATGACAGAAATCAGGAGGACTGGGTTTAAGTGATGAAATATATGGAGAACTGACTAGGATGTTGCTCAATTTGTATGATAAAAATATTTCAAGAGGTTTCTGGTTTCAGATAATGGCAGAGGACCTTATATCAGAATAACTTTTCTAGTGACAACAATTTTAAATTCTTGGTAAAGTACAAAAAATTAATCATTTGAAGGCATAGTAGAGTGACTAAAAGCAGGCAGAAACTGGAGGGGCTACAACCTAAGAAAGAAGCAAACACCCTAGGTAAGACTCACACTTACCTGTCTTTCCCCTGAGGGCACTCCCTAGTCTGTTCAATGTATGGGAATAGAGCTCATACAGAATTACTAATGGACTGAGGAGACAGAGGTTGGAGTTCAGGGCTGCTAGAATGGCTGAAAGTTAAGGGGGGATATCCAGGAAAAGAGGGAGTCATGTAAGAGGGAGCTCCCAAATCTGCAGATCTTTCTTCAAATCCTTAGCTGACTGTGAAGACATAGGGCAAGACTCCAAGGAATCCCAGAAGAAAACACTAGCAATCTTACTAAGCAGATATTACAGCAACTCCCCAGTGCTGTGGATACATGATTTAGAGTTCAAGTTCTGCCAAGGTAAAAGAGCTTGACAATACCTTAGGCTTTTTGTTAAAATGTGAGAAGGGTCAAACTCTGGGAGTAAGGACTATGTACAAGGACTAAGGACTGCTCCTTAGGATAAAGGAAAAACTGAAAATACCTACCTTAACAAAACTTAAAATAAGCTTCCACAAGATCAGGGTTATCTGCCAGTAATTTAACTGCTTGCTAGAACAAGAATCAATACTCTTCTAAGGAAAATAGTGGTATCCAGAGCCCTATAACATCATCCTCAATGTCCTAGATGTAATTAAAAAAATATATTATTAGATATGAGAAGAAACAGGAAAATGGGACCCAAAGTCAAGAGAAAAAACAGTAAATAGAAACAGACCCAGAGGGCTTCCCTGGTGGCGCAGTGGTTAAGAATCCGCCTGCCGATGCAAGGGACACGGATTTGAGCCCTGTTCCGGGAAGATCCCACATGCCGCGGAGCAACTAAGCCCATGCACCACAACTACTAAGCCTGCGCTCTAGAGCTGTGAGCCACAACTACTGAGCCTGTGTGCCACAACTACTGAAGCCCACACGCCTAGAGCCTGTGCTCCGCAACAAGAGAAGCCACTGCAATGAGAAGTCCGTGCACCACAAGGAAGAGTAGCCCCCGCTCGCCACAACTAGAGAAAGCCCGCGTGCAGCAACGAAGACCCAACACAGCCAAAAAGAAAAAAAAAGAAAAAAAAAGAAACAGACCCAGAGATGATCCGGATGTCAGTTTTAGCAAAAACTTTAAAATAATTGTGATGAATATGTTGAGTCTGTAGGAAAAGATGATATAATGGGTGAGGAGAAGAGGAATTTCAAAAGATATATGAAAACTGTAAAACAGAATCAATGGAAATGCTAACACTAAAAAATAAAGTATCCAAAATAAAAATTCTGTTGGATGAGATTAATGCAGATTTGACAGAATAGAAAAGAGGATGAGTGAATTTCAAGACAAGTCAATAGAAATTATCTGAAGTGAAACAGAGAGAGAAAAAAGGTGAAAATAAAAGAATAGAGTCTTAATAACCTTTGAAAGAAATATTAAGGAGCTTAGAATACATGTATTTGGAGTCCCAGAAAAAAAAAGAAAAAAAGAAAGAAAAAGGAACAAGAGCATGGGGTAGGAAAAATAATTAAACAAATACTGACTAAAAATTTCCCAATTTGATCAAAACCAGCAATTTATAGAAAAAAAGAGAGCAAACCCCAAGGAACATAAATACAAAGAAAATCACACATGATCAAAATGATGAAAGCAATGGATAAGAAATAAGTCTTAAAGGTATCCAGATAAAAAGTCTAAAAAAGCAGCATACAGGGGAAAGATGATAAGAATAACAGCTGACTCCTTATAAAAAACATTCCAGAAGAGAAAGGAATGACATATTTAAAATCAGAAAAAAATAATCAGGCAACTTAGAATTCCATATCCAGTGTAAAAATCTTTCAAAAATGAAGGCAAAATGAAAAAAAAAAAACAAAAATGAAGGCAAGAATAAAGATATTATCAGATAAGTGAAGGCTGAGAGACCTGCACTGTAAGAAATGCTAATGGACGTTTTTGAAGAAAAGGGAAAGTGATGCCAGATGGAAATTTGAATCCAGGGGAGAAAATGAAGAGTAATAAAAATGTAAATATATGGGAAAAGAAAGATTAAAAATTACTTAAATGACAATTCTCTAGAATGAAAATAATAACAATGTATTGTGTAAAAGGAAAATATATGACAACAATAGTATGAAGAGTGGGGGATGAAATAGAATTTTACTGTTGTACTGTTTTACTTCACACTTCTTTGTGTGAAGTAGCATAATATTAATTCAAGGTACATTGTGATAAATTAAATATGTATATTGTAATCCTAAGAGAACCACCAAAAAATAATGCAAAGAGGTATGGCTTAAAGGCCAATGGAGGAGATAGACTGGAATACTAAAAAAAAAAAAAAAAAAAAATTGATTAACCCAAGAGACAGTAGGAAAAGGAAGAACAGAGGAACAAAAAACATAGGGGACATATACCAAAAAATAGTAAGATGATAGAACTAAATCCACCATATCAGTAAAGTTTTAAAATGTACATGGATACTAATACTAAACACTCCAGTTAAAAGATAAAGATCAGAGGGATAAAACAGTAAGACCCAACTATATGTTTTCTATGAGAAACTTACTTTCAATCTAAAGACTTAGACAAATGGAAGCATGGAAAAATATATAACTTGTAAACACTTAGCATAAGAAGACTGAAATGGCTGTATTAATATCAGACAAGTTAAAAAGTATCACAGAGATAAGAGGGTCATTTTATAAGAATAAACGGGCCAATTCATCAGGAAGGTATAACAATCCTAAATGTGTGTACATCTACTAACAAGCTGCAAATATATGAAGCCAAAATGGATGGAAATAAAGGAAGAAAAAGAAAAATCTATAACCATTGTTGGATATTTTAATATCATGTCACTGTCATTCACAGAACCAGTAAATAAAACATCAGTTAGTATATAGAAAATTTGAACAACACTATGAACCAACTTGACCTAACTGACAATTATAGAACAATACACCCAACATCTGTAGAATATACAATCACATTCTTTTCCAATGCATATGGAATGTGCAGTATGCTAGAACATATACTGGACCATAAAACTAGTCTTGATGAATTTCAAAAGATTGAAATGATACAGAGTATGCTCTCTGATCACAATGAAACTAAATTAGAAATCAATAACGATAAGATATTTGGAAAATCCCCAAATATTTGGAAATTAAACAGTACACTTCTAAGTAACCATAGGTCATGGAAGTAATCATAAGGGAAATGAGAAAGTACTTTGAACTAAATGATACTGAAAACACAACATGTAAGAATTTGGGATAAAAATAAAGCATTATAGCTTTATATCAGCTTGAAATGCTGATATTAAGAAAAAACATTTAAAATCAGTGATCTGGCTTCCACCTTAAGAAGCTAGAAAAAGAAAGAAATAAATTAAGCCTAAAGTTAATAGTGAAGAGGAAAACATAAAGATAACTGTAGAAATCAATAAAGTAAAAAATAAGTCAAAGAAAATGGAGGTGATAGAGAGTCCAGTGAACTTGAAGACAGATGAGTAGAAATTCTATAATCTGAAGTAGAGAGTGAAAATGATTGAATAAAAAAGAGAATAGAGGATCAGGGAGCTGTGGGACAACATCAAAACGTCTAATGTCTTTGGAATTGGAGTCCCAGAAGGAGAAGAGAGAGAGCATAGGGCAGAAAAGAAAATATTTGAAGATATAATGGCTGATTAATAAACCTGACAATATTTAAAAAAAACAAACCTATGCCCAAGTGCCCAGGCCACACCCCATATCCATATCATCAGAATCTCTGAGATGGGACTCAGGCATCAGTATTTTTTAAATTTTCCCAGGTGCAGCCGGGGTTGACAACTACTGACCTAAAAAGGACTGGGGCTTAAGCAAGATACAGAAGAGATTATATGGTGGTTCTGTGCTTATTTGCTTGTAAATGTCTGTTCAATAAATGTCTCCATGAGTGGAAGAGAAAAAAATAAACCAGTCATGTAGATAGCACCTAAACAAACAAACAAAAAAGATATAATGGCTGAAAATTTCCATTATGTGAAGACATAAATGGACAGATTCAAGATTAGTGACTCTAAGGATAAATATAAAGAAAATTACATCTAAGCAAATCATACTCAAAGTGCTAAAAACCAAACATAAGGAGAAAAGCTTGACAGCAGCCAGAGAAAAGTGATACAATACATGTATGGTGCCAATGACTCAAATTTCCACTGACTTCTCATCAGTAAACATAGAGGCCAGAATACAGTGGAAAAACATCTACAGTGTGCTAATTTGAAAAAAAAAAAAGGTCAATCTAGCATTATATCTCCCGTGAAAATATTCTTTAAGAATGAAGATGAAATAATGACATTTTTAGATAAAAGAAATGAGAGAATTTGTTGCCAGCAAACCTGTACTACAAGAAATGCTAAGGATAGTTCTTTAGGTTGAAGAGAAATGCATCAGGTAGAAATTCTGATCTTTAAGAAGGAATGGAAAGCACCAGAAATGGTAAATAAATGTGTAAATATAAAAGTCTCACAAATACAAATATTTATAAAGTATCTCACAAAGAAAACTCCCAGCCCAGATGGCTTCATTGGTGAACTCTATCAAGTACTTAAGGAAGAAATATACTAATATTAAATAAACTTTTTAAGAACACAGAAGAGGAAGGAATACTTTTGTTCATATCAAAACCAGACAAGGACATTAAAAGAAAATAAATTACCAGTATCCCTCATGAATATAGATTTTAAAATCCTGAGCAAAATATTAGCAAATTTGGTCTGGCAATATAGACAATGAATAATATATTATGACTAAAAGAGACTTATTCCAAGAATGCAAGATTGCCATAACATTTGAAAATCAATCAATTAAATTCATCACCTAAACAGATTAAGGGAGAGAAACTCTATGAATAGATGCAGAAAAAGTCAGAGCTGGCAGCCCAGCAGGAGGTTGATGTCACCTACAAGAGTGGAAAATTGTGGTCCCTTGCCTGATTTCCAGATTTCTATCAGTTCTTAGACCCAGAGCTCATTGAAGGGAATTATGGCCTTCCAGGGAGCACAGTAAAGATCCTACTTAACTAGAAGTTGCAACTACCACTTGGCAACTTTTAGGTCCTTATGCCAGTGAAACCAATAGAAAAAGAAAGGAGTTACTGGGTGGGGGAATAATTGACTCTGATTACCATGAGGAGCTAGGTTTGATGCTACATAATGGGCACAAGGAAGACAATGTCTGGAACCTAGAAGATTCACTGGGAGCTTATTTTGGCACTACCGTGCCCACGGGCAACTCTAGCAACAATGGCTCTACAAGGTCTAGGCAACTAAGGATTTAGACTTCTTGGGGATGAAGGTGTAGGTCACTCCAGCAGGGAAGGAATGCAGACTAGTCAGAATGGATGCTGAATGAGCGTGATGGTGAATGTCAGTTATAACAACTCTAGGACCAGCTGCAGTAGTACGGATGTACCAAGTTTGGCTTACTAACCTCCTTTAATTCTTTTTGGAATATTGCAATTTGCCATTACCTTGAAGAACTGGATTTTCTCTCTCACCTCTTGGGGAAGAATTGAAAGTGTATTGATCTGATATAAGATCCATGTATTATAAATGGGTATGAGCAGATCTGAAAGGCACAATGGATAATTGTACTGGACCCCATTTGTGTGCCACCCCAGGTCTATGTGGCCACACCTTCCCTCTGCCTGGGCCTTGGTCACTTGCCTTGCTCTTCAGTTGAGCAGCCCTAGCGAGAGCTCACCCTATTGTTCCACTGCAAGAAACCCAGATCTCCAGCACTGCCATTGCTACCGTTGCAGATGGAGGGTCCTTGAACAAGAAGAGACCGTCTGCTCTGTCCTGGACCCCCAGAAGCTCTGGCTCCTCTAGAGGTTGCCCAGGAGACCAGGTTACACGTTTCAGAAAAGCAAGGGTGCAAATGCTCCATAGAGCTGACTTTGACTAATGGGAGACGGGGGCTGGGAAGGAATCAACAGATAAATTCTTCTCCATTCCTCCTCACAAATAAACTCTGTAAGAGGTGCAGCAGATGAACCATTAACACCTGAAGATCTGCAAGACTCAACAGTCAGTTGCATTTGTTATGAAACTGTGGCTTGCTTCTTAAATATCCCCTCTATTCGCTGTCCCTCCTTTCCTGCCTCAGTCTCCTTTTCCCTGGTATTGCACTCTGCAACTAAATGTCAGTAGGTAAGCTTCTCCCCCAGGCAGGCTCTCTTTTCCAGGGAACGTGGGTTAAGGCAGGTAGTGATAATGTTGTTAATGAGGATATTGATGTGGTTGTGATGAGGCTGGTGAAAGTGGTGATGGGGTCATGGAGAATGATGGTGCTGTGGGTGACGATGGTATGGGTGAGAACTTACGAACGTATTGTGAGGAAGTTGAAAGCCTGGGAATTCAAGGGTTATGGTAGATTGTATAACTGTTCAACTCATATTTGGTATCTCTTTCTTTTGTGCTCTTCCCTGGGGAAGGATTACATACCTCCATCCATTTGAGCCTAAGCATGGCCATGTGACTTGCTTTAGCCAATAAAAAAGCTGTAAGAGCCAGTGTGTGCTTCTGCCAAGTTCACTCTCCTTCTGTCGTGATGGTCGGTGATCTCCAGTAGGCTGCTCCTTCAACACGGTTCTTGGAGCAGAGCCATAACTGATCTGTGACAGACAAGCAGCGTGAGTGGGATATAATCTTTTGTAATTGAGAGTCAATGAGATTTTAGAGAGTTTGTTACCATAGTGTAATCTAGGATACCCTGACTTATATGTGAGAAAGTAAGTCTGTCCAAGGAATGTGCCTTTGGGATACTAGTGGTAAATAGGAAAAAGTACTGCCTTAAAAAGATATGTTCTAAAAGTCCAGGACCAGATGGCTTCACAGGTGAATTCTATCAAATATTTAGAGAAGAGCTAACACCCATCCTTCTCAAACTCTTCCAAAAAATTGCAGAGGAAGGAACACTCCCAAACTCATCCTATGAGGCCACCATCACCCTGATACCAAAACCAGACAAAGATACTACAAAAAAAGAAAATTACAGACCAATATCACTGATGAATATAGATGCAAAAATCCTCAACAAAATACTAACAAACAGAATCCAACAACACATTAAAAGGATCATACACCATGATCAAGTGGGATTTATCCCAGGGATGCAAAGATTCTTCAATATACACAAATCAATCAATGTGATACACCATATTAACAAATTGAAGAATAAAAACCATATGATCATCTCAATAGATGCAGAGAAAGCTTTTGACAAAATTCAACACCCATTTATGATAAAAACTCTCCAGAAAGTGGGCATAGAAGGAACCTACCTCAACATAATAAAGGCCATATATGACAAACCCACAGCAAACATCATTCTCAATGGTGAAACACTGAAAGCATTTCCTCTAAGATCAGGAACAAGACAAGGATGTCCACTCTCGCCGCTATTATTCAACATAGTTTTGGAAGTCCTAGCCATGGCAATCAGAGAAGAAAAAGAAATAAAAGGAATACAAATTGGAAAAGAAGAAGGAAAACTGTCACTGTTTGCAGATGACATGATACTATATATAGAGAATCCTAAAGATGCCACCAGAAAACTACTAGAGCTAATCAATGAATTTGGTAAAATTGCAGGATACAAAATTAATGCACAGAAATCTCTTGCATTCCTATACACTAATGATGAAAAATCTGAAAGAGAAATTAAGGAAACACTCCCATTTACCACTGCAACAAAAAGAATGAAATACCTAGGAATAAACCTACCTAGGGAGACAAAAGACCTGTATGCAGAAAACTATAAGACACTGATGAAAGAAATCAAAGATGACACAAACAGGTGGAGAGATATACCATGTTCTTGGATTGAAAAAATCAATATTGTGAAAATGACTATACTACCCAAAGCAATCTACAGATTCAATGCAATCCCTATCAAATTACCAATGGCATTTTCTACAGAACTAGAACAAAAAATGTTAAAATTTGTATGGAGACACAAAAGACCCCGAATAGCCAAAGCAGTCTTGAGGGAAAAAAACGGAGCTGCAGGAATCAGACTCCCTGACTTCAGACTATACTATAAAGCTACAGTAATCAAGACAATATGGTACTGGCACAAAAACAGAAACATAGATCAATGGAACAAGATAGAAAGCCCAGAGATAAACCCACGCACCTACGGTCAACTAATCTATGACAAAGGAGGCAAGGATATACAATGGAGAAAAGACAGTCTCTTCAATAAGTGGTGCTGGGAAAACTGGACAGCTACATGTAAAAGAATGAAATTAGAACACTCCCTAACACCATACACAAAAATAAACTCAAAATGGATTTAGAGACCTAAATGTAAGACTGGGCACTATAAAACTCTTAGGGGAAAACAAAGGAAGAGCACTCTTTGACACAAATCACAGCAAGATCTTTTTTGATCCACCTCTTAGAGTAATGGAAATAAAAACAAAAATAAACAAATGGGACCTAATGAAACTTAAAAGCTTTTGCAAAGCAAACTACAAACAAGACAAAAAGACAACCCTCAGAATGGGAGAAGATATTTGCAAATGAATCAATGGGCAAAGGATTAATCTCCAAAATATATAAACAGCTCATTCAGCTCAATATTAAAAAACAAACAGCCCAATCCAAAAATGGACAGAAGACCTAAGTAGACATTTCTCCAAAGAAGGCATACAGATGGCCAAGAAGCACATGAAAAGCTGCTCAACATCACTAATTATTAGAGAAATGCAAATCAAAACTACAATGAGGTATCACTCACACCAGTTAGAATGGGCATCATCAGAAAATCTACAGACAACAAATGCTGGAGAGGGTGTGGAGAAAAGGGAAGCCTCTTGCACTGTTGGTGGGAATGTAAATTGATACAGCCACTATGGAGAACAGTATGGAGGTTCCTTAAAAAACTAAAAATAGAATTATCATATGACCCAGCAATCCCACTACTGGGCATATACCCAGAGAAAACCATAATTCAAAAAGACACATGCACCCCAATGTTCATAGCAGCACTATTTACAATAACCAGGTCATGGAGGCAACCTAAGTGCCCCTCGACAGACGAATGGATAAAGAAGATGTGGTACATATATACAATGGAATATTACTCAGCCATAAAAAGGAATGAAATTGGGTCATTTGTAGAGACGTGGATGGATCTAGAGACTGTTATACAGAGTGAAGTAAGTCAGAAAGAGAAAAACAAATATCATATATTAACACATATATGTGGAACCTAGGAAAATGGTACAGATGAACCGGTCTGCAGGGCAGAAATTGAGACACAGATGTAGAGAACAAATGTATGGACATCAAGGGGGGAAAGTGGAGGGGGTGGTGGTCGTGGTGGTGGTGGGATGAATTGGGAGATTGGAATTGACATGTATACACTAATATGTATAAAATGGATAACTAATAAGAACCTGCTGTATAAAAAAATAAATAAAATGTCAAAAATTCAAAAAAAAAAAGTTACGTTCTCTCTTGGAACAACCTTCTGGATAGAAGTTTTGGGAAAATCATAGCCCCATTTGAAACTGGCCAAAAGCAAAATGAAGAAAACTGTCTTCACGGGCTGAGGCAGCTGCTAGTTCATCTCATCCTTGCATGTCTGTATTAGTGGGGTTCTTCACGAGCTTAGGAGTTCTGCAGAGTTCTCGTGAAGTGAATTTGTGTGCTTGCAGGCTGTGATGGAGCTGGGAGAGGAAGATGGGGTTGTCAGGCGGGGGAGTGTGGCAGAGAGTCTTCCAATATCCTTGAATGCTGCTGGGCTGATGCAATCAGTCCTGTGCAGAGGGCACAGATCTCTACTTTCCCCACCAGCCCATGGGGGGGGTTCCTGCTAATGAGGCACTCTGGCTGATTCTCATTAATGCTCTTTATTTACAGGCAAATGAATCAATTATGGAACGCATGGTTTCCTCAGTCAGTTTTGTCTCCATTTTCGATCTGCTGGTGTTCTGGGCCAGGAGTGTCAAGCCCTGTCCTTCTTGGGGTGGTTCGTTTGGAGTTAGAGGTTAAGGAGGGGCCTGCATGTGTTGGTGGGGAGTGGCAGGCGAAGAGATAGAAGATGGCTTCATTAGGAACGGCCAGGGGGTGCAGACTTGGAGTGGAATAATCTAATTGATTTTGCATCCTCCTCCTTGTCCCCGCCTCACCCAGAATATGCAAATTCTGATTAAAACCTCCCTCCAGAGGACTGACCGTCTCCCTAGCTAACAGGAGTAAGCACAAGTTATGCCATCTTTCAGAACATGGGCTGCCTAAAGGTGCGTGCTCCGTGCTCCTTGCCCTACATTTTCCTAGTCTTTGTAAAGGGGGTAGTGGGGGGAGGTGCAGTGAAAGCACGAAGGAAAAGTGGCAAGTATGTGATAGTCATGCAGTCAACAGCCATGAATGGGCACCTACTGTGTTTTACTCTCTTAGGTAATGGAAACTCCTAGAAAAAAAGGCAGTCACGATCCTATTCCTTCACAATGCTTACATTCTGGCAAGGAAGACAAGGGTTTGAACAATTAAAGATGCAATAGGTGCATCTAAGGCGCTTTAGTTGGGAACCTAACGTTGCCTGAATGGTCAAGGGGGAAATGATGTTTAAGAATAGACCTGAGAATGGGTAGCAATGAGCGTTAGGGAATGCATTTATGCAAAATACGGTCTTGTGCAGATGTGTGGGTGCACACATACACAGGTGCACACACAAAGTAAAACCATGGGTAACGAGGTAAATGAATTAGCACACAGAGTAAATTTTCCAGCTTGCCACGTTTATAATCCATTGAGCACCCAGATGATTTTATTGCCAACAAATTAGATGTAGATTTTCTTTTTTCAAAATTAATTTTATGTTCCCTGCCCTCTTAAGCAGGCTAAGAGTTGCTTTCTTCATACTTCAGGGCCTCCACTGTGAATATCATGACTATTCAATGCTCCAAGAGAGTGCTTCCTCAGGATTTATTTAGGGGTGTATAATAATTTTATCCCACTGAGATGGCTTCAGACTGCTTTGCTTTTTGAGTTCCTATGTCTGCTTTTTATAGTTTGCTGTCTCTTTCTTTGCTATTGGGCTGTCAACTGTCACTTCCTGCAGCTGTCAGAAAGCCTGGCTTTGGCAGGGCTCACCAATACCAGCATCTGCCCTGCCCCCAAAACATACACTCACTGATTCCATTCTGATCAGGTATTGCTTGGGAGTCCGGACTTGGCTTATCTAAGCTGTGAAGCGGTGGTCCTTAAAGTGAGGCCCCTGGGCCGGCAGCATCAGCTTCACCTGGGAACTTGTTAGAAATGCAAATTCTTGGGCCCCATCCAAGACCAGATGAATCAGAAACTCTGGGGGTGGGGCCAGTGGTCTGTATTTAACAAGCTGTCCTGGTGATTCAGATGTCGCTTACTGACGCAGTGCTGTAAGAAAGGATAAATAGAGTCCAAGTGAGGGCTGAGTTGCTCTCCCATGTGTGAAGTGCATGCTCATTACAGCATCAACTGTGATCTATGTTCCGTCCAATCAAGGGACTTGCATTTCTTCCTGGTTCTTGGCTATTGTTCGGTGTGATTGGATTGTTACAGGGTGGCTGAGCCCTGGGAAAGGGTGTGTGTGCATGTGCTCATGAGCGTAAATGCATACACACCCCGAGAGAGAGAGAGAGAGAGAGAGAGAGAGAGAGAGAGAGACAGAAAGCTGGAAAAATCCGGGGCCCAGAGTGAGCAGTGTCTTGGGCTCCAATTCCCTGCTCTTAGCTGCTAGAGTTTCCCACATGTCCTGCTTTCAGAGCTCTGGCCTGATCCCTGCAGCTTGGGGTCCCGATGGTCCTTAGATAACAGAAGCGTCGCCTGATTCCCCCTCTCACCACCCCTGAGTGGCTGCCTGGGGCCCAGACTGAGTGTCAGGAACACTCTGAGAGGCATCAGCTGGTGGAGACACTGCCAGAGACTCTCCAAACATACATCTTGGAAGGACAGCTGGGATATGTGTGGGAGCCTCGGAGATGCATGGATTTGGGTTTGTAAACATGGGCCTGTTAAATTCAGGGTGGGCCATGGGCCTAGGAGAGCGCCGTAGCATCTTTCGGCAAATGCTGAACATTCTGAGTGGTTTTAAAGGTATTGGTTTTTAACGTATTGCTCATACCTTATCTATATAAGGAGATATAGGAGGCCTGCTTTAGCGTAGCTCATTAGCAGGGGAGGAGAGAGGAGGGGTTGGCACTGGTTGAACACCCACCACACTCTGTGTGCCAGGGACTCTCCATGAACTGTCTGATTTTGTCTTTACCCCCTTGGTGAAGGGCTGGGCTTGTTAGCTCTGCTCTATAGACTAGGACGTCGACTGAGAGCAAACGTCTGGGCCCAAGGTGTCCCAGTGAGTTCGACCTGAGCTGATGTGGAGGACGTGTTTTGTGAGCAGCCAAGACTTTGGAAGGTGGCTGACATGATGGTGATGAGAACGCTCTGCCCACAGTGGGAGCACATGGTCACGGTCACAGTCAACTGTCATAGGGAGCTGACATTCCCTTAGGACCGGCCAGCTCAGTTTGCCTAAATCAGAGTTTGCCAGAGAGAGAGAGAGAGAGAGAGATCTGCCAGACATGAATCCCATGAGGTGCTCCTCAACCTCAAGGCCCCACTGGCCAAATCTGTTTGGGAATTGTCGTAAAACTACATTCTACTCTTGGAGATTATGAATCATGGTACAAATTGTATCAGGCAGAGTCCAACAAGAGAAACAGGGCCAGTGGGGTAGATAGAAAAATCGATAGGGATTTATTGCAAAGAGTTGTTTTATGCAGCTGTCGGGGCTGACCAGACAGATCTGGAGTCTGAAGGGCAGGCTGTCAGGAAGGGCAGGCTGAGGGTCCTGCGCACGGGGTGGAGCTCCAGGCCACAAGCGGCACTTCTTCCGCAGGGAAGCCTCAGCTCTGCTCTTAAGGCCTTTGGACCGATTGAATCAGGCCAACCTAGATTATCTAGGATTATCTGTCTTACTTAGAGGTAACTGATTATGGATTTTAATCACATCTATAAAGTAACACTTTAGATGTAAAGTAACACAGTGACACTTAGATTAGTGCTTGACTGAATAAGTGGGGCTTTAGTCTAGACAGGTTGACTTAAAACTGACACTGAGAAGTCCTGTACCTAAGACGCCTTAGTTTTTTTGAGCCCATTGTTTCCCAAAGTTACAGGGACAAGAACCACCTCTCATCCCCATCCCCGCCACAATAGCCATTTACACCCAGTGTACCTCACTGGACACTTTGGAAATCACTGGCCCAGCTCTCTGGTCTGACCTAAGAGGTGCTGGGCAGTGAAAGCCCAGAACACGAGTCTATCTGGCTCCTGTTCAAGGTCTCTCAACAGTGGTGCTGTTTACATTTGGGGCCAGATAATCCTTTGTTGCTGGGGGTGAGGGCTGTCCTGTTTACTGTAGGATGTTTAGCAGCATGCATGGCTTCTATCCACTCACTGTCAGTTGCATACAACTTCCCCCCAGCAGTGACAACCCAAAATATCTTCAGACATTGCCAGATGTCCCCATTGAAAACCACTGGCGTAGAAGAAGAAATTACAGGACAGCACGGGGGCTTTGCAGGCCCAGCAACCTGGGTTTGAATCCTGCCTCTGTCCATGTTATTTTTACTTACATTCTGTCATATCCCAAAAGGATCTGAGTGACTAAATCTGTCATTTTGGAGAACAGATCCATGGTCCTAGGGAAGTTATTTTAACTTTTGTGAGCCTCAGTTTTCACCTCTGCAAAGTGGGGATCACGATAGGACTTGCCTCGTTGGGTTATTAAGGGGATTCACTGGAGTGGAACATGTAGGGTGCCTGGATCTTGGTGGTTATTCCAAGAATGTTAGTTCCTTACCCTCCCAAGAGGGAAACTGAGTCTCACAATTAGGCTTGCAGAGGCATCCTAGAGTTGGGGAGCTGGAAGGATCTTGGCTTCCCCAGGTCCATTTTCTGGATGAAAAGACCAGCCTAGCACCTGTCTGAGGTCCCAGAGCTCCAGGCCAGGGAGAGTCCTCAACCGTGAAGTGTGTAGCTTCCCTGGGTGGGAACAGCCCAGGTGTCCCTCGTGGTTCTCGCTGCTGCTGAGTCTAGAGAGAAGTCCTTAGGGCGCGAGGGGCTCTAAGGCCCCTCCGAGGGCTCGGGACACACCCAGCTCCTCTCTAGGCCTTTTCCGCAGGCTGCTCAAGTCAAGTCATCCCGTCACGCAGGCCATGGTGTGGAAGCTGGAGTGCCATGGCAGATTTATGAACAGGGCACCCCTGCGCAGCCCAGGTCACGCCTTACCAGGAGGTTTATTAATGGCCTTTCATCTAGCACTTCAGGTTTGCAAGCTCTGGCTGTTCCCTGGATCATAGTCAGACGTGGGGAGGCACACCACACCAGCAAAACCTTTCTCTTCACTCGGCGGCGGGGGCTTGGCGCAGGAGGGTAATCTAGATACTTCCGTACGAGTTCCACTGGGATCAGAACCCACAGCCCTCCTTCCTCCTATCTTGGCTTTCTCTCAGCCCATTGGGATGTCTCCCCTGGTAGCCTCAGCTCCCCTGGTCAGGATGGGGACCACTACCTTAGGCCTCAAAGGGAAGCTGAGAATACCAGCCTTGGGTCAGAAGCGCTTGGCCCTGGCCCTGGGCATTGCGTGTACCAGATGGATGACACTGGGGAGCCACTGCACCTCTTAGAACCTCAGTTTCCTCCTCTGTAAAATGGGGACAATAATCGCCACCCCACAGGATGGTTGTGAGTATTCATTGAGTCCTGTTCAGACGGGCTTAGTAGGGGCTTCCTCTTTCCTTCCCCCACCCCCCCCCCCACCCCACCATGCCCAGCACAGGGCCTGCATTGGGCTACGCCCTCCTCATTGTGTGGAGGCATGAATCACCGTGGGGTGTGGTCCCCAAGTGTGCAAGCTGGGACACAGCCACCCCGTGGCAGCGTCAGAGGGGCTCCTGCCCCATCCTTTTGAAGGACATCATCTTCCAAGCCAGGGAGAGCTTGAGGAGGGACCCCATAACCCCCTCAGACCTTGGGAACCATCCATGTCTGAGACCAGGAAAGGGGTGGAGGAAGGGCATTTTCTAGGCTGTCAACCATTCATCAATAGAGGAGTGAATCAAGCTGCCTCCTCCCGACACTGATGGAATGTCCCCGCAGCATCTCCTGAGGGCTTGTTAAAAATACAGATTCTGGGGCCCCACCCCAGACCCCAGGGTGGAACCACTCGCTGTCAGTGATGAGGGAGAGGCCCTGAGGGATGAAGAGCCTCTTCTTCCAAGGCCGTGGTGCCTGGGAGGTCTTCCTGCTTCACTCTCCATAGTCCTGCTGGGATGCCGGATACCTGCACCAGGAGTTCTGGGTGTCCACTTCTAGCATTTTTTATTTAGGAGGTTGGCCTAGAAGACCCCCGAGGTCCCTTTCAGCTCTGTCAATGTGCTCACAGGAGGGAGTTCCAGAGAGGGGAGGAGCAGCGGCCCGTCTCTGTCCCGGGGGTGGCTGAGCTCCTGGTGGTGCAGATACGCTGAGCCACTGATCCTAGAGGCAGGATGGAGCCCCAGAGCGGCTGTTCCCGCGGCCACAGCTAGCCCTGCATTTTAGGATGTGCCTGGTGGGCTTGAGCTGAGAGGGGGTCCTAGCTACCTCCTTGCCAAATTCCTTAACCCCCATCCCCCTCCAAAACGCACACTCTTGGAAACTGTTGTGAGCTGCAGAGCAGTTAGCAGCCCATGATATGCCGGGCTGTATGTGAGGTGGACTTGCTGGGGATCCCTTTTCTACCCTGTGCATTGCAGACCCCACCTGCCTCTCCTGGGCCACTTCTTTATCAGGCAAACATTGGCTGAGAACACACTGTGGGGACATAAGAGTCACAGTCTCTGAGCCTCAAGAAGCAATAGGCTGGTGGGGAAGACAGACTGATAATCCAAGAAGAGCTTTGCAATGTCATAGGCTGTCTGATGGACAGATATATGCCCAGGGCTCCAGATGGCCTCCCTGGAGATGCAGCTGGAGCGGTCAGCAGGGCCAGTTCTGGCTTCTCTGCAAGCAGATGGGCTTAACTTTGAGGTCAGTGCCACCCCCCCACTCCCCATTCCCCTGCCCCAGCTGACCCTGGTCTGGTGGAGACCCTCCAACCCCAGCCAGTTCCAGGTTCTGATTTGGGGTGTGGAGCCCAGGATCCGCTCTTGATCCCTGAGCTGCCCTGTTGGCTGCCCCGCCTCTCAAGCCCTGAGCAGGCAGCTGCTGCGTTAGCTGGAAAGGCGCTCTGCTCTGGCGAAGATGAGTGCTCTCACCTCCTCCCTCTGGACCTCACACAACCCGGCCTCTGAGGAACCCCTGGGGAAATGAGCGCAGAGGAGCCTGGCAGTTTAAAAGCCCTATAATTGCAGTGCTGGTTTCTAGCACCGCTCTGGGTTTCCTAAGTTAAGGAAAGTTTACAAGGCCCCGGAAACAGCTCCAATGCCAGCAGGCTCTGGAGATGCAGGCTGGGGCAGCAGAGGGAGGGGGAGAATGTTTCTTGAAGGATCCCTGAGATTCTCCCATCCCTATGAGCCCCTGGGGCCTGGAAGGGAGGCCTCTGGGATACAGGGAGAGAAAGTTCCAGGGATGGGAAGTTTAAGGAGAATCGGGCAAAAGTTTTTCTGGGGCTCTGAGTTTTCTTAGTGCATTCAAAAATGTTTATTGAGTCCCTGCTCTACGTGCCTGTTCTAGGCACTGAGATCCATCAGTGAGCAAAACATATCAAGTCCTTCCTTGCCCTTAAAGAGCTCACACTGTACTTGGGAGATACAAAAGAAGCACGTGTGCAAATACAGATGTGGAATAATGTCAGGGAATGAGACGTGGGAGAAGAAAAATAAATCAAAGTCATGTGATAGAAAGGTTGGGGAAGACGATTTTAGACAGGGTAACCCAAGAAGACCTCTAAGGAGGTGACCTTTGCCCTGAGACTGGAGGGAGTGAAGCAGTGTAGGAGGTGAGTGGGGGAGTGGGTGGGAATGGGGTGAGGGGCAGAGGCCCGGGCTGGGATTGTGCATGGTCTGTTCAAGGAACAGCATGGGGTGCAGTGAGGCTGGGGAGAGGGTACGAAATGGGACCAGCGAGGGAGCTACTGCCAGATCCTAGAGGGACTCGTGGACGAGACTCTGGGTTCATATGGAGGGATGTTGGTGGGTGTGGTGAAGGCAGTTGGAGCACCCGAGCATGGCTTCTGTTTCTATATGAAGCATGAGGTGAGAGTGGCAGCTGAGAGTGAGGGGGTACTGGGGAGCAGGGGGTGCAGGAGGGATATGGAGAGAAGAGGAGGTATTCAATCATCATCTCAGAGAATGAGAAAGAAATTTCTAGAAAAACCTGCTGGGATTGCTGGGCAGCACTCAGGGTGCTTTGCAGTTTGTGGTCTTGAATTTAACAACTCTTTGTGTGGTTTGCTCTGTTGAGTGGCTAAAATGGGCTGGCCGAGGGCTAGCCGGTAAGGAGGGAATAAAATAGACACACTCCTGCCCTCAGGCAGTTTCACCTCTGCAGGGGAATTAAGTCAATGTTACAAACAACTGCAAATCAGAACAATATGAAGCTGTGCACCTCTCAGAAAGGTGTGAGAGGCTCTGGAAAGAGCTTGATGGAGGAGAAAGACTTTGGGGGCAGACAGACGTGGGCTGGAACCCCAGCTTTCCCACTCCTGAGCTGGATACTCTAAGGCAAGTCACAAAAGCTCTCTGAATCTCAGATTTTCCAAATTATAAAATGGGGTAATCCTACTAATTTAATAAGGCTGGAATGGTGATTAACTAAGGAAATATCAATAGATCTTGTGTGGAGTAGGAATTTAATGAATGGAGGCCATTGCCGTTTATTAGAACAGGGTCAGCAAATTATGACGCGTGGGCCAGTCCCATCCACCGATTGTTTTTGTACAGCCCATGAGCTAAGAATGATTTTCACATTTTAAACGGTTGGGGAAAAAAAAAATCAAAAGAGGAATAGTATTTCATGACACGTGAAAGTGATATGAAATTCAAATCTCGGTATCCATAAATAAAGTTTTATTGGAACACAGCCATGCTCATTTGTTTACATATTGTCTATGCTGCTTTTGCTCCACAACTGCAGAGTTGAAAAGTTGGTTGTGACAGAGACCATATCACCTAGAAAGCCTAAAATATTTACTCCGTGGACCTTTACAGAAAAAGTTTGCCAACTTCCGATTTAGAGGAAGGAAGGAGAGATTGAACTGGGTACTCCGAAAGATGGCTTCTGTTGTGACCCAGTTTCTCTCTTTCTAGCAGGAGCAGGACAGGAAGGAGGCTGGGCTCCATAGGAGTCCTCTCCAAACTAGGGCTGCGCGTTTTGGGGGTGGGGGAGTGTGTTCCTGGGCTTGGGCCCCTAAGCTTGTCTCCTGGCAAGCCAGATGCAGTGCCCTCTTTTCAAGACCCAAAAGGAAGATAGAAAGAACCAAAGAAACATTACAGGAAGAAGGCACAAGTCTGTGTGGATTGGGTCTGCAGGGGCGAGCGCAGCAGGGCCTTGGCTGTGCAGCAACATTCCATTTTTCTCTTGCTAACAATTACGGCAGCTGATCCAACCTTTCTCACTGTCCTCAAGCCTCTGAGGCCACCCCTGTGCTCCACTCGGCAGAGGACCCCAACCCCAAGGTCGAGGAGACCAGGCTACCTGCTGTGAAGTCCCTCTACATTCTTCCTCCCCACCTCAACTTCTCTGAATTCCCAGGGCTTCTTCCTGCTGCCCCCTAGGAAGAAGAGTCCCTATCCCTGTTCAAGCTAAGCCTTCCGCCCATGCTTTGATCTCATCCCTCCTTGGCTCCCCTGGGCTCTTGCTCTGTTAATTATACATCTTTCTTGCATTCTTAGTCTTGTGTCCACTGGCACTTTTCCTTTCCTCCTCTTTTTGGGAAGGTGACTAATATTTAATGAGTTCCTATTATGTGCCAGCACTCTGCTAGGTGATTGTAGATGCTGTTTCATTTGATTCTGACAAAAGCCCTGAGGTAGTATATTAGTCAGGACTTTTAGTTGCCCGTGAAAGAAACCTAACTCATACTAGCTTAGAGGAAATTTATTGGTTCATGTCATGGGAAGTTCAAGGACAAATTTTAGACATGATTAGATCCAGGTCCTTCAATAATGTCCTAAAGAATTTCTTTCTGTATTTCTCAGTTCTGTTTTCTTCTGTATTGGTTTCATTCTCAGACAGACATGCCTCATGTGGTGGTGAAGGTGGCCACCAGCAGCTTCTAGACTTTTACTCTACCTTTGTAGCAATTCCCAAGGAAAGAGAGCTTCAGCAAAAATCCCAGGGCTGACTATCATTGGCTTGGCCTGGGTCGCAGAGCCTTTCCTGAACCAATCACTGTGGCCAAGCGATTGCTGTCCTCTCACTGGTCAACCCAGGGCTATCTGCCCACTTGTGGTGGGGCCATCAGCCCCATCTAAACCACATGGGCTAGGAGTAAGAAAGATGTGGTTTCCCCAAAGGAAAATCATGGTGTTGACACTGGAAGATGGGAGAATGTTTGCTGGGTAGGCAAAAATGACAGTTGTCCATCAGAGGTAGATATTACAACCCTCATGTTATAGTTGAAGAAATTAAGCCTAATAGAGGTTAAATGGCTGGTACCAGGTTGTACAGCTGAAACTCAGTGGAGGTGCAATTTCACCCAAGTTGGGCTCACTCTATATTCTGCCTTGATTCCTAGGATTGCCGTGGGAATGCAGGAAACTTCAGCTTGCTCAGGGAGTAGAAGGGAACAGGAGTGGAAATGATAAGAAAGAAAATATGGTCTTCTGGAATAACCAATGAGAAAAAAAGCTGCTGATTGGGTAAACCTCGGGTGGACGCAGGTGGCTGGGCAGAGGTGTTGGGAATCAAGGGGTCTCTACGGGAGACATCTCCATTGGAGAGACCTGGTCTCTATTTCTTCCGAATAACCCTACTTGTCTGTTTGTCCAAGGCCTTTCCAATCAACCTTGAAGTTTGGCAAATGCTGTTGTATTTTACTGAACACAACTGGGCTCAGAGGGCATTGCTGTGAACACACACAGCCCTGGTGTTTCACAGAATGACATCAGAGAGGAGGGGAGTCCTGTGAACCCAGGAATGAATCCCCACATTGGGATGAGCTGGACATATACCACCCAACCAGATATTTCTGGTCTGAATCCACCTGGAACTTTTCAAGGGAGAGGAACCCTTTGAGCAAGACCATGAAAGACAGGAGAATTTGCCTGGAGGAAGCAGTTTGCTGCTGGTCTAGGGTGGGACTGTTTTCTAGAAAATTTGGGGCCAGTTCTGTTCATGTACACATATGGAAAGAGGAGAAACACACACACACATACACACACACACACACACTTTTTTTTTCGGATCACTGTGTCTGTGGCCTCCAGACTGTGATGGGGAAATAAAGTCTGATCAAGGCTCTAAGTAGGGGGTGCTGGGAGTTAGGGAGGCCTGGGGGACACAGGGCACCAGGAGGGACAGCTGAGGGAGGATGGGAGTGTGGACCCAGAAAGGAAAGAATTAGGACCACATATGTGGCCCTGGGTTCTGCTACTGATTCTCCCAAGAGGCAGAGATGGTGACAGAACCTGGCATCAGACCCTAAAGAAAGACGTGAGTTGAGTTGGAGGACAGCTGCAGACTGTTGTGTGAGAGCCTTGCCTTTCCCCCGTATCCCTAGCCCCACCCACACCCCCTGTGCTTCAATCTGAGCTGCTGGAGGCTGAGGCGAAGTGGGTGGAACATTTCTAAACATAGAATGTCTTGGACTTGGAACCCATGGGAACCTCAGAGGCAAACTCATCCTCACCTAGTGAAACATGCCGTCGATTGGGCATTGTTAGATGCTTCATCATCAGAAAAGCTCCTCCTTATGTCACACCCAAATCTGCCTCCCAGTAACTCCCAAAGAATGGTCCCACTTGTGGACAGTTGGCATCATGCTGACAAATCCAAGTCCCTTTCCAAGTTAGAACTGGCCCGAGAGTGTCAGTGATGTCATGTGGTCCAAGCAGCTCCGCTCCCCTTGCGTGCACGGGCTTAGCACGTGTCGGGGTGGCGACGTGTACGGTTGTGCGTTCAGGCAACCCGACTGGTGAGTAAATGAAGGGCTATATTTATCTCTGCCTCCCAGGCCCAGGAGCTCCCACTCTGTGCCAGAGAAGGGAAAAATAAGCATGTGGGGAGATGCCTCACATTATTGTGACAAGTAATTAGGGGATGTAAAATGTCCATAAATTACTTTATTAGACAAATGCTGCTTATAAGCCCCACACCACAAACATTCCCGGGGAGTTGCCTCTGGTCCCGGGACTCTGCTGCTGAAGGAATCCCGGCTCTCCTCCACATGGTAGGCTGTGTGCAGGGAAAGGTCTGGATTTGGCATCTCTGCTCCGCCCCTCCTAAATGCATGATCTTAGGCACATCAGCTTATCCGGTTAGACTGCAGTTTCTGTGTCTGTAGGTGGGAGTAATGCTCTTCGCTCACTGCTTCAGGAGGTGTCTCCAGCAGACCCTACCACCGCCAGGGCTGGGGGTAGGGTGATAGTAGAAGAGAAGTGGTGATAAGAGATCCCAGGCATCAGGGCCTTCCTGCGGGGGCAGGGACAGTTGAAGAAGTGTTTCCAGTGGGAACAGAATATTAATTGAGCATCTACTATTGCCGGGGACTGGAACAGGCCTAAGGGACTTTGCTGAACAAGATTCTTCCTCAACTTGCTCGTCATCCACAGAGAAGACAGGGAATCCTAGGACAAGAGCTGTTTGAAATGAAAATCGTAGCAGCCTAGATCTGGGGTCAGCAAGCTTTTCTGCTAAGTCAAGGGCCACGAGAGTAAATGTTTTAGACTTTGAGGGCCATGCGGTCTCTTGCCACCATTCAGCTGTGCCCTTGTCACGCAAAAGCAGCCTGAGACAATACATAAACGAACGTGTGTGCCTGGATTCTGATGAAACTATTTATGGACACTGAAATTTGAATTTCACAACATTTTTACGTGTCCTGACATATTCTTCTTCTTTCGATTTAAAAAAAAACACTTAAAAATGTAAAACCATTTTCAGCTCATGGTCCGTAGAAAGGCAGGTGGTTGGCTGGATTTGGGTCATAGTTTGCAGACTCCTGGCATAGAGGAAAAAGCAATGGAGTCCATTAGGGGTACCAGGGAAGGCTTTGCTGGGTCTGAGATTCTCAGTAGGTGACGGTTTCACTGGGACCGTATGCTGGGGAGGGGAGAGGTGGGCCTTCTACGCAGAGGCAAGTGCTGTTACTTGAGCAGGGCAGCAGGGGTGCCTGCCGGACAGTGGGGAGTTTGGAGTGATTGGACTACAGGTGCGAGGTGGGGAAGTGAGCGGGTAAGACTGGAGAGAAGGTTGGGGTGGGATTGGGAAAACCTTATAAGCCATGAAAAGGAATTGAGCTGATCCTGAGGGCCATGGAGCTCTAGTGGAGATTTCTTGACTTTGTAGGAAAGCACCCCCAGCCCCCATCATGGCAGGAGGGCTGGGAAGGGGTTGTCTCAATAGATTGTGAGAGGGGTGATGAGAGCCTGAACGGAGTCAGTAACAGCAGGGACAGGAGCAAGAAGCCAGACTGGAGAGGAGAATCCATAGGTGGAAACAGCCCAGATATGGGGGCAGGGAGGAGAGGAGGTCATCTCTGAGGTCGCATTCCTAATGGCGTGCCATTTGTGAACAAGCACCCCTATGTGCCCTCACCGTGATGGCTGATAGGTAGCTAATGGTGCCTCAGAGGAGGGGCAGGGAGGGGCCTCCCACTCGTGTTCCAGGTTCTGCACCAGGAGCTTTATAGACATTATGTCATTCAATCCCACCACTGTCCTGCAAAGGGAGTTTATGGTCTCACTTTACAGATAAGAAAACCAAGACCTGGAAAGGTTAAGCAGTTTGCCCCAGGCTACACAGCTGGTGAGTGAAAAAGGGGAGCTCGGATCTTGGGTTAATTACTCTATATGCCAACATCTTTCAACCTGGACACCCTGCCGGGGGCAGTTTGGGAGCTTGAGGCACCCAAAACCCGAAAGGACATTTTTATGGGCACCTGGTCACACTGGAGGCTGTGGAGGAGAGCACAGCAGAGCAGGGGGAGGTGGCAGGGGTTGGGGTGACAGAAGTCAGGCAAGTAGCTCCTCTGCTGGGAGTCTACATTTAATTCCAGAGCAAGGAATCAAGGGGGTGGTTGAGAGAGAACTCGGATAAGCTGCTGAGCCTCTGGCTGCAGTCTTCCTTTGTGAAGCCTGGTGAGAGGATACTGAAGGGATCGCAGGGGTGGTTCCAGTCACCCTGCATACAAAGCTGTCCTCCCAGAAAAGGCACCTCCCCAACCCCTGCCAGGGCACCATCCCCAAACCCTTAATTCCATTCCATCCCTCTACTGCTGAAAAGCGCCCAACTTTCGGTGGGTTCCATGGTCCGAAGGGCACATCTGGCTCCCCAGCCTGGCAGGGAAGGCCCGGCCTCCACAGGGCTCCAGTCTTCTCATTCAGGTCCAGTTCTTACTGTTCCCAACAGAACCTCTGCTGCACTGGCCCCCAGCAAGACACCGTGGCCCCTCTGCTGAGACCACCCCATCCCTCTATAGATCTGGGAGATGCTTTCCTCAAGGTGCAGCTGGGTGCCCACCTCCCTTGCAGTCTTCCCTGACCAGCCGGCCCTCCCCTGGCGCCGTGATGATGTGATGTCCCCGTTACCCTCAGGAAGTGGTGCTGAGGGCTGGCCAAGTTCTTGTTCTGGGTAAAAGAGGAAACACAGGGCTTCAAAGAGAAGCCGAGGGTGATGAGTCCCAGAGCAGAAGACCCTGGTTAGAGGAAAAGGCCAAAGGGGGAGGCAGAGATCATGGGAGCCATCAATTAACCACAGGATCCTGAGGGGGGAGGTGAGTGTGTTGGGGCAACATCCAAATTACAGGCAAGGGTCATCATGGGGCTCCCCTAGTCACCCTGCTCCCCGAAGGACTATCATGGGCTCTGCTGTGAAAACACCTATTATGGGATGTGGTCGAGGTCACGGTTATGGGGTTGGACTGGAAGGGCTTTGTATCTTAGGGAGAGGGCCTCATAGGGAATAAAGCTTCCTGGATAAACCTTAAAACATATCAATTTCCATGTTATTTCAGTGGCCGCAGGAAGCTCCACAACCTGGAGGAGGTGGGTTATACTTAACACTTACACTAATCACAAGGCTGTGGCCTTGAATAGCTGTTGAACATTTGCAAGGTGCTTTCACATGCACTAGATCATTCCACCTTCATGACAATCTGATGGGTGTTATCATCCCCATTTTACAGATGAGGCTCAAGATTAAATGTGACTTGCTAGGCTCTTCCTCATGGCTGCCACGCTGGTCTTCAAGGTCACAGGAAAGCCCCCTTTGAGTTCTCTCTCCTAGCAGGAGGGCACAGTGTTTCCTAAGTGTTAACCAGGAGCGTGTGAATTAGCTTTTTAGAAGCTTCTCATGCAGCTAGTAAGTGACGAGCTTGGGAGTCAAGTCTAGTTCTATGCTCCTCCCAACACCTTGTGTTGTTACTTAACTGCATGTGTGTGCACCTGTGGCCTCGGTGAAATTATACACTCCTTGAGGGTAGATATTCTGTTTCCTGTTCTGTGTAAGCCCCCTTTTGCGCCGGACACTAGTACATAGTAAGCACTCAGCCAACCTTTGGCTGATCATCTCTTCCCTCCTACCCCAAATTCGACAGGTCTGCCCCTGAGTCATTCTGCTTAGGAAGGAGAGATGGAATACTGTCAGTTTCTCTGGGATCCCCTTCCTTTTGGGAGTTTCTCTGGAGAGTTCCCAGAGCTGACCTTGGGAACAGAGATCCAATTCTTGCCATTTGGAGCATTTGTATCCTGATTACATTCATTCCCACAACGCATCTTCTCATGGTCTTGGACAATTTAGAGCTTTGCTTGGTGGGAAGGCAGGGGAGAGAAGGTGGCCTCTCTCCATCACTTAGGGCTGCAGATTCTCAGATGCCAATTTCTCATCTTTGACCCAGTCCCACTGTTCACTGCGGGACACTTAAGCTCTCAGGCCCACTTTGGGGCTCAGGAAGAGCTGGTCCGCCTTCCCCATCCATCTCTGCTTTATCTTTCTTTCATCTAATGGTTTGCCACCTTGGCAGGAAGGGTGCTACTGGGAGCTGGGGAGACCCCCTCTTCCAAGTTCTCTCTCTTAGCAGGAGGGCACTGTGTTTGCTAATAGGTGTTAAATGGGAGCATCAAATTTTAATCAGCTCCTTAATGGAGTCTGGGGACCTGGGGGAGTTCTCGAGTCCTGCATTATGCTGCTTGCTGGAACCAAGTTGGATGCAGTGAGTGGGAAGGTGGGACGGGAAGCTGCCGTCAGCCAGAGCTACTGGAAAATGAGATGGTGCTGGCTACTTTCATTCAGGGTGGCCCAGCTCAAGTGGCCACCGTGGCTGCTCTTGGTGACCCATCCATTGCTGACTTCCTCTTGGTGGGAAGCAGGTCTAACAGCAAATGTAAAAATGGGAGAACATTGGCATCAGAAGACCCTGGTTCATGTTCTAGGATTTTCAAGTTGAATGAATTACTGTGGACGAGTTCCTTGGTGTGGTAGCCAGTTCATTTTAATTAGGGCCCCCAAATCGGGCCTCCCTGCATCCCTTTTGCGATGGGATGTTGCCACCCCTAGCACTGAGAGGCAGAGTTTCTTCATCCCCATCACACTGAGTTGGTCTGTGACTTTCTTTGACCAATAGAATATGGTGGGAGTGTCATAGGTGGGTTCTGGAGCCTAGGCCTTAAGAGTCCTTATCGCTTTTGCTTTCCACTCTCTTGGAATGCTGTTCTGAGACCACCATGAAAGGAAGCCTGTCTAACCTAGTAGAGGGTGAGAACCCATGTGGAGGAGAACCAGGGTGCTCCCATCCATAGCCAGCACATGTGAGTGAGGCGACCTTCCAGCTCCAGGTGAGCTGTACGCTGACTGCAACCGTATGAGGGATCCCAGGTAAGACGTGCAGAAGGACCACCTAGATTGAAAACACATATTGTGAGAAATAAGAAAATCATCATTGTTTCAGGGCACTGAGTTTTCGGGTGCTTTGTACTGATTAATAGATAACTGAAATGCTTGGCTTCTCTGAGCCTTGGATTCTCAGATGTAGCCCAGGACCTCTGATGAGCACCTTGTCCCTGGAAGGGCCTCCATGACAGGTGCCTGAGACTGTGCCTGGGGCATAGTAGGTCTGCAGGGAGAGAGAAGCACTGCCAATGAGACTGGGGGAGAGAAGGGCGTTGACTGCCACAGCAAGGAGATGTGACAGTGGTGGTGGTGGTGGGATGAGGGAGAGGGATGACATGTAAGACGTTTCTGAGACAAAACAGGATTTGATGAATGACTACATGAGCAAGGAGGGTGAGTCAGAGATGCCATGGAGGTTGCCAGCCCGGGGAAGTGAGTAAACAATGCCGCTAAGGAAGGTGGGAGGAGGGCAGGTCTGAGATGGAGATGAACGGGTGTGAGAAGGAGACAGTGGACGCAGTTGGCCATGTGGGTCTGAGCTCAGGAGAGAAGCCAGGGCTGGGTGGAGGTGTGGGACTCATCGGGGTGCAGGGGGCCATTGAAACCTGGTGGATGGCTGTCTCAGTCTGTTCGTACTGCTATAACAAAACACCACAGACTAGGTAGCTTGTGAAAAACAGAAATTTCTATCTTTGACTTCTTAATTGACATCAGACTCCTTCTAAGCACCTCACAAATATCATCTATCTCAACCTTGTAACGACCCTACTATCCCTGTTTTACAGACAAGGAATCAGAGGCACAAGAGTTACTTGGTGCACAGTGCACATCTAGTAAGTTCCTGAGGCCAATGTGGCAGTCTAGTTTAGAGCCCACACTATTAACCAGTGCCCTCTAAGCCAACTCCCCAGCATGATGCACATAGTAGGCGCTCATGAAATACATGTGCATTGAATTAAATCCATCAGATCGCTATTTCCAAGAAAGCCAAAGATTGTAAATTCTTAGGAACACAAATCCCTTTAGATGTCACTTTTAGAATCTCAGATACTAGGAAGAAAACGAAATAGGAGGGTGGGTGGGTCTTCAGGAGGGATTTTGCTCTTCCATTTTTGCAGCTAGTGTGGTTTGCTGCCCTCTCACCCTGCCCCTGCCCCACAAACCTTCCTCCCAGTCTTGCCCTCTTGGGAAAGGGAAGAGTTGGAGCACCCACCGGCCATCGTGGCAGACAGGGGTGGGGTAGAGCAACGATCAGTGTTTCAGTGTTCTCCATGATGCTGGAGCCTGTGAGGCGAAGGCCAGATGAGCTGGAGCTGAACGCAATTTTTGTCAGAGTTCCCTTCCCATCTGTGAATGCAAATCCTGAATTACAGGCCATCCGGATGACAAGCTGACATTTTAGCTCCAAACATTCTCCTATAATTAGTAGAATCTAATGCAATACAGGGAATGGCTCCATTTTACACACACGTTATCGTAATGCCTTTAAATAAGATAATTGATTATGCCTCTGCATAAGAAAGTGAAATATTCGGTGTAATTAAAACCAGCATTCCAATCCTGGCTCCCTGACAGGTGATCCACGTGTCACTTTATAAACCCTTAAAGTACTGCTCACACCCACATTCAAAGTTTGTTGTAGAAAAAACTTTGGAGAATTTTTTTTTCTCATGGTTTCCAGCTTTGGGTCTGGAAATCTGAGTGGGGGTGGTTACTGATTTTGGGGGGATTTCTGTATTCCTCCTCAGCTTCCTGACACTATCACAAACTCTGTCTCACGTTTCGCTAATAGATCTTCTTTTTATAGATGAGGAAATCGAGGCACAGGGAAATGACAGCCATTCTGTGACAGCCAGGCTTGGAACTCAGTTGTCTGTCTCACAGCCCTTGCAATTAGATTTTAATTCAAGTTCTTTTGCTAAAAGTGGGAAAAGTGTGGTTTTGTTGACAGAACGTAGGGCTGGAATCAGGATATCTGGATTCTTCTTGGCTTTGCAATCAGTTAACTTCTCTGAGCTTTAGTTTCTCCACTTACTTCATTGATTGGCTAGGGAGAAAAATTAGATCAGATCAGTAAAGTGAGAAATTTTAATATAATAGCAATCTAGTAGGTAGACTCCTGGGTTGTCTGGGGTGGAGGTGGGGAGGTTATTTGTTTGAGTAAAGAAAAGTCAGGTACGGCTGTGGAAATCTCAGTGGCCTGGAGGTCTAGGGAGTCCCCAGTACTGCCCCATTACTCTTGACCCAGCCTCCATCTTCTGGAGGTTGAGTGGTGGGGAGGAGATGGGACATCAGTAGGAAAGCTAGGTGAAAATTGTGTGGGCAGCTCTTTGCCGTGTTGGTACTTGGAAATGACATAGACATCTCAAGTGGTGTTGACCCACATTAGAGTCCTGCATTAGTCCCACCCTGTCAGTAAGTTTCCGAAAGAGTTAGTCTGTGGCATGCTTTTGTGGGGCAGCTGATGGGTATTGGGTGAGTGCTCTGGGGACAGGAAAGCAAGCTACTCCCATTGGTTTCTCTTCAGGGGGCAAACTAATTACTTCATCTTTATTCTCATGAACCCCATAGCCTCATCCCAATAGCATTACTAATAAAAGCCTAGCTTCCTACAGAGATGTCAAGACTATTATCAATACATTTGTTCAGGAAAAACTCTTCCCAGTGTTGTCCTGTTCACACTTGCATTAGTTTCCTATTGCTGCTTTAAAAAATTACTATACACTTAGTAGCTTAAAATAACACAAATTTATCATCTTATAGTTCTAGAGGTCAGAAGTCTGAAATCGATCTCACTGAGCTAAAATCAAAGTGTTGGCAATGCCGCGTTCCTTCTGGAGGTTCTAGGGGAACACCTGTTGCCTTGCCTTTTCCTGCCTGTAGAGGCTGCCTGCATTCCTTGGCTCATGGTCTCTTCCTCCACCTTCAAAGCCAGCAATGTATGTTGAACCTTTCTTACTGTGCCTCATCTCTGATTCTGATTCTTTAGCCCCTTTCTTCTCCACTTGTCACCCTTGTGACTACACTGAACCTACCAGGATAATCCAGGAAAATCTCCCCATCTCGAGATCCATAACTCAATCACATCTGCAAAGTCCGTTTTGTCATATAAAGTACACAGTCACAGGTTCCAGAGACTAAGATTTGGGCATCTTTTGCAGGGGTTGGGAAGCGGGTTGTTATTCTGCCTACCACTATGCTCTAGCCCCAGGGGTAATTGTATTAGTTACCTATTGCTTCTTAACAAATTACCTCCAAATTTCATGGCTTAAACAATGACCATTTACTGTTTCACCATTTCTGTTTGTAAGAAATTCTGTTGGTAAGAAAAACTAATACAAGTGAGAACAGGACAACACTGGGAAGAGTTTTTCTTGAACAAATGTATTGATAATAGTCTTGACATCTTTGTAGGAAGCTAGGCTTTTATTAGTAATGCTTTTTGGACACCCCCCTGGCTGGGGGTCTCTCGTGAGGCTGTATTCAAGGTTGGCTGGAGCTGTAGTCATCTCAAGGCTTGATGAGGGAGGATTCACTTCCAAGTTCACTCACATGGCTGTTGGTAGGCTGTTGGCTAGACACATCAGTTCTTTGCCACATAGGCCTCTCCATAGGGCAGCTCACAATATAGCGGCTGAATCCCTTCAGAATGAGCGAGTGTGAGAGCAGAAGAGGGTGCCCAGGATGGAAGCCACAGTATTTTTTTTTTTTTTTTAAACATCTTTATTGAAGTATAATTGCTTTACAATGGTGTGTTAGCTTCTGCTTTATAACAAAGTGAATCAGTTATACATATACATATGTTCCCATATCTCTTCCCTCTTGCATTTCCCTCCCTCCCACTCTCCCTATCCCACCCCTCTAGGTGGTCACAAAGCACCGAGCTGATCTCCCTGTGCTATGCGGCTGCTTCCCACTAGCTATCTATTTTACATTTGGTAGTGTATATATGTCCATGACACTCTCTCACCCTGTCACATCTCACCCCTCCCCCTCCCCATATCCTCAAGTCCATTCTCTAGTAGGTCTGTGTCTTTATTGCCATCTTGCCACTAGGTTCTTCATGACCTTTTTTTCCCTTAGATTCCATATATATGTGTTAGCATACTGTATTTCTTTTTCTCTTTCTGACTTACTTCACTCTGTATGACAAACTCTAACTCCATCCACCTCATTACAAATACCTCCATTTCATTTCTTTTTATGGCTGAGTAATATTCCATTGTATATATGTGCCACATCTTCTTTATCCATTCATCCGATGATGGACACCTAGGTTGCTTCCATGTCCTGGCTATTGTAAACAGAGCTGCAATGAATATTTTGGTACATGACTCTTTTTGAATTATGGTTATCTCAGGGTATATGCCCAGTAGTGGGATTGCTGGGTCATATGGTAGTTCTATTTTTAGTTTTTTAAGGAACCTCCATACTGTTCTCCATAGTGGCTGTATCAATTTACATTCCCACCAACAGTGCAAGAGTGTTCCCTTTTCTCCACACCCTCTCCAGCATTTATTGTTTCTAGATTTTTTGATGATGGCCATTCTGACCGGTGTGGGATGATACCTCATTGTGGTTTTGATTTGCATTTCTCTAATGATTAATGATGTTGAGCATTCTTTCATGTGTCTGTTGGCAATCTGTATATCTTCTTTGGAGAAATGTCTATTTAGGTCTTCTGCCCATTTTTGGATTGGGTTGTTCGTTTTTTTGTTATTGAGCTGCATGAGCTGCTTGTAAATCTTGGAGATTAATCCTTTGTCAGTTGCTTCATTTGCAAATATTTTCTCCCATTCTGAGGGTTGTCTTTTGGTCTTGTTTATGTTTTCCTTTGCTGTGCAAAAGCTTTTAAGTTTCATTAGGTCCCATTTGTTTATTTGTGTTTTTATTTCCATTTCTCTAGGAGCTGGGTCAAAAAGGATCTTGCTGTGATTTATGTCATAGAGTGTTCTGCCTATGTTTTCCTCTAAGAGTTTGATAGTGTCTGGCCTTACACTTAGGTCTTTAATCCATTTTGAGTTTATTTTTGTGTATGGTGTCAGGGAGTGTTCTAATTTCATACTTTTACATGTACCTGTCCAATTTTCCCAGCACCACTTATTGAAGAGGCTATCTTTTCTCCACTGTATATGCTTGCCTCCTTTATCAAAGATAAGGTGACCATATGTGCGTGGGCTTATCTCTGGGCTTTCTATCCTGTTCCATTGATCTATATTTCTGTTTTTGTGCCAGTACCAAACTGTCTTGATTACTGTAGCTTTGTAGTATAGTCTGAAGTCAGGGAGCCTGATTCCTCCAGCTCCATTTTTCGTTCTCAAGACTGCTTTGGCTATTCAGGGTCTTTTGTGTTTCCATACAAATTGTGAAATATTTTGTTCTAGTTCTGTGAAAAATGCCAGTGGTAGTTTGATAGGGATTGCATTGAATCTGTAGATTGCTTTGGGTAGTATAGTCATTTTCACAATGTTGATTCTTCCAATCCAAGAACATGGTATGTCTCTCCATCTATTTGTATCATCTTTAATTTCTTTCATCAGTGTCCTATAATTTTCTGCATACAGGTCTTTTGTCTCCTTAGGTAGGTTTATTCCTAGATATTTTATTCTTTTTGTTGCAATGGTAAACGGGAGTGTTTTCTTAATTTCACTTTCAGATTTTTCATCATTAGTATACAGGAATGCAAGAGATTTCTGTGCATTAATTTTGTATCCTGCTACTTTACCAAATTCATTGATTAGCTCTAGTAGTTTTCTGGTAGCATCTTTAGGATTCTCTATGTATAGTATCATGTCATCTGCAAACAGTGACAGCTTTACTTCTTCTTTTCCGATTTGGATTCCTTTTATTTCTTTTTCTTCTCTGATTGCTGTGGCTAACACTTCCAAAACTATGTTGAATAATAGTGGTGAGAGTGGGCAACCTTGTCTTGTTCCTGATCTTAGTGGAAACGGTTTCAGTTTTTCACCATTGAGGACAATGTTGGCTGTGGGTTTGTCATATACGGCCTTTATTATGTTGAGGAAAGTTCCCTCTATGCCTACTTTCTGCAGGACTTTTATCATAAATGGGTGTTGAATTTTGTCGAAAGCTTTCTCTGCATCTATTGAGATGATCATATGGTTTTTCTCCTTCAATTTGTTAATATGATGTATCACGTTGATTGATTTTCGTATATTGAAGAATCCTTGCATTCCTGGAATAAACCCCACTTGATCATGGTGTATAATCCTTTTAATGTGCTGTTGGATTCTGTTTGCTAGTATTTTGTTGAGGATTTTTGCATCTATGTTCATCAGTGATATTGGCCTGTAGTTTTCTTTCTTTGTGACATCTTTGTCTGGTTTTGGTATCAGGGTGATGGTGGCCTCGTAGAATGAGTTGGGGAGTGTTCCTCCCTCTGCAATATTTTGGAAGAGTTTGAGAAGGATAGGTGTTAGCTCTTCTCTAAATGTTTGATAGAATTCGCCTGTGAAGCCATCTGGTCCTGGGCTTTTGTGTGTTGGAAGATTTTTAATCACAGTTTCAATTTCAGTGCTTGTGATTGGTCTGTTCATATTTTCTATTTCTTCCTGGTTCAGTCTTGGCAGGTTGTGCATTTCTAAGAATCTGTCCATTTCTTCCAGGTTGTCCATTTTATTGGCATAGAGTTGCTTGTAGTAATCTCTCATGATCGTTTGTATTTCTGCAGTGTCAGTGGTTACTTCTCCTTTTTCATTTCTAATTCTATTAATTTGAGTCTTCTCCCTTTTTCTCTTGATGAGTCTGGCTAATGGTTTATCAATTTTGTTTATCTTCTCAAAGAACCAGCTTTTAGTTTCATTGATTTTTGCTATTGTTTCCTTCATTTCTTTTTCATTTATTTCTGATCTGATCTTTATGATTTCTTTCCTTCTGCTAGCTTTGGGGTTTTTTTGTTCTTCTTTCTCTAATTGCTTTAGGTGCAAGGTTAGGTTGTTTATTCGAGATGTTTCCTGTTTCTTGATGTAGGCTTGTATTGCTATAAACTTCCCTCTTAGAACTGCTTTTGCTGCATCCCATAGGTTTTGGATCGTCGTGTCTCCATTGTCATTTGTTTCTAGGTATTTTTTGATTTCCCCTTTGATTTCTTCAGTGATCACTTTGTTATTAAGTAGTGTATTGTGTAGCCTCCATGTGTTTGTATTTTTTACAGATCTTTTCCTGTAATTGATATCTAGTCTCATAGCGTTGTGGTCGGAAAAGATACTTGATACGATTTCAATTTTTTTAAATTTACCAAGGCTTGATTTGTGACCCAAGATATGATCTATCCTGGAGAATGTTCCATGAGCACTTGAGAAGAATGTGTATTCTGTTTTTTCTGGGTGGAATGTCCTATAAATATCAATTAAGTCCATCTTCTTTAATGTATCATTTAAAGCTTGTGTTTCCTTATTTATTTTCATTTTGGATGATCTGTCCATTGGTGAAAGTGGGGTGTTAAAGTCCCCTACTATGATTGTGTTACTGTCGATTTCCCCTTTTATGGCTGTTAGTATTTGCCTTATGTATTGAGGTGCTCCTATGTTGGGTGCATAAATATTTACAATTGTTATACCTTCCTCTTGGATCAATCCCTTGATCATTATATAGTGTCCTTTTTTGTCTCTTGTAACATTCTTTATTTTAAAGTCTATTTTGTCTGATATGAGAATTGCTACTCCAGCTTTCTTTTGATTTCCATTTGCATGGAATATCTTTTTCCATCCCCTCACTTTCAGTCTGTATGTGTCTCTAGGTCTGAAGTGGGTCTCTTGTAGAAAGCATATATATGGGTCTTGTTTTTGTATCCATTCAGCCAGTCTGTGTCTTTTGGTGGGAGCATTTAATCCATTTACATTTAAGGTAATTATCGATATGTATGTTCCTATTCCCATTTTCTTAAATGTTTTGGGTTTGTTATTGTAGGTGTTTTCCTTCTCTTGTGTTTCTTGCCTAGAGAAGTTCCTTTAGCATTTGTTGTAAAGCTGGTTTGGTGGTGCTGAACTCTCTCAGCTTTTGCTTGTCTGTAAAGGTTTTAATTTCTCCATCAAATCTGAATGAGATCCTTGCTGGGTAGAGTAATCTTGGTTGTAGGTTTTTCTCCTTCATCACTTTAAGTATATCCTGCCACTCCCTTCTGGCTTGCAGAGTTTCTGCTGAAAGATCAGCTGTTAACCTTATGGGGATGCCCTTGTGTGTTATTTGTTGTTTTTCCCTTGCTGCTTTTAATATGTTTTCTTTATATTTAATTTTTGATAGTTTGATTAATATGTGTCTTGGTGTGTTTCTCCTTGGATTTATCCTGTATGGGACTCTCTGTGCTTCCAGGACTTGATTAACTATTTCCTTTCCCATATTAGGGAAGTTTTCAACTATAATCTCTTCAAATATTTTCTCAGTCCCTTTCTTTTTCTCTTCTTCTTCTGGGACCCCTATAATTCGAATGTTGGTGCATTTAATGTTGTCCCAGAGGTCTCTGAGACTGTCCTCAGTTCTTTTCATTCTTTTTTCTTTATTCTGCTCTGCCGTAGTTATTTCCACCATTTTATCTTCCAGGTCACTTATCCGTTCTTCTGCCTCAGTTATTCTGCTATTGATCCCATCTAGAGTATTTTTAATTTCATTTATTGTGCTTTTCATCGTTGCTTGGTTCCTCTTTAGTTCTTCTACGTCCTTGTTAAATGTTTCTTGCATTTTGTCTATTCTATTTCCAAGATTTTGGATCATCCTTACTATCATTATTCTGAATTCTTTTTCAGGTAGACTACCTATTTCCTCTTCATTTGTTAGGTCTGGTGTGTTTTGACCCTGCTCCTTCATCTGCTGTGTGTTTTTCTGTCTTCTCATTTTGCTTATCTTACTGTGTTTGGGGTCTCCTTTTCACAGGCTGCAGGTTCGTAGTTCCCGTTGTTTTTGGTATCTGTCCCCAGTGGCTAAGGTTGGTTCAGTGGGTTGTGTAGGTTTCCTGGTGGAGGGAACTAGTGCCTGTGTTCTGGTGGATGAGGCTGGATGTTGTCTTTCTGGTGGGCTCGTCCACGTCTGGTGGTGTGTTTTGGGGTGTCTGTGGCCTTATTATGAATTTAGGCAGCCTCTCTGTTAATGGATGGGGCTGTGTTCCTGTCTTGCTAGTTGTTTGGCATAGGGTGTCCAGCACTGTAGCTTGCTGGTCGTTGAGTGAAGCTGGGTCTTGATGTTGAGATGGAGATCTCTGAGAGATTTTCGCCGTTTGGTATTACGTGGAGCTGGGAGGTCTCTTGTGGACCACTGTCCTGAAGTTGGCTCTCCCACCTCAGAGGCACAGCCCTGATGCCTGGCTGGAGCACCAAGAGCCTTTCATCCACACGGCTCAGAATAAAAGGGAGAAAAAATGGAAAGAAAGAAAGAAAGAGGATAAAATAAAATAAAATAAAGCAATTATAATAAAAAATAAGAAAAAAAATTAAGAATAAATTTATTAAGAAAAAATTTTTTTTTAATTTTTTAAAAATAGATTTATTAATTTTTTTATACTAAAAATAAAAAAATTAAGAAAAAATTTATTAAGAAAAAAATTTTTTTTAATTTTTTAAAATAAAAAATATGAAAAAACTTATTAAAAAAATTTTTTTTTAAATTTTTTAAAAATAGAAAATAAGGAAAACGTTATTAAGAAAACATTTATTAGGGAAAAAAAATTTTTTTTAAGTAAAAAAAAAACAACAAAAAACGGACGGACCTAACCCTAGGACTAACGGTGAGAGCAAAGCTATACAGACAAAATCTCACCAAGAAGCATACACATATACACTCACAAAAAAAAGGAAAAGGGGAGAAGTTAATATATCCTGCTCCCAAAGTCCACCTCCTAAATTTGGGATGATTCGTTGTCTATTCAGGTATTCAACAGATGCAGGCACATCAAGTTGTTTGTGGAGCTTTAATCCGCTGCTTCTGAGGCTGCTGGGAGAGATTTCCCTTTCTCTTCTTTGTTCGTACAGCTCCCAGGGTTCAGCTTTGGATTTGGACCCGCCTCTGCGTGTAGGTCGCCTGAGGGCGTCTGTTCTTCGCTCACACAGGACGGGGTTAAAGGAGCAGCTGATTCGGGGGCTCTGGCTCAGTCAGGCCGGGGGGAGGGAGCGGTACGGAGGAGGCGGGGCAAGCCTGCGGCGGCAGAAGCCGGCGTGACGTTGCAGCAGCCTGAGGCGCGCCGTAAGCCACAGTCTTTTTATAACCCAGTATTGGAAGTGACATCCCATCACTTCTGCCACATTCTTTTTTGTTAGAAATGAGTCAATAAATCCAGCCCACACTCAAAGAGAGTGACTTACACAGGGGTATAACCAGGAAGTGAGGATCAAACTCCGGGCCATCTTAGAGGCTGCGTCCTCCAGCAATGGGGAAGCTGATCCCTAAGGATCAGAGATGAGGCCTCCAAGATTTAAGACAAGGGAAATCAGACTTTAGAGGCCCTATCCCAATGCAGAGGAGAGTGAGATATTGGGGGGGGAGGCGTGTGGGTAGGTGGGTGGTTATAGAACTTTCTTCCATCTAGGTCAGTGGTTCTCTAACTTAGGAGATATATTAGAATTATCTGGAAAGCAAGATAAAATGCCAAAGCCTGGGCTCCAAACCTATAGGTTCTTATTTAGTTGGATTGGGGTAGAATCCATGCAGCTGCATGTTTTTCAGAACTCTCAAAGTAATTCTGATTTGCATGAAAGTTTGAGAAATTTTGATCTAAAGAGTTTGCTGGTGTCTAAAAGAAGGGATTTGGAGATACCACGGAACTCTCTGAAGTCTGGATCTTCCAAATGATGATAATGATGATGATGATGACAATAATAAGAATTATTATTTACATGAGTACTTAATACTTGGCAGGCACTATCTCCTGGGTCTCAGTTTCCTCATCTACAAAACGGAGAGAACATCAATCCAACAGGGAGATAGTGAAGCCTAAATGATTTAAGTCTGTATGCACTTCGTAAATGCTGGATTTACACCACCGCCTCCTGTCTTGGACACCTCTGTGCTCCTTTTGGGGAGCCGAGATACCACACCCATCCCACCACCCTAGCACATTGGAACTGCTGGACAAGGGTGAGTGAACTCAGAGGAACCTACAAAGGACATTGTGTAGTGACCACAGGTCTGATGGGCTGCCCAAGAGGCCATTATGCAGGCTTGGGCTGGGGTGAGGCTGGCTGTGCGGTGTACCCAGGTCTTCCATTAAAAGGCTTGGACCAGCAGCTAAGCCTAAGAGCAGTCACCAGGCTATTTTTACCTCCAGGTGACAGAGCTGGATCTACTCCTCTTCTTAGAGGAGCAGTCTATGCTGGACATGGCTGTACCTCTGAGGCCCAAGTCCACTTCTCATCACTGATGAGTGAACTCCGTTGACAGTTATTCCCAGCTTTCCCAGACCTCTTAGGTTTCTTCAGAATTACCTGGTAGTCTGGCCTGGATTAAGGGGGATGTAATTCTTTGTGGGCAGGACTTTTGGCCTCCCCTGCTTAAGCTGTCACTTGGTTCAAGTACAGGTATGCCCTAAATAGGAAAGTAGGAAGGGCTGGTGACCTTCACATAGCCCTAAATAGGGAAGTAGAAAGGGCTGGTGACCTAAGCCAGGTTTTATTCTTCCATTACTAGGGAAACCGAGGCAGAGTACAGGGCCTTATCTGCTTACAGTTAGCGTGAGTTTTGGCTATATTTGGAAAGTTCCAGCCTCCTGGAAGTTTCAACACATGAAGATACTCATGAACTGACTGTTCTGTGTGTTCTTTTCTGCCAGAAGCTGAGCTCCTGGGGACTGATGACAAGGATAAAAGAAGTTATGTAGTTCTAGTTTCAAAGGGTCTAAGTTCAAGACTCAAACTAGTTTTGCAATATTGAACTTAGCTTCAAAAAGAATGTCCTTTAAATGCTTGTTTTGCCACTATCTTGCTGTGTTACTTAAGGCAAGTAAGTTCACTTAACCTATTTCAGTATTGGCTTTCTTATCTGTGACATGCTTGTATCAGTCAGCATAGGCTCATGCTGCAGTAGCAAACAACCCTCAAACCTCAGTTGCTTAATACAGCAAAGATTTATTTCTTACTCACTTTTTGTGTCCATCTTGGGTCTACTGAGGGCTCTGCTACATGTTGTCTTTATTTTAGGACAGAGATGGACAAAAATAGTTACCATCAGAAACATTGCTGATTTCTGTGGTAGTGGGACAGGGAGAGTGGGCGCAAATGATGGTACTTCCACCTGGAAGTAACACACATTATTCTGCTCATTTTTCATTAGTCAGAGCAAGTCACATAGTCATCTCTAACTCCAAAGGTGCAGGGAAGTGCAATCTTACCATGTACCCAGAAACGGGGAGATCTGGAAAGGTTTGGTGAACAGCACTACTGGCTGTCACAATGAGTATTGTTATGTCAACTTTCCCTCCAGGTTATTGAAAGCATTAAAGGAGATAATAGAGGGAAAATCACTTGCAAATAGTAGACACAAGTAAGATGTTGTTCAAGTAGCATTTGGTGTCAGCTGTCGTGTGACAAACACTATATGCTAGATATTTTGTAACAGCAGCAACCCCCAGATAGAACTCTGGAAGGCAGTGGCTCCCCTGGCTTTGCTCCCTCTTGGCACTGGAGTCCTGACTGTAATCGTCAGGCAAGGCGCACTAGCCCAGGTATGTGTGTGGAATGAGAGCTCTTCTTCAACTGGAGACTTCTGGATGTTGTCCAAAGTATTTCCTGGGAAGGGCTCACTCTTGTGACAGCTGACCAGTGATCTCCACAAGCAGAGACAATGTGGGCTGTCCTGATGTTGGCCTCTGCATCCTCTTCACTAAGGAGCAGGTCAGGTCTCTTAGCTCAGTGGATTTGAGACTGGTCGTGGTCTGGTGTGGATTTTGGTCCAAGTGCCCCTCTGTATTCTGGGGTCCACTCTGTGCTGAGATGCCTGCTTCTTGCTTTGAGGCCCTTGGAGTGGGAAGTCTTTGGTAATCTAGGGAGGTCCTGTGATATTGCAGTTCCCTGTCCCCATCAGTGGCTTTTCTGGCAGGAAGAAAAAGCCCGTTGAGATCAGCAGTGTTGTGTTGGTGGCTGCACTCCATGCTGTCTGACCATTGGAATTTTGGATGTTAAGCAGCTCCCTTTTTTTTTTTTTAATTTATTTATTTAATTTATTTATTTATGGCTGTGTTGGGTCTTCGTTTCTGTGCGAGGGCTTTCTCTAGTTGCGGCAAGTGGGGGCCACTCTTCATCGCGATGCGTGGGCCTCTCACTATCGCGGCCTCTCTTGTTGCGGAGCACAGGCTCCAGACGCGCAGACTCAATAATTGTGGCTCACGGGCCTAGTTGCTCCGCGGCATGTGGGATCTTCCCAGACCAGGGCTCGAACCCATGTCCCCTGCATTGGCAGGCAGATTCTCAACCACTGCGCCACCAGGGAAGCCCCACAGCTCCCTTTTTTTTTGATGGGAAGAATCTTTACTTGAAATTTAAACTAAAAAGAGATCCCTATGTCCTTAGCATTTTGTGTGGGCCAATAGATACACCCCTGGCAACAGTAGCTCAGAACTTAGTCACTCCTGTGCTCAATATACACTTGCAAATGCATTCTCTTGTTATAATTACACAGGATTATTCTACTAATAATTTTATTAGTAGTAATAAATTATTAATTTATTAGCAATAAATACTAATAATATTATTCTACTAATAGTCCTGTGAAATAGCTAACATTCTTATCCCCAATTTACAGATGAGGAGACTGAGGCTCATGTAGCTTATCTGCCTTGTCCAAGGTCCCACAGGTAGCAAGTGGCCTGCATTTAAAGACAGGTCCTCAGACTCCAAGCCCATTGTCCATTTCACTCTACAGCTCTCCTTCATAGTGTTGTTTGCCTTTTTTTTTTTTTTTTTTTTTTTTGATGATAAAAGATCCTGACTAACCATCCAAGTTTTAGAGCTAAAGGGGATTTTAGAGGTGATCTGGCCCAACACCCTTGTTTTATGGAGGAAGCTCCAGGCTCACAGATGGTTGTCTGATGGCTCACATTGAGCTGTGTCTCACTCCTTTGCTTTTTCTACTGTATCCTAACCATGATGATAGTTTTTTTTTTTTTTTTTTGCTTTATTTCTGTCCATTCCCTGTCCCCCTTCTACAGCATCTCATCCTCATTTTGTAACACCACCTTCTAGAAGCCTCCCCTGATCATCTTTCTTCCCCCAGGTTAGGTTTGGTGCCTACTCAATGCAATGTAATAGTCCCTATAGCCTTCCAGATTATTGGATATACCCACTGAGTTGTAATCGTCAGTTTACTGATGGATAACAGTGGACCTCCCCCTCCACCCATCACCCTGGGGACAGAAATTATGTTTGTTTTGCTTGCCACTCTATACTTGAGGCTGGCACTTAGTTGGTGCTCAGAAAATGTTCATAGATGGAAGGAAAGAAGAAAAGGAAGGAAGAAAGGAAGGAAGGAAGGAAGGGAGGGAGGACAGCTGACCAGGTGTGACTTTCAGTGTGGGCCCTCTCTTGCAGGGTTAGGGGGTGCCTCCTGAGGGCCTCTTCCTGTTGGGGTCTCCCAAGGGTCAGGGAGCAGGAAAGCCTCTCTGCTGCCTTTGTGGGGCCTGCCCCCTGCCTCTGAGTTGTTCTTATTCTTACAAGCAGCCCTTGGAAAGGGAACTGAGCTGAGCGGGGGGGGAGAGCAAGAGAGATTGAGGGGGAGAGAGTAGAGGAGGGTGCGCTGCTCTAAGACAGGAGAAGAGCACTTAAAAAATGTCACTTAGAATCCCTGAAAGAATAGGCTGTAAAAACAACCACACACTCTCTGCTGGGTGACGCAAGTCAAAGAGAAATGCGATGCAATTAGTCACTGGTTCTGAGTAGGAGGCGGGGAGGGGGCAGGGAGGCAGAACAGGAGAATGGTGAAAGGCTGGGGGGCGGTGGCAGCCTCCCTCACAAACTTTGCATCATCTGCTCAGAGACAGCCTCCGTAGCCCTGGGGAGATGTTATTTCTTTTCTTTCAGCCCTCTGTGCTGGCCAGAGCCCCTCCTCGCTTCTCCTCTTTCTCTCCCAAGAGGTGGCATCTTCCCCCTTTGCCAACACAGTCTTAGGTCTAGAACTGGGGAGCCCACAGTTTCTTGCGGGAAGGAGGAGGCTGGGAGACCAGGGTTCATGGGATTGTAAAGGGGGGAAACCTTTGACCTTGGGCCCAACCTGTGGACCTCAGCTCCCCACTTTCCTGCCCACTTTGGTCCAGAGTGAAATGTTTTTCCTGTTCAGGACTTCAAAAGGGGTAATTTGTTCACCCCATTACGTACCAAACAGTTACTAAGCAGTCACTATGTGCCAGACCCTGCCCTCATGGAGCTCACAGTTTAAGTCGAAGAGATGGACAAGGCATTAGGCAAATAGGATGCTGAGTGATGGGAAATATGCTGGTGGTTTCCCATTTTACCCATCCAAGAAGTAGCCTAGCTGCTGCACATGGGTCTGAAGGAAGGATCCAAAAGATCCTTTCTCACAAGGCCCTCCTTGTTTTCCTGGGTAAGGAAGCAGTCAATGATGATTAGAAGTTCTGGGTATTACACGAACCTCACACTGCATGGACTTTCGGGTTCCCTGGCAAGAGAGGTAGATTCAGGAGAGAAGTGTCCTAAGGGTACTTTTAGGGGCAGGGGTCATTCTATCTTTTAACCACCACTATTCACAGCAGCATCAGCACCCCCTGGGAACTTATTAGAAATACAAATCCATGGGCCCCACCCAAACTTGATGAATCACACTCTCAGGGAGTGGGGGCCAGAAATCAGTGTTTTAACAAGACTCCAGGTGATTTCATTGTGCATGGAAATTTGAGATGCACTGTCTAAAGGACTAGCTGAAATTGACTCAAATCCCCCACTCCTCTGTCTTTGGGAAGGTGAGGCCAATCTAGCTCCCTCTCTTGGTTTTTGTAAATTTCAAAAACTTTCCTAGTCAACAATGGCTCTGATTTCAGGGGCGGGAGTGGGGGGGGGGGTGGGGAAGGTCGGGGAAGTTGATAATTCTTGTTATGTATTTAGTGCCATGGACCTTTATCTTCACCTGGGTTACAACTCTGATAAGGGACACAAGCTTTTCTTTTCTTTTTTTTTTTTAAATAAATTTATTTATTTTATTTATTTATTTTTGGCTGCATTGGGTCTTCATTGCTGTGCACAGGCTTTCTCTAGTTGCGGCGAGCAGGGGCTACCCTTCATTGCGTTGCGCGTGCTTCTCATTATGGTCGCTTCTCTTGTTGCAGAGCACGGGCTCTAGGCAGGTGGGCTTCAGTAGTTGTGGCACACAGGCTCAGTAGTTGTGGCTCGTGGGCTCTAGAGCTCAGGCTCAGTAGTTGTGGCGCACGGGCTTAGTTGCTCCGCGGCATGTGGGATCTTCCCAGACCAGGGCACGAACCTGTGTCCCCTGCATTGGCAGGCAGATTCTTAACCACTGCACCACCAGGGAAGTCCCACAAGCTTTTCTTGATCCGCCTTTTTGCACCTTCACACCTCCCAAATACAGTTCACATGAGGTAGTTGTGCATAATAGATTTTTCCTTGTGATTTGAAGGCACATTGTGGAAAGGAACATCCCAGCACTTCAGCCAAATAATTTAAAGTCGAATATTTCCCTTCCCTGTCCCTCAGCCATTTTTGTTTTTCCTAGCCACGCTGCACGGCCTACGGGATATTATTTCCCTGACCAGGGATTGAACCCACGCTGCTGCAGTGGAAATGCGGCAGAGTCTTAACCACTGAATCGCCAGGGAAGTCCCCCCTCAGCCATTTCTTACAGCACAAGCCCCCAGTGATGTTCCTAGGCCTTCTCTCTCCTCCGTTCTTTTTCTCTTCTCCACATGTAAGTTTCTTTGCATTTAACTTGCCAAAGAGCTTAACTTTCTCCTTGTTTCCTTCCAACGCAGTTCTCCAGGATCCCACCTTGCACCACCTAAGAAACTCTGATGATATTTTCACAAACAAAGATAGTTCCTTCCCTAGGAGGTTCTCTGGTGCCATCTGGTAAAATAGTAATTTTCTTTATCCCCCTACATTAGCAATCAAACTTCTTATTTAATCCTAAGGGTGCTCCCACAATCATGGCCTTGGTAACTTCCTACTCCTTTAGGCTGAAGGGTTGTGGTCTGCCCTTCCCACACCAGCGTTCTCTCAACCTGGGGTGCTTTCCCTTGGCCATATTACTGACTTGGTTCTCAAGTGGATGCTTCACCCATTAAACAAATTTCTTAACAGTCTTTGCTTCCCTAGCTTGTCCTCTTTTATTGTTGTTTTTCTCCCAAAGACCTTTGTTCATTCAGCAAACTCTTCTTAAAATTCTTCTCAATCCCTCAATCCTTAAATACTGCCTCCTTCCCCTACCAGCTCTGACCATTCCCTTCTTGCTGGAAGGAAGAATGTCCCTGACCCAAGCCAGGCCATGAGCACTGCCTCAGTGGTGGCTTCTTATGCCCCTCAAACTTGTACCCATTTTACCTCTTCCAAACTATTGATTCAGTTGATTCAGCTGATGTTATTTAAGCTTTCAGGGTAATAAATGAAGGTAAACCGTGTCACGGCCTCATACCCACTCCAGAATAAGCTTTAATTAGAAAGGAGGACAGGTACTTCACCAGAAAGGAGACTCTACCTTCCATGAATATGTAGAAGCTCATTAAACTTCTGTGCGCAGATGGATGTCAAAGACTTTTTCCATCCTCACCTTCTTGACCTGTCCATCATCTGCAAGACTGTCAACCTCACTCTCTCCTTTCATTCTCTCTTCAGGCTGGTCCTGATGTTGGGTCCCTCCGAGGATCTTCTCCTTCTATTTTGAGCATCCCTTTGACTGTTCTTGTCTTGTAAGATGGGCATCTCTACTCCTCTCCCGGCTTCTCTTGCCAGGAGTAAGACCAAATATTGGGAATCAGCTAAGCATAATGAGGAACGTGGAGGGCTGAGCCCTGGCCACACTGCAAATCATCTGGGAAAAAAAAGCACTGGGGTGTTTCCCAGGACAGGTCCTTTGGGGCACATCAACGAGTAGACAGAGATGAGACTGGGTTTTTCTGCATGAACAAGCAAGGCTCCTCCCTATGACCTACCTCTTCTTGGTCTGGAGACGCCACATCCTTGAAGTGAAATCAACAATCCTTTCCTTAGATCACATTCTTTCCTGATGTGAAGACCAAGAGAGCCTGATCATTTGTAATCACCTCTTTCCAGTTGATAACAGACATTGGAACCTTAACCTGGAGGATCTGCAGATCCATGATGAAGAGGAAAAGCATTTCCCTGGGAAACATCTGCCAAGTAAGTCTTTCCTCCAGGGTAGTTGTCAATGATAAGCCTCCTTATCACTCACCCAGGCACAAAGCCCAGCAAACTGGGCAGGGGTACCAACTGGGAAAGCCAAAGTCATCCAGTCTCCTCCTCACATTTGTCGTGATTGCACATCTAGCCACCGTGGGAGCATTTTTCTCTGCCCCTTGTGCCTCTGCTGCCCGTACCCTCTCATCCATGGGGCTGAACCCTGGGGTAGATTTTCTATCAGTGCAGGGGCACAGATCCTTCTTTTCTTGGAAGGCCTTAAGGAGTTGAATATGAGGGTGGGAAGAGGGAAGCCAGAAACTCACAGATGCAATGGAACCAGATCTCACTGTCCAGAGACCACTATGCTAGTAGCAGCAGCTGAGATGCTTTCCCTCTGGGATGGAATCTTGGGCTAACATGAATCTAGATAAAAGAATAAGTCAGGCTCTGCTCCATGACCTCTGGGACACATGATCCAAGACTTAGAACTGAGGTGTGGAGGCCAAGAATGGAAAAAAGGGAGCAGACTTTTTCTCTACATTATAGGAAAGCTTAGATTGTAGGGAACCCAAGGACTGGAATGGTGTTGCATCTCTCTCTGCGGCCCCAGAACTCCTGTGGTGCCCAGCACTTAGCAGACCATTTAGTAAATGTTGAATGGATAAAAGAAGTGGCTTGGCTTCAGAGGAGTGTCAGGGAGGAGCTGATGTAGGTAACTGCAGCTCAATCGGCAGGGACTTCCATTCTTCCTATGTTCCAGCTGTGAGGCCTGATTGAGTCCCGTCACCTCCCAGAGTCCCCAGCTTCCACATCAGCAAAATGGTAAGTGTTATTGACTTCATGGGCTTGCTGTGAAGGTTCAGTGAGATGGCAAGTGTGCAATGGGGGGAGCACATCAAAACCACCCCCATCAAAGAGCAGCATGACAGAGTAAAAAAAGCCCTGGATTTGGAACAGTCCGTAGGTCCAAATTCCAATTTTTTCACTGCCCTTCCAAGCTATGTGATCTTAGGCAAGTTGCTTTATATCTCTGAGCCTCGGTTTTCTCATCTGATAAGAGTATCCATTTGTATTTGTTTTCTATTGCTGCTGCAACAAATCATCACAATCTTAGCGGCTTAAAACAACAGAAATTTATTATCTTACATTTTTGGAGGTCAGAAGGCCAAATGGGTCTCAACTAGATTAAAATCCAAGTGTTAGCAGGGTTGGGTTCCTTTCTGGAGGTTCTATGGGAGAATCTGCTTCCCTGCCTTTTCCTTACCCCCATTCTGTGGCTTGTGGCCCCTTCCATCCTCAAAGTCAGCACCGGCTGGTTGAGTCTTTCTCACATGGCATCTCTCTGACACCTCTTCTTCCTCTCTCCAGATAATCCAGAATAATTTCCCTATTTTAAGTTCAGCTGATTGGTAACCTTAATTCAATCTGCAACCTGAATTCCCCCTTGCATGTAACATAATATATTCAGAGGTTCTGGGGATCAGGATGGAAACATCTTTAGGGTCCATTATTCCACCTGCCACACCTCAGAGTGTTCTTATGAAGATTAAAAAAGACAACACATGTAACCTAGGCCTGTGCTGACTTGTGATAAGACTTTAGCAAATTGTGGCAGCTATCACCATCCTCATCACCACCACCACCATCATCATCACCACCACCACCATCACCATCATCATCATCACCACCATACCATCATCATCATCATCATCACCACCATCACCATCATCATCATCACCACCATACCATCATCATCATCATTATCACCATCATCACCACCACCATCACCATCATCACCACAACCACCACCACCATCATAATCATCATCACCACCACCACCACCATCATTACCACCATCATCACCACCAACACCATCACCATCATCATAATCACCATCATCACCACCACCATCATCATCACCATCATCACCACCACCACCATCATCATCACCATCACCATCATCATTGCCACCACCACCACCATTATCATCATCACCATCATCATTATTCTATAGTCATCTTAGTCCCCGTTCCCTCCTTTGCTCTGCAGAAGGAAAGCTTGCCCCTCTGTGAGGACCACCAGCTGTGCTGGGGCAGACAAAGGCTCACAGAGCTCCCTGCATGTCTCGCCCTTGACTTCCTGGCTCACCAAGCCTCCAGCCCCAGCTCTCCCTCTTCCACAGGAGCTGCCCTGATCCTTGGGCCCTCACACAGGGGGCCCAGGGACAGCTTCTGCTTCTAGACACCACATCCTGGACGAGGGGGAGAGCAGCTTTGTCTTTCCCCCCAGCCCCACCGAGCTCTGTCCACAGTCCTGGTTGGAGAAATGCTCCTGGACACACAGAGCAGTTGTGAGAACACATTTCTCTGGAAGTTCACAGCTCCCCTGGGCTCTTCCTGAGCACGAGGGCTGTGCACAAAACCCCAATGCCAGTTAAAGATGAGTTAACAAAACAGCTTCTTATGTAATCTGCCTGATAATAATGGAACATGATATTCATTCGGGGAGGGGAGGGGATGCCCCTTACTCTCCTCCAGCTGTGGGGAGGAACTCTGTGGACTCCAGGATACTGGTACAGTGAGGTGAAAGAACTTTGTTGAGAGAACATGATTTGTGTACTCCAGCGTTTGTGGGTATAGGGGTTGGGTCTGACTCTTGCGAAAAGCATCTAAAGGCTGGGACTGGCTGGAAATGCCTGTTCTGTCAGAACACAGAGAAACAGTGAGGTGGGAGGGGCTTGCCCTTCCCAATTCCAGTGAACTTTTTCTGCGTCTTATGAGGGTGATGGGATAGGAGCCATTTGGAAAGGGCTCCATGCAAGATGACTCCCCCAACAAAAAGAGGTTGTGTGGTTGTGCCCCTGGATGTGGGCTCTGGAAGGAGTGGCGAGGCAGTCACCAGAGAGCACTTCCCTTGCATAAGGACGCCACGCCGAGAGAGAGGCTCCCAAAGGGGGAGGGTGGGGCCCTCAAAACCCCTACAGACTCCTACAGCTCAACAGCAAAAAACCAGACAACCCGATTGAAAAACGGGCAAAGCACTTGAAGAGACATTTCTCCAAAGAAGACATACAAATGGCCAACAGATATATGAAAAGATGCTTAACATTACTAATCATGCAACTCAAAATTACAGTGAATTATTACCTCATACCAGTTAAGATGGCTATTATCAGAAAACAAAAAATAACAAGTGTTGGCCAGGATGTGGAGAAATGGAACTCTCATACGTTGTTGATGGAGTGTAATGTGGTGCAGCTGCTATGAAAAACAGTATGAAAGTCCCTCAGAAAATAAAAAATAGAATTACCATCTGATCCAGCAATTCCACTTCTGGGTATACAACCAAAAGAATTGAAATCAAGATCTCAAAGAGATTATCTGCATTCCCATGTTCATTCCAACATTATTCACAATAGCCAAGATGTGAAAACAACCTAAATGTCAATTGATGGATGAATGGATAAAGAAAATGTGGTATATACATGTAATAGAATATTATTCAGCCTCAGAAAAGAAGGAAATCCTACCATTTGCAGCAACATGGATGAACCTGGAGGACATTATGCTAAGTGAAGTAAGCCAGGAATCTATAATAGTTAAACTTACAGAAACAGAGTAGAACGGTGGTTGCCGGGGGTTGGGGGGAGAGGAAGATGGGAGTTTCTGTTCAGTGGGTATAAAAGTTTTAGTTATATAAGCTGAATAAGTTCTAGAGACCTGTTGTATACAACATCATGCCTATGGTTAACAATACTTAACATGCATTTAAAAATGTGTTAAGGATAGGTCCCATGCTAAGTGTTCTTACCGATAATAATTTTTTAAAAAAGCCATCAGTGGCAGATGACATCAGTGGCAGACCACAACAGAACCAATCCAATGAGAACTTCTCTGACCCTTATTTCCCCTCCCTCCCTAGCCCTCTATCCTGTTCCTAGAGGCACTAGAAGCAGCTGCTTGGAGGGGGCAGAGAACGAGACAAGAAGAATGGAGGAACCCACTATGTCTTCCGGGCTCCGGGCAGGGGGAATGGAGCCATTTAGATCAGATGAGACCAAAGATTTTCTATTAGACTCTTCCAGCCTTTCACTACATGTAAAAACTGTTAATACCTGAAAATAACCGGAAGACACAGGCGATCTGCTCAATGTACCACGGGCAGAGAAAGGAGGTCAGATAGTGTGGAGAATAAAACAAAAAGCAAAGGTGTTTGTGTTTGTAAGCCAGCAAGTGCAGCTTGTCTAGGGAGCTGGTTACAGTAGTAATTGTTCACTTCATGGTCCTACTCAGGGGTGCCTCTTTCTCTTATTTAATGCCTCCCACAGCACCATGAGATGGACCATTGTTTTACTGTTCCACATTGGATGCAACAGGCTGGGGCTAACGTGACACATCGAAGCCACTCAGCTGGTGAGGAGCTGAAATTTGCTCTCTGGGTCTGGCATCAAATTGCAGCACGAGCCACAGATACATATCGGTGGGGTGAGCCCACGAAGTCACATGTCAGGAGACTTCCCCTTTCTGACCTCAGTGGTCTCCTTTCTTTGTCTGCCATTTCCCAGCATTTAGGGGGATGAAGAAGAGGGTCTCTGGGAAGTGTGCTGAGCTTGTCAGAAGAAAGAGACAGAGGAGTCAGAAGGTCTTTTCCGACCCCTGCTGTGTTCGGGTTTGCCTGTCTGCCCGGTGACTGTGAGGCAGGTTTCCTTGGAGGTGCCCTGTGGTGGCATCAGGGAGTTCTGGAGGAAGCTGGGCTCCAGGTGGGCGTGTCAGCTGCCATAATAGGAAAGGCATTGTGCAAACAGAGGCAAGGCCTGTGGGTCCTCATCCCTGGCCCACACCACCTCTTGGCCAGGTGACACGTCATCTCCCTGAGCCTCAGTTTCCCATCGAGAGCCGGAATCCTAGTATCTGCTCTGTCCACCTCCCAGAAGTGTCTGAGAAAGCCCTCTGTGAGCTCTGTGGCTGTCACAAACCTGGGACAAACAATGGCTCGGCATCTCAGGTGGACATTGTCTTTGTTTGGCTAGCCAACATGCAGGCATACTTTTTATTTGGGAGAATCCATGCTTTGAGAAAATCTTGGTGGGAGGCAGGAACCCACCTTCTACCATGGGAGGCAAAAGATGCCAACCACTTCCTCTCCTGGAATCCACCCCCTTGTCTCTCTCTCTCTCTCTCTCTCTCACACACACACACACACACACACACACACTCAGCCCTCCTAGTCTGGGCCCCTTGGAGGCTGCTACCTGGACCTGTGAATGTGGAGGGAGTGGCGCAGAGACATAGGAGCAGCAGAGATGAATCACTGGGACAGGATGGCTGAGGAGAGTCCGTAGCCTCACCGGTGGGGTGTTGGTGCCAGGGTGATGAAGAGCTCCATCAGCAGGGGCCCAATCAGCCTTTTCCTCTGCCATGAACCTGGGGGAGCGCGTGGCCGCCAGGTCTCTACTGATTTCTGCCAAGTTCTCCAGGGCTCCCATTAGCTCTTCTGATCTCTTTCCAATATACTCCTTTCCTGTATCAGATATACTAACCAGAGTTGGCTTTTATTGTCTGCATTAAGGGACCTGTTGGGTACGGCTTCCATCAGTAGAATTTCAGGGACATTCACACTGACCATTGCCACCCCTGAATTCCTCCCAAGGAGTTCCCAGAGTCCTTTGGGGCTGTGGTCCAGGACACAGCTTGCCCTCCTGCTTCTCCCTCCTGCATCCCTGATGGCTCCACTGGAAATGTCTGGTGTCTGTCCCTGCACAGGACGTACACACTTTACCTGTCTTCTTTGAAACCTTCTCTTTGCGTTGTGCAGTGGCAGAGACCTCCAGCTTGCAAGCTCTGCGGACAAGCTTTGGTTTCAATAGGCTCGGCCTGGAATTACAGCTCTGCCACCTACTAACCTGTCATGGATGAACTTGTTAACCTCCCCGGCCTCAGTTTCCTCATCTGCACAGTGAGGATAATGATTGCACCTTCTCATAGAGCCGTGGAGGGAATGAAGTGAGAGCTCCCACCCCCACCCGATGCTCTCAACCAATGACTAGAGGCTGTTATTATTACCGACTTTAATGTTCTGCTCACACTAGAATGCTGGCTTCCTTTTCCTGCTCTGCTGTGAGTCTAATTTAGGGCCCTCCATAAACCCAGCTTTTTTCTATCTCGGAGGCATGGGAGGAGAGGTCTGAGGTTGAGTTCCTTGAACGCTTGGGCTTTGCAGTAAGAAAAGGGCCCTGGAAGAAGGAAGCAAGGGGTTCAGGGACTGAGCCAAAGTTTTGAGTTCCCAAGAGCCTCAGATCTGCTGCCGTTAGCAGTGGGTTAGTCATGCCTATGGCTAAGAGGTGCCTTGTGTAATGGGCACCGCTGGCCTCCTCACCCTATCAGCTTCCCTATGCCCTCCCAGGACACTGCTGAGGCCCCTGTGGCATTGTGGTCTGGGGCCTGGGCCGGAGAAGTCTCTGTGCGCCAGACTTTCAGGGCACAAGGGGCTTTAGGGCCACCTTCTTTGACTTTCTTGCTTTATGGATAAGAAGACCCAGACCCAGAGAAGGAAAGAGCCTCATGGAGCCCAGTCTCCTGACTGGAGAGAGGACCCTCTCTGCTCCCCATACTGCTTCCCAGAGCATCCTTGAGGCCTGAGCTTACGTGTGTGTGTGTGTGTGTGTGTGTGTGTATGTGTGTGTCCCCACCTGTGTGACCTCCCCCTCCCCGTGCAGCCCCCTGGTTTGTCTCACCACGAGACTCTCAGGTGAGCTGCAGCATCGAAGGCGGATATGTTCCCTGGAACAGCTTCAGCTGACTGCTAGCTTGGGGTGTAATAACATTTATCACAGGTCTCCTTCATAAATAGATTTCTTTCCTGAGCTTGCAATCCTGGTTCAGATGCTTTTGAGAGGCTGTGGAACAGACAAATCCGCAACCTAAAAATAAAGCCCAGCCCAAAGCAGGTCTTCACATAGTGGGAGAACAAGGGGAGGGAAAAAATGAACACCTTTCTGAGTGGCTACAAGGTGCACGAGACAAGCTCTCACTGAATTTTCACAGCCTCCTACAAGCTATTTCCCCACTTTACAGGGAGGAAACAGGTCCAGAGAGGCCACAGAAGCCACAGAGCAGGCAGAAGCCAGAGCCAGGAATCAAAACCAGGTCTGTCTGCCTCCAAGGTTCATGAGGACCTTTGATTACAGCTTATTCAAGTTTCTGGAGAAGAATTTGACATGTTTGGGAAAAATTAATCATAAGAAGAAAGAGTTTCTCACTTTGTTTGTTTCTCTCCTCCCACAGAAAATCCATTCCTTTTGAAACTAATGTCCATTTGTCATTTCTTCTTTTTCCGTCTCTCCCTCGCACCCCTTGCTTTCTTTTTTCACTCTTATGGCTGTCTAAGGTCATCAAATATCCTGAGCTGAGTCCCCTGTTGAATCCAAAGCCCATATGGGCATTTCTCTGGGTGCAAGGCTGGTGACAGCTCTGGGCAGGGAGCCGAGGCTGGCTGGTTGGTGTGGTCAGGCTGGGGACAGGCTGGGGACACAGCCGAGGATGTGTCCTAGCTGCTCCTGTCTGCAGGACTGGCATCCTGGAGAGACACAGTTGGGTACCTCGCACTGGTTGCCTGGTGCATCTGACACTCTCTTGGCCTAGGGACCGCTGGCCACATGGAGGCACCAACAGGCTCATGGATGGAGGGATGCCCACCAGGCAGAGTGCCAGACATCAGGAAGCCCTGTGCTGTTCTCGGGAGGAAGTTACCCTGGTCCAGGTGGTGGGCAGTTGGGATGGGAAGTCTGCAATTGATTTGGCTCCCTGAGACTTCACCAATGAAAGAGAGATGCCATTCTATAGTGTAGGAGTAAAGAATATGAACTAGGTTATTGATTCATTTACTCAACAAGTAATTATTGAGGATGTACTCCATACTAGATCCTTTTTTAGGTGCTAGAGACTGAATGAACATGGCAGATAAGTCCAAGATCTCAAGAAATTTCACTTCCAGTGGCAGAGAGAGACAATAAACAAGCCCCATCTTCTGAGTGGCAAGCAGATGGAGAAAAAAGGTGCGGCTGTTCAGATCTAAGACTTTAATTTCTCTTCTCACTGCCTCTTTAACCTGTTTCCTACATGAGTGTTAATTTTCACCCATTGTAGATTGCTGCCACCATCAAAGACGCTGGATGTGGATGATCAAAGATTCGAGATTTAAGCAAAACAGACAGTTTCTCTCTTGTATTTCAAAAGTTGGTGATACCGCTGTTCCCTTTGGGCAAACACCTATGCAGCCCCATGTCTTCAAGGAACATCCATAATACCATGTCCTGGGTGGATAGAATGATCTGTGGACAATTTTTAAGGAGTAACTTTTAGGTCAAGGCATTTAATGGCAGGTCTTTTTTCCTTTTCCTTTTTCTTTCTTTCTTTTTTTTTTTTTTTAATTGAGAATCATCTGCCATTCACAGGGCACTGCGATGTGCATGAGACCATCCAGGGGTCATAGGGGGCCATGAGGAAACTTGGCCCTCTTACTCAAGAGTGCTTGTATTCTTCCTATTGATACACCTGCTCTGTTGCCTTCAATCACCACCTGTACGGCTAAGAGGAGATTAGGGCCAGAACTTATTTTAAACTCTGGTTCTGTCATTTCCTAGCTTTGTGATCTTAGGTAAGTCACTTAATCTTTCTGAGCTTCAGTGACCCCTTGGGAAAGAGTGTAGTTGAATGGAAAGAACAGAGTCTTTGAAGTTTGATTCCTGGCTCTGCCACTCACTTGCTATGTAACCTTATGCACATAACTTACCTGTGGGAACTTGGTTTCTTCATCCAAAAAATGGAAATGAAAATACCTACTTCACAGGGCTATTTTAAAGATTAGATGAAAAAACACATTTCAAGCACAAAGTCTGTATATCTGTTAGTCAAAAAATGTAATTTTCTTTTAACCTTTCCTTTTCTATGAAATAAAACCTTCTGGGATAACTTCACCCCATCTCATAAATGGCACTACCATCTACCCAAATGCTCAGACCAAAAATCTAGAAGTCATCTCTGATTCATTTTTTATATCACCCGCCCCCCCTACCCCCCCGCTCTTTCTTAAGCACAAAATTCAATAGAAAGGTCCTTGGCTTGACTTCTGAATGTGTCTTGAATCTGTCTTCTCCCACTATCTCTACTTCTACAGCATTAGTCATAGCCACAATCATCTCTCCCTTAGCAGTTTTAAAACATGGTCCTCAAATTCTTTGACACTCCTCTCATTGAGAGGTGGAGGGTGGTGTTCCCTCCCCTTGAATCTGCAAGGACCTGGGACTACTTTGACCAGTAAAGTATGACAGAAGTGATGCTATGTGACTTCTCAGGATGGGTCATAAAAGGCTTCTGACTGATTCTCTTAAAACACTCCCTTTGAATGCTCCCTTTTGTACCTGAGTGGTCATGCTGTGAAGAAGCCCAAGAGAGGCACAAGTAGGGGTTCCAGTTGACAGTTCCAGCTAAACCAAGCTTTTGCAGTTCTCAGACATTTAAATCATCCCCAGCCATTTGAAACCTCCCAGCTGAGGATCCAGACATCACGGAGCAGGGGGGAGCCATTGTCCCTGTGCCCTTTCTGAATTCTTGATTCACAGAATCCATGAGCATAATAAAATGGTTATTATTTTAGTGCTACTAAATTTGGTTTGTTATGCAGTGATAAATAATCAGAACACTCCCCTTGTCTACTGCAGTGCCCTCCCGACTTCTTCCCCTGCTTCCACTAACATCCATTTCTCCGCAAAGCAACCACAGGAATCTTTTGGGAATATAAATCAGATAATGTCACTCTGCCATATAAAACCTTTCCAAACTTCCTATCTTGGCCTACTGGGCCCCACATGACCTATCCTCTGCTCTTAGGTGCTTGCTGGAGGTGGGACACTGTCACCTTCTACATGGAAATCAGAAGCTGGCCAAAGCCATATGACATGGGACACAAAAAGCACGTCTTGCAGCTCAGTCCCAGCTTTCGCACTTCAAGAGCCAAAGCAGGATTTTCTGTACCTATGTGGGTATTGGAACCCTGGTCCATGACCCCAAACACTCTGCGGGTGATCATGACCTTTCCTATACCTTTTTAGCTCCGAATGCTCTCTTGATTGCTGGCACTATTATATCCTTCCCTTCCTCCATCTCCATCTCTCCCCCTTTCTTCCTTTTTCTCTCTCTTTCTTTCTTTCCTTTTCTTTCTTTCTTTCTTTCTTTCATTCTTTCTTTCCTTCTTCCCTTCCTTCCTTCTTCCTTCCTTCCTTCTTTCTTTCTTTCTTCCTTCCTTTCTTTTCTTTCTTCCTTCCTTCCTTCCCTTTCTTCCTTCCTTCCTTCCTTCCTTTCTTTCTTTCTTTCCTTCTTTCTTTCTCCCTTTCTTTCTTTCTTTCTCTCTCTCTCTTTCTCTTTCTTTCAGTGCAGCCGTATTTTTCAAATAATATCATGCATTTCCGTGTGTTTGTGACTGGAGGGGAGAACTCCATCAACTCAACAGCCCATGTTGCAAGAAGCCTTAAAACTCTCATTATTTGTATACAATGCCATCACCTACTTAACTTAAGAAATGAACTGAGAAGTAGTTAGAAGTTAGAGCATTTGGTAAGGTGGCTAGATATAAGGTCTACATACCCAATTGACTTTTTGGTGAAAATGGTATTAATAGATTAAGCACAGTCATTTAAATTCACTCTGTTCTGAAATGCCACTAAAACTACCAGTAAAGTTTTTTTTCCCATAAATCCACAAAGATGGGGAGAATGAGAGTGGAGACAACATCATCTGGGGAGTTAGAAAGCAGATGGACAAATGGTAGTTTATGTAGCTAACATAAGAAAGAAGAATCCTAAGCCAGCAGAATCCTAAACCAGAAGAATCCTAAGAACCAACCAGATTTACACTGCAGAATGTAAAGGCTCAGAGATTGGTTGCACCAGAAACTTTTGGAGCTGGAGGTAGGGGGTGAAAAAGAGGATTGGTAGAAAACTGTTTAAAAAGCAGTTAGGAATGGGAGTTATTGCTTAATGGGTACAGAGTTTCTGTTTGGGGTGATGAAAAATTTTGGAAGTAGGTAGTGGTTATGGTTGCAACAATATTGTGAATGTACTTTATTGCCCTCTCACAACATGGCAGTGTACTTCTTCAAAGCCTACAGGAAAACCTCTCACTCCAGTCAAGACAGAGTCTTATATAATGTAATCACACGAGAGACTATCCCATCACCTTTGCTATATATAGACTGTAACCTAATCAAGGGAGTGACTCTTCCTTCACCTTTGCCATATTCTTTTGGCTAGAAGCAAATTATGGATTCTGTCCACACTCAGAATATACAAGGGTGTAACTCATTGGGGGTCATCTTAGAATTCTGCGTACCATAACTGTAGACCAAAAGAAGCTCTAATAAGCTTTCAGAGAGAAATAAATAGGTTCAGTCAAATAATCAGGAAGTAGAATAATTCAGCTTTCTCAACAGCAGTGTTGGAAGCTATGGAGCAGTGCTATCAAAATTCTAAAGTGAAAGGATTTCCTACCTATCATTTTATACCTAACCAAGCTATCCATTGAGTGTGAAAGTAGAATACAGACATTATTGGAAATAAAAAGTCTCAAATATTTACCTCCCACACACTTTCTTAGGAAGCTATGACCTATAAATCAGAGGAGTAACCAACAAAAAGGAAGACTACTGATCCAAAAGACAGGAAATAAGGTCAGAAGGCTTGGGAGGGGGGAATTCATCAAGATGAAAATAATAGAACAGCTGAGATGAGTGAATGTGATGAAAAAAGATTTAGACAACTGGCAGTGAGTTTTGAGTTGAATTAGTGAAAAGAACATAAAAAATTAATCAAACAATAACAAATAATTATTAACTCCAGGGATATAAAAAATTATTCAGGAAAGGAAATGGAACTACATGGCTCAGCTCTGAAGAATTGAGTGATAGATTCATTACAATGTAAATAGTGCACATTAATCTAACCAGAGTGATGATATAATTATACAGTTCTGAAAGGATGGTGTTATGGGTTGAGGTCCTAACCCCCAGAACTTGTGAATTTGGAAATAAGGTCTTTGTAGAGGATCAAGTTAAGGTGAGGTCACCTTAGGGTGGGCTCTGCTCCAATATGACTGGTGTCTTTATCAAAGGGAGAAATCTGGACATAGAGACAGAGACACAGTGAGAACATATGAAGCCTGGAGTTAAGCTGCCACAAGCCAAAGAAGGCCAAAGATTGCTGAAAATCCACCAGAAAAAGGAGAGAGGCTTGGAAGAGATTCTTCCTCACAATCCTCAGAAGGAACCAACCCTGCCGACACTTTGATTTTGGATTTCTAACCTCCAGGACTGTGAGACGATAAATTCTTGTTGTTAAAGATATCCAGTTCGTGGTACTTTGTTACAACAGCCCTAGTAAACTAATGCGGATGGAAAGTATGTGTGTATCGGTGGGGGGACGGGGCGGGCAGGGGAAGGAAGAGGAAAGAGCTAGCCCTTCATCTTCAGTGGGACGTTAACAGATCATTCCTGCAAATAATAAATCAAAAAATAGCAATATAAGCATAGTATTTAGAAATAGCAAGGTAAATACCAAAATAATCATCTAAAAGAATTAAAATTTGTTTCCTGTGGGGATGGGTTAAGGAAGTAGGGTGGAAGAGGGCTGGAACTTGATGTTTATCTTTGAACCAGCTGACTCTTTACCTTAAGTGCGTAGAAGGATAAAAATAAAAACACAGAAAGTCCACTATATCAGCAATTATTAACTAGAAAATATAATAGAGAAAAAATTCCATTCACAAGGGCAGTAAAACCTAACTAATGGCACCCAAGAATAATTCCGAACAGGACACATGCCAGATCCTTCTGGAGAAAAGTCTCAAATGTTACTGAAGGACAAAAGTAAATAGAAACTGGACCCTGCCTCAAGCAGTGCCTGTGATGAAGGAAATGGCAGATGAACATTACAGCATGACGTGCAAGGAGCTACTTGATTAGGCGGGAAAAAGCGTCCAACTCTGCCTGGGGAAGTCAGAGAAGGTTCTGCAGAGGATGTGGCTCTAAGTGAAAACTTGAAAGACAGAGAAGGCGGGGAGACATTCCAGGCAGAGAGCACAGCCTGAACCAACCCACTGTGTGTTTGGGGAATCGTAAAGTGCTTGACCTGAGGGAGAAAAGTGGACATGATGGAGAGTGTTGGCAGATGAAGCTGGCTATCGAGGCAGAAATTGGATCATTAAGAAGCCATATACACAGTGGGAGTGTTTGCTCTATTTTATAGGAATGGGAGTTTTCCAGTAGCAGGATGAGAAGAAGGTGATATGTGTCTCGTGGAATAAGCATGTGGGTGACTTCTCAATATAAGATGTTGCTGTGGAGAGGGAGCCTGTGTTACTGGCTTGAATTCTTTGGGCAGGCTCCCTACGGATACTTCTTGACAGCAGCCCCAGACCTCAGTGAGCCATTGATCCAGGGGGTTATTAGGTGCTGTTATTCATCCGCCTGAGGCGGGGAGCTCCGTGTCCATTGCAGACACCTCCCAGGAAAGAGGCCCCGCCAAGCACAGTGTGTGTGGAAGACCACTTGACCGCTGGGAGCTCATGCCTTCCACTGTTCCTCCTTCTCATGGTCAGGAGGGTACAGAAACCCCCCGCTGAGACACTGCAGTACAAACACAGGGACAGGAGGTGTGGGCTCTTCCTCCAAGGAGCCCCAAAAGCACCTGTGATCAGCCACCATATAAAAGAGAGAGATTATAAAAGCAAAAATGGTGCCTCGACTTCAGGAACAATAAAGGCTTTTGTATCAATGTTGGCAGATGGTCCCGGGTGCTTTGTGGCTGAGTGTGGCTCATCAGTGTCACGCTGAGAGGGGCTGAGTGGTGGGGAAGAAGGTGGCACATTAACCTGCTTCTGTGACTGGAAGTTTCTTACCTGGGTTGGCTTTCCCAGCCCCGGGGTCAGCAGACCTCAGTCTGTTTCTCTCACATTCTCTGCCTAACTGGCCACCTCCAGTCTTCAGCTGTGCTGACCTTCCCGTGGTTCTCCAAACATCCCAGCTTGGTCCAGCCGCAGGGCCTTTATCCTTGCTAATCCCATTTTCTGGAATGTTCTTTCCCCAGGTCTTCACGTGGCTGGCTCCTACTCATTCTCTCAGAAGGATCTTCTCATGTAACATTAATAGCAAGTACTCTGGAGCTAGCCTGACTGGGTTCAAATCCCAGCTCTGCCACCTTGAACAAGGTAAGTATCCGGTGTGCCTGAGTGGATGAATTGTTGTGGGGATTAAATGAGTTGGTGTAAATGTAAAGTCTTAGGATAATGCCTATCCCATAGTAAATTTATGTAAGAATTAACTATTATTATTGGTCAATAATATATGTCACCTTTTATTAGAACGGTCCTCCACCCACCCTAGTCATTCTTTCCTCTTACCCACTATCTTCGAATATATTATTGATTTCTTTGCTTGTGTATTGCTTCCCTCTCCACCGCTAGAATACAAGAACCATGAGGACAGGGACCCTGTCTGTCTTGTTTACTGCTGTATGCCCAGTGCCTAAGTAGTGTCAGACACATAGCAGATGCTCAAGAAATAGGTGTTGAGTGAAGTAATATAGTCAATGAACTTCTCTGAACCAATAATTATTTCTTGGGGATTCTAAGTGGGTAAAGTGCTTCCAAATTCATGTGAGGCATAACGTGGCTTTTCCTTAAAAATTAATTCCCTACTTTGCTCCCTTGCCCAGACCCTTTAATAATATTACCACTTCAATCCATAGGACAGTGGACATTAAGATGGTAAATGATAAATTTATAAGCTACTGCAATCTAGACACATGTTTTTCTAATAATTCATGGGATATATCCTAGTGTCTGAGCTTTTGCCCAATGGGCCATTTTCAGCTCTGGCAAAATCACAATGTGTCTTTTCCTCCCAAAGAAGAAGGAGATATGACCTCTCATAGACAACAGAACCCAGAGGGAGCTGAGGTAGGGATACAGATGAAGAACAACACAGCAGAGCCATGCAAACTGGGAGACAAAACTGGTAACAGATAACTTGCAGAGCTTGTTGGATGAGGCAGCCCTTTCTTCTTCTATTTTTGATAGAGAATAAATTTACCAACTCCCTTGCAGCTAGGTATGGCTAGTCCTAGCCAGTGGGATATAAGTGGAAGAGGTGAGTGCAGCTACTAGGAAGGTTCCTTGAAAGGACTTTTCTTTTTCCTGCTCTCTGAGGGATAGATGGCTGGAGCTGGAGCAACCATGTTGGCTCATGAGGTAAACAGAGGCCGTGCTTGGGGGAGCTACAAGAGAGAAGGAGCATGGCTTCTTGAGGATTTGGTGGAGCAGAGCTGCCATTATCCCTGGACTATTCATCTCTCAATTTTTATTTGAGAGAGAAACAAACTTTCATCTTTTAAAGCCTTTGTTATTTTGGATTTGCTGCTACTCATAGGCAAGCCTAATCTTAGCAAACACAGCATTATGAATGGACGATGGATAAATGCTGAACTAAACTTTGACCTGTTAAATAAAAACTAGGGATTGTCTGCAAACAGAAGACCATGACGCAGGAAGTGCACACCAGTCTGGGTCCAGATCAGTGTAGGAAGAACAGCAGAGGCTCAGCAGACTCCTAGGTGCACAGGAAGAAAGAACCCAGATCAGGTTAATAGACAGTTCTCTCAGCTAAATCCAATTAAACACTTCCTTGGTTCTTTAGTGGTAAGAAATTAAAAATTAGCACCACAGCCTTGCTAGATAGCACACAGTACCTCCTTTACTTAATAACAGGTTACATTCTTCCTAAGTCTATTTGTTTGAGTCCAGAGGCACTGAGGCCCTGGGAACATAACAATCAGAGTACGAATCCTTGGAAACATTAAAACCAGCAGACTCTTCTTCTTCATGCTGATAAGTATTTCATGGGCAATCTTTTCTCCAAGTAGTTGGGGGCACTAAGGGAGTCTGTGGAGCTGATAACTCCTTCCTGCCTCCACCCACATCTCCTGGAGCACCTCAGCCACCGTGATCATTGCACTTTCCACCTCCCTACTCACTCTGACGCTGTGCAGATTCGAAGGGCCTGGAACCTATGATCCTCCCCTGGTTATCAACTCTACACCGCCTCCCACCCCACTTCCCCTTCCCTGGCTTTCCATCACTGCCTCCTATTTTGTTTCTTTCATAGCACTTACAACATTTACACTTTAATGTTTTTTAGTTTATTACCTGTATCTATCCCCATCTCCCACTGACTGTAAGTTTTTCAAGGGTAAGGACTGCGTTTGTTTTAGTCACCAACATGTTCCCAGTAGCCAGCAAGTATGTTTGGCTCATATTAGGCATTCAATAAAATAGGTGGTGAATGAATGAATACACACTTCAACAGCAGCACTTTCACTCTGCCATTAGGTCCTTGAGCAAAGTCCCAGCTTTGTCCTGCATTAATACCTGGCTCATGGGCAGCCCACAGGAGTGCTCATCTGATAGCCTCCTACTCTCAAGTTCTTGCCTTGTTCTTTTCCCTCCCCTCTTGCTGATTATCAGTGATGGTGTAAGCATAGCAGGTTGCATGCTAAGCACTTTGTCCTTCCAAACTGTGCATCCTTTTGCAATGCATCAAGGCACACGAGCACAGCAGTCATTATTTTTTTCTCAGCACTTTCAATCTTTTATGATTTCTTCTTTTAGTTCCATCACAATCACACACCTTTTATTTCAGTCACTTTAAAACTTTTGCTGCTCTTGTACTTGCTGGATACAGTGGGATTTACCATGCTTGCAAACTACCTCAAAACTAAGAGGTAAGATTGCCACTTATTAACAAAGGATTCTATGGTCCAGACTGGAAGGAACTTGCACTACATCTATCGCCATCTGTTGGCAGGAGGCCGAATTAATGTGATCTTGTTTTGTAGCTTTTGTTTGTATCTATGAAAGTTTATAACTTGGAAGTTCATAAGTAGAGTAGTTTTTTTTTTTTTTTAATCTGTAGTTTGTTGGATTCAATTACACTTAAGTTAAACCCAGAGTATAATCTCTTTTAATCCCTTTAGATAGTGCGTGAGTTCAAATATTCTCATTTATTCCTTTGTGTTGAATCCCCAAGTCTGGCATAAAGAATTCTAGTGAATATTGTTATAGCTCAATTTGTCACAAATTGTGCCGCATGGGGTATATATAGGTATTCCCACCTAAAAATTTTGATAAAATAAATTTGGGACTCCTGGCATACCTCATTCACAATGTGCATTATCATTTAAAAGGCTCTCCTTAACCAATGTGTATTATCACCTAAAAGTCTCTTTTAAAAAAAGCCTAGTGTTTTTCAAACTTGCTTAATTATAGAACCCTTTCCTCATATAACATCCCGTGTTCCAACATTACTAGGGACACGTAGAGATCTATCATCTATCTATCTATCTATCTATCTATCTATCTATCTATCTGTCTATCTATCTATCTAATCTGGTAGATCATAAATGTTTCTTGGAGTCAAGATTCTGGTGCAAAAAGGGCCCAAAACCATAATCATAGCACTCCTGAAAGAATACTGCCTTTGCAAAGTTTATTTCAGCCCTTGTGTGCATCACTTTAAACTAGCCCAGCAGCAGAAGACGATACCTGTTTGACATTCTGGAAAGGGTCCTCATGCTGTCTAGTTCAGTAATACTGAAACACCTTTTCCCAGCAGGTAATACAGTATCTCAGCAATCATTACATTTTGTGGAAGAGAAACATGAGAAAATTCCAGCAGCTACAGGAAAGCTTGAAGCACTTGCTTTGTTTTTTTGAGTAGGCTCATCTTGGCTTGCACACGTCTTAGTCTGAGTAAGGCGAATATTATTCACAGTGTGGGTGTGGCAGCCCAGGAGGACAATGATAGAAGTTCCAATTTCACATTTTTCTTTATTTGGTCTTACATCCTATGCGTCAAAATGATAAAGAATGTTCCAATGGCCTTCTAAAAGTTCAAAGTGGGAAGACTCCATGGTTGAGGCATCCCTTAAATAATAGTCCTCATACCAGAATTTTTGTGTGTGTGTGTGTGTGTGTGTGTGTGTGTGTGGTGTGGGTGAGTTATAAAACATTTCAAAATTTTCTTGGTGTTAGGAATTTAAAATTGAAGGACCCAAGTTCAGAAAACTGTGGGAGTGATGATATTATTGTGCATTTGCACTCTCACCCTTGATGTCTGGTTGCAAATGACCTTGGGCAAGGTCAAAGTGTGCGACTATCAGCTTCTAACTACTTTGTAAGAACAGTAGGAAATCAACCAACTGTGGGTACTGGCTGTTTAATTGCATTTCATTATACCTAATGCTCTTAGAGTCTCCCTTAAATCCATATAAGTGACAGGTGTTTGTCTGGCAATGTTGCTATTACCAAGTGGCCACAGATGACCAATTTGATGATTTGTTTGACTTGATGATCAATATCTTCAACTTTCTAAACACATTTTTAAGGTTAAATTTCTGACTTTCAAGTGAACTGTTGCCTTGGATGAATCCAGAGGAATAATCCTTTTATGCATTTAACTCCACAGAGAATACTTTTGGAAATCTATTGATAATTCTGGTCCTTGGGCTGTTCCATTGGCATAAATATCTTAGACATGAATTCCCAGAGTTGTGATCCAGTTCCTTTGCAAGAGGCTTTTGTGCTGCTGTTATAATAATCATCATCAGTATCATTACCAATCCCTGCATTTGTAAAATAGTACTCTTCAAGACTCTTGGTGGCAACTGATAGCAAACCAATTCAAGGTGGCTTAGCACAATGAGCCTTTATTGGCTCATGAAGCTTGAAAGTCCCGAGGTAGAGCTGGATTCTGTCACTGTACTTAAATAACACCTACCCTTCAGTCTTCATCTCTTACCCTGCTTTAATTTTTCTTCATAGCACTTATCATGAGCTGGCATGGTATTCCGTGTCTACTTGGTATTTATTGCCTGGGGTTCCCACTGGAATGCAAGCTCCAGGAGCGTAGGGTCTTCCTTTTGTTCATCACCTAATGCCAAGCATCCAGAAATGGACATGGAATATAGGAGGAATGTGATAACCAGTTGAATTAAAGAATGAAAGAATGAATTCATGCAGGTGCTCAAATGGCTTCATTGGAAATTTGTCTTTAAACATCGTTTGTTCTGCTTCTTTCTGTGTTGCTTTCATTCTTTGGACTGCCTCTTCCCTGTGGGGACAAGATGGCTCCCAGCAGAAAGAGAACTTCTTTTTCTCAATAGAACCAGCAAAAGGCTCACTGACCAGCTTAGGTCATATGGCCATCCCTCAGCCAGTGAGCACGGCCATGGGGGTGCAGTTGGCCCAAGTGAACCACAGTGTCTGAGGGTGGGAGGATATAAGCTGGGCAGACCTCACAAGAACTTGGCTAAAATAATAAGAGCTTAATAATTGCTCTCAGGTGCACTTTATCAACTGATCCTCACAAAACCTTGTGAGGAAAGAACAGATATTATTCTCCCCATTTTACAGATGAGGAAATTGAGGCTTGGGTAGGGTATGCTTCTTTAAGCAGTTAGGAAGCAGTGGAGCTCTGTCTTGACCTCAGGTCTTCTTGGGCTTCACCCAGAATTCTTTCTACTGCAACAGACCTGGTGGGATAGCTTTTCAGTGTGGAAGAAAATGGCATGTGGCTTGTCTTTGCAGAAGGGGCTGAAAAGTGGGAAAGGTAAGAGATTTGATAAAATCCTTGAAGGGTTTTTACTTCTCTGGCTGAGTGACTTTATTTCTCTCAGTGGAGCCAGCTGGTTGGAAATGGCTGGTAATCACTAAAAGGTTTTGCCTTAGTACATGGAAAGCAAGGACTCAAGATGGTATGAGGAGGGAGTGGCAATAACAGCAAATTTTCTGAGCCCAATGACCTGAATCTGGAAAAAAGAAATGGCGTCATATTTAGGCAATGAACAATCACCTCTGAACCATGTGGAAGCACAGAGGTTTCCCTTTCTGCCAGTTTTGCACACATGTATAGAACACCCATTTTAAGAGATGAGAGGAATCTCAGGGAGCATCTAGACCTATAATTCTCACCCACTGTTTTATGGCCCCGTGAGCCAAATTTTTAGCACTTCATGCTTGTTCCTCTCCCTCCACTCTTTGTTGGTAACATTGGCTGTGTCGCTTTTACTCTCTCATTCTGGGGTCAGCGGTAGAACATTTATAGGATTTTCCAGTTCACGGTGTAATTTTGTCTAGAAAACGTTGAACTGGTGGTTTCACAGTTAAGAACTGGGCTGGAAAAAAGGAAAGTCACTTGTTAAGATTGTCTGGCAATAAACGGAGGGACTGAACCTTAAACCCAGACTTAAAACAAACAAACAAAACCCCCCTTCCAGTTGTTTCCAGTAAACCAGTGCTTCTCAAGAGTTTGACCTGGCTGGGTCATACTCTAGGGGTTCTGATTTAATTGCTCTGAGGTGTCTGGACTTTCACAATTTCCCTGAGGGATTCTGATGGACAGACGGGTTGAGAACCTGAACACTATCCACTGCCACTCCATACGCTGAAGTGCAAGGCTGTTGCTTGTTGCAGGATAGGATAGAGGGTGTCAGGGTAGAAGCAAGTTGGAGAGCATTTGAGAAGATTATAGGAAAAAAGAAGAGAGCTAAGATCTTATTTTTTTTTTAATAGCGTGTATCAGTACTTTATTCCTTTTTTTTTGTATTTTATTTTATTTGTTTTTTTATACAGCAGGTTCTTATTAGTTATCCATTTTATACATATTAGTGTATACATGTCAATCCCAATCTCCCAATTCATCCCACCATCACCACCACCACCCCCTCCACTTTCCCCCCTTGGTGTCCATACATTTGTTCTCTACATCTGTGTCTCAATTTCTGCCCTGCAAACCGGTTCATCTGTACCATTTTTCTAGGGTCCACATATATGCGTTAATATATGATATTTGTTTTTCTCTTTCTGACTTACTTCACTCTGTATGACAGTTTCTAGATTCATCCACATCTCTACAAATGACCCTATTTTGTTCCTTTTTATGGCTGAGTAATATTCCATTGTATATATGTACCACATCTTCTTTATCCATTCGTCTGTCGATGGGCATTTAGGTTGCTTCCATGACCTGGCTATTGTAAATAGTGCTGCAATGAACATTGGGGTGCATGTGTCTTTTTGAATTATGGTTTTCTCTGGGTATATGTCCAGTAGTGGGATTGCTGGGTCATATGGTAATTCTATTTTTAGTTTTTTAAGGAACCGCCATACTGTTCTCCATAGTGGCTGTATCAATTTACATTCCCACCAGCAGTGCAAGAGGGTTCCCTTTTCTCTGCACCCTCTCCAGCATTTGCTGTTTGTAGATTTTCTGATGATGCCCATTCTAACTAGTGTGAGGTGTTACCTCATTGTAGTTTTGATTTGCATTTCTCTAATAATTAGTGATGTTGAGCATCTTTTCATGTGCTTCGTGGCCGTCTGTATGTCTTCTCTGGAGAAATGTCTATTTAGGTCTTCTGCCCATTTTTGGATTGAGTTGTTTGTTTTTTTTTTAATATTGAGCTGCATGAGCTGTTTATATATTTTGGAGATTAATCCTTTGTCCATTGATTTGTTTGCAAATATTTTCTCCCATTTTGAGGGCTGTCTTTTCATCTTGTTTATGGTTTCCTTTGCTGTGCAAAAGCTTTGAAGTTTCATTAGGTCCCATTTGTTTATTTTTGTTTTTATTTCCATTACTCTAGGAGGTGGATCAAAAAAGATCTTGCTGTGATTTATGTCAAAGAGTGTTCTTCCTATGTTTCCCTCTAAGAGTTTTATAGTGTCCAGTCTTACATTTAGGTCTCTAATCCATTTTGAGTTTATTTTTGTGTATGGTGTTAGGGAGTGTTCTAATTTCATTTTTTACATGTAGCTGTCCAGTTTTCCCAGCACCACTTATTGAAGAGACTGTCTTTTCTCCATTGTATATCCTTGCCTCCTTTGTCATAGATTAGTTGACCGTAGGTGCGTGGGTTTATCTCTGGGCTTTCTATCCTGTTCCATTGATCTATATTTCTGTTTTTGTGCCAGTACCATATTGTCTTGATTACTGTAGCTTTGTAGTATAGTCTGAAGTCAGGGAGTCTGATTCCTCCAGCTCTGTTTTTTTCCCTCAAGACTGCTTTGGCTATTCGGGGTCTTCTGTGTCGCTATACAAATTTTAAGATTTTTTGTTCTAGTTCTGTAAAAAATGCCATTGGTAATTTGATAGGGATTGCAGTGAATCTGTAGATTGCTTTGGGTAGTATAGTCATTTTCACAATATTGATTCTTCCAATCCAAGATCATGGTATTTCTCTCCATCTGTTTGTATCATCTTTAATTTCTTGCATCAGTGTCTTATAGTTTTCTGCATACAGGTCTTTTGTCTCCCTAGATAAGTTTATTCCTAGGTATTTTATTCTTTCTGTTGCAGTGGTAAATGGGAGTGTTTCCTTAATTTCTCTTTCAGATTTTTCATCATTAGTGTATAGGAATGCAAGAGATTTCTGTGCATTAATTTTGTACCCTGCAATTTTACCAAATTCATTGATTAGCTCTAGTAGTTTTCTGGTGGCATCTTTAGGATTCTCTATGTATAGTATCATGTCATCTGCAAACAGTGACAGTTTTCCTTCTTCTTTTCCAATTTGTATTCCTTTTATTTCTGTTTCTTCTCTGATTGCCATGGCTAGGACTTCCAAAACTATGTTGAATAATAGCGGTGAGAGTGGACATCCTTGTCTTGTTCCTGATCTTAGAGGAAATGCTTTCAGTGTTTCACCATTGAGAATGATGTTTGCTGTTGGTTTGTCGTATATGGCCTTTATTATGTTGAGGTAGGTTCCCTCTATGCCTACTTTCTGGAGAGTTTTTATCATAAATGGGTGTTGAATTTTGTCAAAAGCTTTCTCTGCATCTATTGAGATGATCATATGGTTTTTATTCTTCAATTTGTTAATATGATGTATCACATTGCTTGATTTGCATATATTGAGGAATCCTTGCATCCCTGGGATAAATCCCACTTGATCATGGTGTATTATCCTTTTAATGTGTTGTTGGATTCCATTTGCTAGTATTTTGTTGAGGATTTTTGCATCTATATTCATCAGTGATATTGGTCTGTAATTTTCTTTTTTTGTAGTATCTTTGTCTGGTTTTGGTATCAGGGTGATGGTGGCCTCATAGAATGAGTTTGGGAGTGTTCCTTCCTCTGCAATTTTTTGGAAGAGTTTGGGTGTTAGCTCTTCTCTAAATGTTTGATAGAATTCACCTATGAAGCCATCTGGTCCTGGACTTTTGTTTGTTGGAAGATTTTTAAGCACAGTTTCAATTTCATTACTTGTGATTGGTCTGTTCATATTTTCTATTTCTTCCTGGTTCAGTCTTGGAAGGTTATACCTTTCTAAGAATTTGTCCATTTCTTCCAGGTTGTCCATTTTATTGGCATAGTGTTGCTTGTAGTAGTGTCTTAGGATGCTTTGTATTTCTGCAGTGTCTGTTGTAACTTCTCCTTTTTCATTTCTAATTTTATTGATTTGAGTCCTCTCCCTCTTTTTCTTGATGAGTCTGGCTAATGATTTATCAATTTTGTTTATCTTCTCAAAGAACCAGCTTTTAGTTTTATTCATCTTTGCTATTGTTTTTTTGTTTCTATTTCATTTATTTCTGCTCTGATCTTTATGATTCCTTTCCTTCTGCTAACTTTGGGTTTTGTTTGTTCTTCTTTCTCTAGTTCCTTTAGGTGTAAGGTTAGATTGTTTATTTGAGATTTTTCTTGTTTCTTGAGGTAGGCTTGTATTGCTATAAACTTCCCTCTTAGAACTGCCTTTGCTGCATCCCATCGGTTTTGGATCGTCGTGTTTTCATTGTCATTTGTCTCTAGGTATTTTTTGATTTCCTCTTTGATTTCTTCAGTGATCTCTTGGTTATTTAGTAATGTATTGTTTCGCCTCCATGTGTTTGTGTTTTTTACATTTTTCTCCCCTGTAATTGATTTCTAATCTCATAGCATTGTGGTCAGAAAAGATGCTTGATATGATTTCAATTTTCTTAAATTTCCTGAGGCTTGATTTGTGACCCAAGATATGATCTATCCTGGAGAGTGTTCCATGCGCACTTGAGAAGAAAGTGTAATCTGCTGTTTTTGGATGGAATGTCCTTTAAATATCAATTAAATCTATCTGGTCTGTTGTGTCATTTAAAGCTTGTGTTTCCTTATTAATTTTCTGTTTGGATTATCTGTCCATTGGTGTAAGTGAGGTGTTAAAGTCCCCGTCTATTATTGTGTTACTGTCGATTTCCTCTTTTATAGCTGTTAGCAGTTGCCGTATGTATTGAGGTGCTCCTATGTTGGGTGCATATATATTTATAATTGTTATATCTTCTTCTTGGATTGATCCCTTGATCATTATGTAGTGTCCTCTGTTGTGTCTTGTAACATTCTTTATTTTAAAGTCTATTTTATCTGATATGAGTATTGCTACTCCAGCATTCTTTTGATTTCCATTTGCATGGAATATCTTTTTCCATCCCCTCACTTTCAGTCTGTATGTGTCCCTAGGTCTGAAGTGAGTCTCTTGTAGACAACATATATATTGTTCTTGTTTTTTTATCCATTCAGCGAGCTTGTGTCTTTTGGTTGGAGCATTTAATCCATTCACGTTTAAGGTAATTATCGATATGTGTGTTCCTATTACCATTTTCTTAATTGTTTTGGGTTTGTTTTTGTAGGTCCTTTTCTTGTCTTGTGTTTCCCAATTAGAGAAGTTCCTTTAGCATTTGTTGTAGGGCTGGTTTGGTGGTGCTGAATTCTCTTAGCTTCTGCTTGTCTGTAAAGCTTTTGATTTCTCCATCAAATCTGAATGAGATCCTTGCTGTGTAGAGTAATCTTTGTCGTAGGTTCTTCCCTTTCATCACTTTAAATATGTCATGCCACTCCCTTCTGGCTTGTAGAGTTCTGCTGAGAAATCAGCTGTTAACCTTATGGGAGTTCCCTTGTATTTTATTTGTTGTTTTTCCCTTGCTGCTTTCAATAATTTATCTTTGTCTTTAATTTTTGCCAATTTGGTTACTATGTGTCTTGGCGTGTTTCTCCTTGGGTTTATCCTGTATGGGACTCTCTGTGCTTTCTGGACTTGGGTGGCTATTTCCTTTCCCATGTTAGGGAAGTTTTCGACTATAATCTCTTCAAATATTTTCTCAGGCCCTTTCTCTCTCTATTCTCCTTCTGCGACCCCTATAATGTGAATGTTGTTGCGTTTAATGTTGTCCAAGAGGTCTCTTAGGCTGTCTTCATTTCTTTTCATTCTTTTTTCTTTATTCTGTTCTGCAGCAGTGAATTCCACCATTCTGTTTTCTGGGTCACTTATCCATTCTTCTGCCTCAATTATTCTGCTATTGATTCCTTCTAGTGTATTTTTCATTTCAGTTACTGTATTGTTCATCTCTGTTTGTTTGTTCTTTAATTCTTCTAGGTCTTTGTTAAATATTTCTTGTGTCTTCTCGATCTTTGCCTCCATTCTTTTTCCGAGGTCCTGGATCATCTTCACTATCATTATTCTGAATTCTTTTTCTGGAAGGTTGCCTGTCTCCACTTCATTTAGTTGTTTTTCTGGGGTTTTATCTTGTTCCTTCATCTGGTACATAGCCCTCTGCCTTTTCATCTTGTCTATCTTTCTGTGAATGTCAAGAGCTAAGATCTTTATGGAAGCTGCCTGCGCTGATGGAGGAAGCTGATACTGGCTTCTCGATGCAGACTATCTTTGGGACTGGGGACAGTGTTACTGCGAGTCCATGGGTATTTCTGTGCAAATTAGAAAATCATGCAGAGGCCTCAGTCCTGCAGACACCCACCCAGGCTCACGAGAGGATGGTTGCCTTGGAAATTTTCAAAGGAAACCTTCTGCATTAAGGATCCAGCTGTGCACAAGGCACAAGCCCCAGTTAGCAAAACAAGGACTGAGCCTTGCCCCCACTTGCCCCCTTGGATGCGTGCCTTGTGCAGTGAACAACTTGCCCGAGAACTGAGGCAGCCTGGGATGGGGAAGTCCAACTAGAAATTCCATTCAGCTACAAGCTGATATCTAACGCTTTTTTGACTTGACTGTCAAATTCATCTGTTGTGGACAGGGAGAAACACATGGGGTCCTGCTATTCTAGTTCTTGAATTGATAAGGAGAAATTGGTTGGTAAAGAAGAAATGACTAGAGTCTTTGGCAGGCTCCTATGGTAACTCAGGTTGGATGAAGCTGGGCATAATCAGACATATTCCCTAAACCTTAAGAAAGTGGACCTGAGTAGAACTAAGGAAAAGATGGCCAATCGATAGCATGAGACTTAGAAAAGAAGATGGCTGAAGAGAATTGAAAGATTGTCAAAAGTATAACTCTTTTAAATATTCTTTTCATGTTACAAAAGCAATCCAAACTAATTGCAGAAATTGTAGAAAATAGAAATGAGCCAAAAGAAGACAAGCCATTTGAAAGCTTACTACTCAGAAATAACCACCAACAGTTTTTTGTTTATCCTATCAGTCTCTTTTCTATGCTTATAGATACATTCATATATACTGCAAAACAGGATCATTATGTATAGAATGTCTTGTAAGCTGCTTTTTAACTTAACAGTATTCCACATTTTCCATGTCATTCACTGTTCCCCTACCTTGTTATTTTATGGTTGCATGGTAACTCATTTAATGAATGTGTCATAATATATTTAATTAATTTCTATTTTGAAATGTACATTGTTTCCAATTTTTTACATTATAAATAGTATTTGATGAACATTCTTTGAGTTATACCTATTGCCATATTCCTGAATAAATGCTTAACGGGGAAATCAGGGTCAAATACATCTTGCCAAACAGCTCAACAGAAAGATTGTCCCATTTTCCGCTCCCACCCGTGATGGATGAGAAGGTGGGTTTCCTAGAAGCCCCTCCAATGTGAGTCAGAGCAATATGTCTGACTTAGCAGTTTGTTGGCTCTAAATGAGATGGAGTGGGATGTCCTTCCAGGGATAGAAGGGCAAAAATTGAGACTTTGAAAATGGGCAGTCCCAAAGAGCTGATTCCAGGAGTGTGTTCTCACACTGCAAGGTTTCAGAATGATGTTCGTCTCTTCTGCACTGAACTTACTGGTCAGAGGAAGTGACTAAGCCCGCATTGCATTTCCTCCCATGGTCACAAGACCAGGGGCAGAGTTCATTCTAGGCAATGTCTTCATAGGTGTCCTCACCGCTTGGGCCTGGGTGCCCAGCACCGCCTGCGAGCGCAGTGGGAGGGACAGAGTGTGGGTGCAGACATGCTTCTCTAACGGAATAAGAAGACCCGAGAAGGACACGACAAGCTCCCTTTCTGAGAGTACTGGGAGGCATTCAACACATTGCCAATTGAGGAGGACGCAGGCTTCTTTTCTTAGACACTTCTTTTCTTATTTTTTGGTAATAAAGTTTAATTTTTCATCATAAAAATAATGCACATTCTCTAAAGAAAATGTGGAAAATATGGGATATAAAGTGAAGGAGAAATCATGCACAGGCACATTACCTAAGGATGAATGTCAGTACATGTCTCTCTAGTCTTTTGCTGTGTGAATGTGCATGTGTGTGTGATTGTTCTTTTGGTATAGTTGTAATTGCACTGTCTCAATTATTTTTCCATCCTGCTTTTTTCACTTAACATCATATGCATTTTCCATGTTATTACATGGTCTTGATAAACACTTTTTGATTATGTAATTCTCAGTTGTGTGAATGGGCCACCATTCATTGTTCAGTGTTAATAGTTAGACTATTATTTCTGTTTTACAGATGAGAAAGATAAGACCCCTAGGAGATACAAGATTTACCCAACATCACAGGACCAGTAAGTGGTACCACCAACATTTCATCTGTTCATCTATTATTTAATTATTCATTCATTCAGCAAACATTTATAGAATACCTGCTGTCATATCATGTACTATAAAGCCTTTGGGAGGCAAAAACAATATTCCTGCTCATGTGATATTTATAAGTTAGTGGGCAGTACAACCTCATTGGAGCTTTGACAGAAGGGTTCCTTGGCTCTGTTAGAGCTCAGAGAGGGATACTTATCCAGCCTGGGGTCCAGGAATGCTTCCTTGGAGGAGGTAGTGTTGAAGCTCACTCTTACAGGAAGGCTGAGAGTTCGGGAGCAGGGTAAGGGGGTGGCCACATAAACATCTCAACGTGAGAGGGAGCAGGATGTGCTCTGGGAACTGCAAATCATGGGCCATGGGGTTTGTTGGGAGTGATGGGGTTGGTAGGTGGGAATCAGCTCATGATGAGCTTCTGTGGCCTGCCAAGAACTTTGGACCTTTTCCGGCAAGGAGTGGGGACCCTGGGTACAATGTAGGCAGGAGATTTGTACATCCTATTTGGATTTTAGAAGGAACCACTGATGTCACGGAGGAGAATGGACTGGGGAGACTGGAGTGAAGGAAAGCAGCTGGAAGAATATTCAGATAAGAGATGTTGGGGACCTCAATGAGGCAGGATAGCTGGGGTGGAGGGGAAGATATGGATTCAAGAAATAACTGGAAAGCAAGACAGAAAGCAGACCCAACTTTGTGAAGTCTGTGCAGAAGACAGGGCAATATGATGAGGTCATCGGGTTTGGGAATCCGTGAGGAGAGGAGACAACTGGCTCTGCCTTATCTGCCATAGATTTGGTTTGAGGTGCCTGTGTGACTGAGTGGGTAGTTGTGTGGAGAGAGGTGAGAGGTTTGGGTGGAATAAAGATTAGGAGCCATCAGGGCATATGTGATGGTCAAAGCCTGAAGGAGGATGAGAATCAAGCAGGAAGAGTACAGAGCAGTGGTTGGAGCCTATTGGCAATCCTGAACCCCTCTGTGGATCTTATGAAACCTGGGAACCCTCAATTCAGAAATCTACAAGCAGAGAAAAGTTCAAAGAGTTTAAATAACTTTCTTGGAGTTTGTAGGTATTCTTAAGCTCATCTGTGGTGTGGAGTGAGAAGTGAAGTCTAAGGCAGCATCCTGAAGGGCACCAGTATTTCAGGGGCAGGTGGTGGAAGAAAAACCTCCAAAGGAAACTGAGAAGGGCCTGCTTGGGTTAGGGGTTGGGGGGCAGAATGAAAAGAGTAAGAGGATGATGCTCTGGAACGAGGGAAAGCAGTTTCATGAAGGAAAAGGTCACCTACAGTGTCAGAGTTTAAAGTTAGGGTCAGCTCAGTGTCAAATGGAGCTGAAGCTCAGTAGATTGAATGCTAAGAGCAATGAAAAGACCCAAGGCTTCCAGCCCATAGGCCAGTGTTCTCCGTACACCCTACTTCTATCCCGTGACTCCTGTTCTGTATTTCAGGGGAGAGAGCATTCATCCATCACAAGGGGCACCTCTTAGCTTACAACATGGCCCTTTTTGAGCACAGTTGGTATATGAGACAAGGAAATTGCAAATCGCTTTGGGCTGAGGCTGCATGGCTGATTATTGCCCTCAGTCCTCTACCCCTGCATATATCTATGTCCCTTGCTATGAAGCTTGGTAATTCCCCCCACAAAAGGGCAAGTATATTTCCCTGCCCCTTGACTTTCGGCTCAGCCACGTGACTTGCTTTGGCTGGTTGGATATTAGCAGACCTGGTGTAAGATGGAGCTAGGAATGCCTTGTGTGGCTCATCTTGTCCTCATGAGCATCTGCCGTTGCCCTGAGAAAAACCCGGCCGGCCATCTCACTGCTCCTGGGAAGCAGGTGAGAGACAGGTGGAGCAGAGCTACCCCTAGGCCACCCCCTGACTCATGAGTGACAAAGACATGCTTGCTATTGTAGGCCTCTGAGATCTTGGGGGCCATCAATGAGTCCTACAGCACTCCTTCATAAAGCCCCCCATGCCTCACAGAAGCTTTCACCTGTCTGCCTTTCCTGGGTCCTCTCCCCAGTGTCCCTCTGCCTGACTCCCTGCTGGGACATTGTTCCTCTGTCACAGACTCAGCTCCCCTAGCTCCTGGTCATGATCTGGAGCAGGAGGGATTGAAGCAGCCGTAGCCCCACTTCCCGTCACCCAAGTCTACTCGTTTCAGAGACAAGCCCAGTATGATTCAGCTCTCAGGTTCATATCTGAGGTTTCTTGTTTATTCCCAAGGCCCAGTCCCAGTCAGTCGCCCTTCTGTTCTACTTGGGATAAATTAAATAATTCATTCAACACATTTTATTGAACTGCTACTATACGCCAGTCCATTAAAAGCAAAATCTCCTCTTTTTTTCAAAGAAAATACTTGTTTGTTTTCATTTAAAACACCCAGTGCAATGCCTGATGTGTAGCTGGTGTTCCACTGATGGCAAGCACATTGCTATTCTAGAAAATACTATAATGAATATATTTGTGCATAAATCTTGGTTTCCATTTTTTAAAAACTCCTTGTATTTTTAATTGCCAAAGTAATGCATGCCTGTCTTAACAAATTAAAATATCAAATTACATTTAAATTTTAAATTAATTGACAGGAGCTTGGGTTTTGTACCTCCCAGAGAACTGTCTGGTGGGTAAAATGAGGCTCAGCTATGGCTCAGTCTTGTGTTATATGTTTAGCACCAGGCCTGGCACAGGGTAAACTCCCAATAAATGGTAATTGCTATTTTTTTAAATTAATTTTTATTGGAGTATAGTTGATTTACAACGTTGTGTTCGTTTCTGCTGTACAGTGAAGTGAATCAGTTATACATATACATATATCCATTCTTTTTTAGATTCTTTTCTCATATAGGTCATTACAGAGTATTGAGTAGAGTTCCCTGTGCTATACAGTAGGTTCTTATTAGTTAGCTATTTTATATAGTTTAGTAGTGTGATTATGTCAGGTAACTGCTATTATTATTACCGTCACCATCAACATCATCAACAAGTAGAGCCAGATGCTCAGTCTTTGCTTTCCTCTGCCAAGGCGATGCTGTTCAGGCCCTTCCAAGCCGGCCTTCCTGCTCCATCTTCCTGGCTCCACCCTTTGTACCACGTCTGTGACTGCAGATGTGGGTGTTGCCCACTTGCCAGCTTTCTCCCAGCAGCACCGGGTCATGGTCAGTGGGAAGCATCCCTCCATGCTCCCTCAGCTCCCTTCACTTTGTGGCCTGCATTGCTCACTGCTCCCCAGAGATGGGGATTCCTCCCTCAACCCTCCTCTCCTCCTCCTTCTCCATCCTCTCATGACTGCAGTCAGGGTCCAGGTCCTTGCAATTCCCAATCCTCCTCTCCCTTGAGGAGTCTCAGGGGACTGTTCTCTCCTTCTCACTGTGGCTGCCGCTCTCTGAGGTCAGGTTGGCAGAAGCTCCTGCCAGGAACAGGAAAACAGCCCCCTCACTGGTCTCCCTTCCTCCAGCCTCTACCCGCATTGCCTGATTAATTAATTAGAGCCTGAGAAATTAAAGTGTATCTCCGATCCTGTCTCTTGGTGCTCAAAGCCCTTCCATGGCTCCCTAGTGCATTACTGAATCACTCTCAGTGCCTTAGGGCTCATGAAGATCTAACCCTAAACTAATTATCCAGCCCCTTTCTCTTGCCTGCTCCTCACCAGGTACATGGCCAACTGGACAGTTCCTTGAATACACCCTTCACTTTCCACCTTCTAGGTCCCGCTCATGCTCTCTCCTTTGCTGGGGATGTCTTTCCCTCCATCCCCACATGTCCACCCTACCGACTTTTGAGAGCTGCTCAAATGCCCCTTCTCCATGAACTCTTTTCTAATTTCTTCAACTAGAATTGATTTTGCTTTGCTCTGAGTGCCATGGCACCATCACTCTTCTGGACCAGGATTTCTCCACCTTGGCTCTGTTGAGATTTGGGGGCTAATTCCTTGCTATGGGGGTTTCCTGCATATCGTACAATGTTTAACAGCATCCCTGGCTTTTATCCACTAGATGCCATTTCCACCTCCTAATCCAGTTGTGACAACCAAAAATGTCTCCAGACATTGGTCCAAATGTCTCCAGACAAAGTCCACTGGGGGGGTGGAGGGTGGAGCAAATCGCCACCCCTCCGCCTCCCCCCCCCGCCCCCCAGTTGAGAACCACTGCTCTAGAACAATATTTATGCAACAAATCACCTGCCACACTCACTCGTGTCTTGCCTGGGACTATGCTACCTAATTATGTCAGGCCCTTTCAAGCCCCTGAGCATTGGCACATGCTGTTCCCTCTCCCAGGAATGCCCTTCCCCGCTCTCCTTCATCTGATGAGTTCCTCCTTAGCCTGCCAAGCCTGGATGACAGGCTGCCTCCTCTTGTGGCCCCTCCCACCCTGCCTCCTCGCTCGCCGGGCAGAACGGATGGCTCTGATCCCTGAGTTCCACAGCACTTTGCACAGACTTTGATCATAGTCCTCACCAGACCACGTGCCGCGTTATAGAAAACTAGTTTAAGTATTTGTCTCCTGAAGTAGAACATGAGCTCTGACATGGCAGGGACCTCGGCTTGCCGAGGCCTCCGCAGCTGTGCCAGGGCAGGAGCTCACCAAGGACAAGGCTGGGGCACTGGTGTGGTTACGTGTGTCTAGCAAGAGCAGTGTCTGTGTTCAAGCCCCAAGTTAGGCATTTATAGCTGTGTGATTTGGGGTGATTTATTAAGCTTCTCTGGAGGCTTAATTTCACTCCCCGTAAAACCACCTTCAGGATAACATCTATCTTACAGGGTTTTTCCAAGGATTTAGCAAATTAATACGTGTAAAATGCTCTCCTGGTACCTGGCAGATAGTAAGTGCTCAGTAAATCTGCGTAATGAGTGAAGAATGAATGAATGAGTGTTGAACTGGGCAGTGCGAGGATGTGGATCCCATGGGCTGGTACACTCTCAGTAGCGCAGTAGCCTGGGTGCTGCTTCCGGACCCGAACCTCTGTCCCGCCCCACCCCCGGCCCCTTCCAGCAGTCCTCACCCTGTCCTCCCAGCCTGGGCAGCTTGGGCTCTGAGCACAGCCTGCTGGGGAGAGAGGGCTGTGGGCTCACTTCACGGTGAGGTAGCCAGCCTGGGCGGAACAAGGACAGACGTTAAAAACCTATTTTCTCACTGGGCATAAGTAATTGGCAAAAAAGCTCTAAATCCATAGCTGTCAGGTGAAGTCATTTCCGAGAGAAAAAGGAGCAAAGGAGCGAGGCAGCCAGAGGGAGGGAGTGAAACGCAGAACAAGGGTCTGGAGAGGCCGGGACAGAAAACCTTCTCCTTCCCTCTTCCAGACCAGACCCTTCTCCTGCTATCAAACTTCCCTCATTTTTTTTTTTTTTTCTTTTCTGGAAAAAGAGATTTCTAAGGTGGTAAAAGCAACAAAAGCCAGCCCTGGAATTATTTAATGAGCCAGAATGAATTGCATTTGAAATAATTTAAATGGGATCTGGGAGCATTTAACTGCAGCTTGGGATCTTAACTAGAGTGGGAAAGGATCTTTGTGCTAATTGCTGGCAGTGATATTCCTACAGAGAGGGAGAGATAGCAACAAGCAATTAACAGACAAGGGGTAATTTCAGAGTCTGGGCTGCTCAGGCCGGGAGAGTGAGCACCTTGGTGTTGCTGCCTGGGGAGCCCAAGTCCCCCAGCAGGGGGCAGACACGGCCTGGGGCCCTGGGTGGGGAGGGAAGGGGGAGGGGGGATGTGGGGGGATAGGTAAGGGACCAGGACGGGGCTTCCAGCAGTGGAAGCGGGTCCATCATCTTTCTGAGGGATGGATCTCCAGGAGGGGGATAAAGTGAAGCTTCCCTGCAGTCCCCTGCCCCACCTTCTGGAACACCAGCTTTGGGAAGGCAGTGGACTTTGCCAGCTTCCAGGTGAGGGAACAGAGACAGCCACATTTGGGTTCTTTCTGTTTCATCCCACATAACCTTCCCTAGAGGTCTCTCTTCTGGTTGCACCTTTAATCGCCAGTTTTGTTGTGGAGTGTACGATTCTGTTCATTAGCTTTGGGATTGACAAATGACTCTGGGAAGGTATTCTTAGCCCCATTCTACAGATAAGAAACTGAGGCTTTCGACTGTGACTTAGTTGAGGATACATAGTTGATGAGTGTCAAAGGGTGTGTCCTGAACCTTCATCAACTAGTAGTCATGGTTACAGTGTGCAGGCAGATGTGAATGTCATCATCCCTGTCCTCTGGGATGAGTCTACAAGGCTAGCACTCTAGAATCACTAATAATTACGACAGATTGAAGATGCTAACTTCCATAGGAAAGATACAAACGAAAGCCAGAGGAGAGAGGGCTCACTTCTGAATGGGTGACCAGCACAGGCATCACCTTGGAGTGTGGGTAGAATCTGGATATGTGGAGATGTAGAGGAGAGAGACTGCCGTAGAGGGCATTACTTGAGCAAAGACAGGAAGGGGGGAAAGTATGGGGCATGTATGGGAGACATCAGACATTTCTATATGTCTGGAGAGGAGGGTAGAGCTAGGGGAAGAGTCAGGGTCAGATAATGGAGAGTTTTGCATGCTGGGCTGATAAGCTGGAACCTCGCTTTGCATGCAGTGGGGATTTCTGGGTGGTTTTTGAGCTGGGGAGCAGCCGTGCAGGATTAATCTGGCAGTAGTGCGGGGGAAGGGCTTGGCCTGGAATGATGATGACCGTTGGAACCAGGTAGAGATCATCATAGTTGCCTACAGAAGAGGCAGTGAGAGTCTAAATTGGGACAGTGGTGTGGGATGGAGAGAAGAGGACCCCCTGCCCCATCCACTGCTCTGCCCTCAGCACCACGCTGGCTGTCCTGGGTGTGCTCCGCGGTCCTCAGCAGCAGTTGGACCACAGCCTGGGTTGGAAATACAGATCACGGATGACATGTGTGTAACACGTGGGGCACAAGGCTGGTGTAGCCGGGAGGTCATCTGGGCATCTGGACCGGTCCTTGCTTTTGACAGGTGACGACCAAAGCCACCCCAAACCATGGTCACTTACCCTGTTTGTAACTCCATAATCTCTCTTCCCCTCAGAAGTCTGCATTTAATCATTTTGACAGTCCAGAAAGCCTATGCTAGAGCTTCCTCCACTTTGAGCACAAGAATTTTCTAATTCCGAGTTGTTGGCAGAGGGAAAGTGCTGCCTCCCAGGTGTGGTTTCGACTCACCCCTGGAACTGGGCAAACAAGACAGACCTGTGTGGAGCAGGTTTCCATTTAAGTGTGGGAACAGGGGGTTGGACTCATGATCTTTACGTCCCTTCCCACCCCTGATTCTTAAATTCCCCTCATTGTGCTGCCTGTTCATTTTATTCTGTCCTCTGTGCCATGTCCTCCAGGAAGCCTTCCCTCACCACAGCCACCTTGTGCCTCTCTAAAGACCTGCTTCCTTGGAAAGTTGCCTATGATAGATTTGTGCCTGCTTTGAGGGCAGGGCCCATGTCTTGCACATATTCCCTGTAAGACCACCTGAGGCATGACGGAGAGAAATTTGTTATTAATACTTTGTTGTTATTTTGCTATTTTTAATAATGCTAATAATAATAACAGTTAAAGCTACCACTGCTCTGACCATGTGGTGAGCATCTCAATACATTATTTCGAATTCTCAAACAAACCTGCAAGGGAGGGATCATTACTGCCATTTTCCAATGAAGGAAGTGACACTCAGAGAGGCCAAGTCACTTGACCTCTGTCCTACAATTAGGACAGGGAGGCATCGGGATTTGCTCCCAGGCTGGCCAGCTCCAAAACGCTCTTTCTCTCTCTGTTTGGTGGAATGGAATGATCATAATCATGCTTCCAAATATCATCTCATGGTTCCATAGCATAATAATAGCAAACCATATTGAGAGAGCTGAGCTTGGGCTATTGTCCATCTGAAGGTCCACTCAAGGGTTTAGCCCATGAGGAGAGGTTTGCTTGTTGTTCTAAATCCTCTGACCATACAGCTTTCTACAGCTCTAGGTCACCAGGTAGAATGTTGGGGCTGGAAGCCCTACACTAGACTTTCCAACTCCGGGCAAAGAAGTCGCTGAGGAAATGCTATTGCTCTGCGGTCTTCCAGCCCATAGGTGGAGCTGTTGGACCCTGGGAAGTCCCAGGTTGTGAGGGATAGAGGGAGCGATGCAGGCCAGTCCCAGCTTAGCTCTGGGAAAGGGAAGGCACACACTGATTTTAAGAACGGACCCTGGAAACATCCTAAATGACCATCAAGATGAGCCGAGTTAAATACATTATAATACACCCACACAATGGAATGCCATGTAGCCATTAAAAATTATGACATGGATTTATGTTGATTGTTATAGAAAGATACCTCACAATATATTTGCTGAGGAAAAAAGCATGCCTTGGGACATTTGATATATATAGAATGATCCTCAAGATACAAAACTGTGAGAGACAGAGACGGATAGTAAGCATGGATATTCACCAAAATCATTAACAGTATAGATCTTTTTAGATGGTGAGATTTCAAATGATTTTTACTGTAGTCTTTTTATCTGTAATATGTGAATTTTTAAAATAACAAGCATATATTATCTTTGCAAGTGGGAAAAATAAAGCCTTTTTCCATTTGAAAATGCATAGATCAAACCAAACTGAAGGTGTTACCCACTCTTCCCAAAGCTAGTCCTGTTCAGAGTGTAGCAACTCTGATGTCTCATCCGTGTGTTAGTGACTAGTTACTCCCTCGCAGAGGAGTGGAGACATTTGTCACCAGTGTTAGAGACAGAAAAAAGCCGAGGAGGACTTTCCTGGGCCAGTTCCAGCACCTATGTGGGAGCTGAGGGCCAGAAGGCGGTCCCCAGGACTCCCCACCCCTCCGTTCCGTCTCGGCCCCGCCCCTCCCTCTCCCGTTTCCACCCCCAGCCTCCTCTCCCCCGTCCTCACCCTCCTCCCGGTGTCTCCAGCAACTTTCATCTCCACAAATTCTATTCAGCAGCGAGTCCCTGAACTTTCTAATTGAGATCAGAGATAAATATAGTGGGGAAGAAGGGAGGGAGAAGGAGGAGGCCTAGTTTTAATTTGCAGCATCTCCCATTAATAACAACTTCTAATTAAAAAGTCTCTATCTCCCAGCCGGAGTCCAAGAGAAAAGTCTCCCCAGGTCTGTCTGGCTGGAGCCTTTGTGCCAGTGAGTTCGGAGTGCGGATTTCTGCACCAGCTGAGCCCTCTCTGTCAGAAGCCATAATTAAGCTGGAAAAGAAAAAAAAGGAAAGGAAAAAAAAAAAGGATGTCATCTAAGACCATAGGGATCTTCCCTTGATGCAGTCCTAGAAGGAGGCCGTACACCTTTCTCGGAGAGCGGTGCCTGCTGGGCCAGTCCTGTTAGAGGTGGCCAGGCCAGATGGACGAGAAGGAAGTTGAGGGGGCAAGGGACGTTTTCTGGAGCTGGAGGAGCTAAATGTCACAGGAGGTTGGAACCAGTGAGCTCAGAGAGAGAGCGCTCTGCCTCCATCCAGGGTGCGTCTGCCCTATCTTTTTTTTTTTTTTTTTTTTTTATTTATTTATTTATTTATTTATTTATGGCTGTGTTGGGTCTTCATTTCTGTGCGAGGGCTTTCTCTAGTTGCAGCAAGTGGGGGCCACTCTTCATCGCGGTGCGCGGGCCTCTCACTATCGCGGCCTCTCTTGTTGCGGAGCACAGGCTCCAGACGCGCAGGCTCAGTAGTTGTGGCTCACGGGCCTAGTTGCTCCGCGGCATGTGGGATCTTCCCGGACCAGGGCTCGAACCCGTGTCCCCTGCATTGGCAGGCAGATTCTCAACCACTGCGCCACCAGGGAAGCCCTGCCCTATCTTTTCTCTTTCTCTTCTCCCCCCATTTCCTCTACAGAGGCTCCATCCTTCTGTGGTTTGTGAGCCTGTGTGTGTCTGTGTGTGAAATGGGTGTGCTGGTGCTGCGGATGGAGAAGCGATGGCTGTTAACAGTCTAAGATAGTAGGATGTGCCATTTAGTATTGATCTAAACACAAGTACCAGTTGATATTTTTTCCCCAGAAACATTTTTATGCCTTTGCAACTTGCTGAACTGAAGTGGGCACTCAGTAAACAGCTGTGGATGAATGAAGGGCGGAATGAACATAAAGATCCTCTCTGAGCTTCAGTCTCATAGCCCACTGGTTACTCAGTGCCTCCACTTGGATCTTTAATAGGCATCTCAGACTTCATGTGTCTCAACTAAACTCATGATCGTCCTTTCCAGACCTGCCCCTCACTCAGTCTTCTCCCATCTCAGTTGAAGGGAGCTCCATCTTTCTAGTTGCTCAGGCCGGAAATCTGGGTGGCATCCTTGACCCTCCCCTTTCTCTCACATACCACATCCTTTATCCACGAGGAATTCTTGTTGTCTCTGCCTTCAAAATATACCCAGCCACTTCCCCCCATGTCTCCTACAGTGACCTTGGTCCAAACCACCATCATCTGTCAAAACCACCATCATCTGTCTATCATCTCAATAGCGTCCTGACTGCTGTGCCTGCTTCCTCTATTGTCCCCTAAAGTCCATTCTAACCCCAGCAGCTGGAGGAAGCCATTTAAAGCACAAGTCAGATGATGCCCCTGATTTGCTCAGATCCCCTCCAGTGCCTTCCCTTCATCATCCCCAAAGCCTTACTGAAGCCTCAAGCCCCGTAGAGTCTGATCCCTTGTTACCCCTCTCACTGTCTTAGTTCATTCATGCTGCTATAACAAAATACCATAGACTGTGTGGCTTATAAGTAACAGAAATGTCTCTCTCACACTTCTGGAGGCTGGGAAGTCCAAGATCAAGGTGCTGGCAGATTTGGCATCTGGTGAGGGCCTGCTTCCCGATTCATGGACAGCCGTCTTCTCAGTATGTCCTCATGTGGTGGAAGGGGCAAGGGAGCTCTCTGGGGTCCCTTTTATAAGGGCACTAATCCTGTTCATGAAGGCAGCAGAAATCCCTCAGATGAGAGAGCGTTGAGACTGAAGATCCATTTGCAAGAGCTCCTAGTCACTTCCCAAGTGCCCCACCTCCAAATACCATTAGGAGTTAACATACGAATTTTGGGGGTGAGGGGGGACACAAACATTCAGTCTGTTGCCCTTACCTCACCTCCTACTTCTATCCCCTTGGTCCTTCTGCTCCAGCCAGCTGGTCTCTTGGCCACTTTTTGACCCTGCTTGACATGCTCCTGCCTTAGGGTCCTCGCTCTTGTTCTTCCTCTGCTTGGAAGGCTCTTCCTCCAGGGGCCCATGGGGCTCAATCCTTCACCTCCTGCAGGTTACCTTCCCAGCAAGGCTGTTCTGACCACCCTATTTTGTGACTCTGCCCCACTCCAGCAAGCTATTACTTCCTTGTTTATTTTTTATAGCATTTGCCACCTTCTGATTTCTTTCTTATTTATGCCTCTTCCCCTCTCTCCTGCCCCACTGGAAGGTGAGCTCCACCAAAGCAGTGATTTTTGCCTATTTTGTTCACTGCTATTATCCCAGCACCTAGATCAAGGTCTGGCACATGTCATTGCTCGATGGATCTTTTGTTGTATAAATAATGATTAAATGAATGAGTGCAAATGAGCTAAAGGGTCAAGTGCAAGTCAAAGTTTACTTTACTGGGGACCATAGCTAAATTAATAACCCAACCAAGTCCTAGCACCTGGGAAGAGGAAAGCTGTTGTCATATAAGGAGTTTGGGAGTCAGTGGAACCTGAGTTTGAAATCTAGTCTTGTCCTTTGTGAATGTTTGACCTCAGGTATTTACTTTTCTGGGCCCCCATTTCCTCATTTATTAAAATGGGGGTAATGATAGGATCTTCCTTGCAGGGTAGTTGGATGGAAACAAAGCCGTGATCTAAAATAAATGCTTATCACTGGCCAGGCTTATAGCAAGTGCTCAGTACATGTTAGCTAGTAATGGTGGTGTGATTTTGTTGTCAACAGGGAACACCTTGAAATCAGAAGTGACAGTTGACCATGAGGAGGCCAGTGCAATCCTCCCCTGTAGAAAGAGGGGCTCACTATTAAGAAAAAGCAAGGAGACAAGTCTTGTCCAGCCCCCGCAGGAGCACAGTTCTGGGATCACCTTTTAAAAAATGAACATAAATTAATGGGAGCTGTTAAGAGGAGAGTGATCAGGGCAGTGAAGGTGAAAAGACTCAAAACCATGCCCTATGGTGGTCACTGGCAAGAGCTGGTTGGTTCAGCACAGCGCTGAAGAAGGTGTGGTCTACAGCAGGGGTTGGCACATTTTTCTGTAAAGAGCCAGATAGTAAATATTTTAGGCTTCTCAAGCCATATGGTTTCTGTCACAACTACTCAGCTTTGCTGTTGAAGTGTGAAAGCATCCATAGACGATACATAAATGAATAAGGGTGACTGTGTTTCAATAAAGCTTTATTTATAAAAACAGGTGGAGGGCCAGATTTGGCCCTGGGCTTGTAGATTGCTGATCCCTGGTCTACAGGATTCTATCATAAGATGGTTGAAGGAATGTCCGAAAGAGGACTGGACTGTTCTGAGGGTCCTCAAGCAGGAGAAGTGGGGCTGAAGGATGGAAAGTATAGGTCTATAGATTTTGTTCCCTTTAAGGAAGTTGTTTAAACAGCCAGGGCTTCTGGCTCTGCACTGGACAGAAGGCTATAAGTCCTCATCCATGGATCTGTTCAGACAAAAGTTAGGGCAACTTGGCAGAAATGTTGGAGAGTGTATTCAAACATTGGGTAAGTGGTTGATTCAATCTTTCGAAAGGGGACTTTCAAGATCCCTGATTATTGGGATATTCTAAGGTATGTGCATATTGACATTCAGGGAAACAAAGTCATCACAGATTTGGCACCTCTGCAATGAATGGGTCATTGAAATTTGCAGATTGAAGACAGTTTTACTTTTCAATTATATCGCCAAACAGAATTTGTACACGGATCCATGGGTGAAAAACCACAAGAATGCACTGTCAATTTCATTTAGGATCTAATCCATCTCAGTACTCATTTGGGTCTCTCATGAAGGCCCAGGCACTAATCATAAACTCTAGTCACTGTCCTACTGATAAAATAGCATGAGGAATGTATGAGAATTCATTTCCTTTTTAGATGCAAGAATAGAAAACATCTGGCACAGGGGCCTCTACTCCCCTCAACTATATGTATTTGAAAATATTGTTCATTGATCTTGACTCTCTTTCTTCCTGAACCTTGGCCTCAAAGAATTAAGGTTCCAGAATTTTTGTAATAAGAGAGATTTAGGGCCAGCTGCCTACTTGGAATAAGGGTTAGGCTGTAGAATCAAAGCTGAATTATGTAAAGGAATGGAGGCAGAAATGATTGAAAACCCCAAATACCCCCTACCCAAAGACCCTTCTTGGTCTGCCCTGCCCCACTTCCCCAGAATTCTTCACAACACATTGCTCCAGGCAGCTAGCATCAATTTATTGGAGGCAGCTGTTTGTCATCTCTGGCTTAGAAAGTTCAAGTGCAACAATTGACATTTTCTATAACTTCCTAGAAGTTGGGTAGTGGACATAAGTTGATAACTTAAGTTTCTCTACTGAGCACCCTGTACAGAAGGAATCAGGAGGATGGGATCTCTCAGCATCTTTGACATAATGACACCTTAATAAGATACTGGAAATGACTCCAAACTTTTGGGTGCAGGCATATCCTTGGGTCAATACCCTGAGCCAGGTGCTGGCAAATGTGGGGTGACACCCATTCACCCAACCTTTTTCAGTGTGCTAGGACCACCTGTGTTTGTGCCCAAGTGAGATGTAGGGCTGAAGGATGAGACCTTTGGGAGGGCAGGATTCTGGTGAGAGACTTGGAGAGTGGTGGTCTTAATGATGTGTCCACACTTCTAGCTGAATATAGGGTGGAGGCAGGAGACCAAGGGTGGGAGCAGAGGTAGTCGGGATGCATATTTGTGGAAATGGGATGAGCCCAGTGGGAACATGTTTCAGGAGGGCAGCCCCAAGTTTAGAGGATTTAGGGGTTGAACTGGAAATAGCCAGGGTCCTGTCATAGAAAATGGTACCCAACATCAAGCCCCAAAGGCCAAGGTGACAAAGTAAATGGTAGAATAGGCAGCAAGATTATCCTTTGGAAGGGTTGGTCGCACGTTGGAATTAGATATGATGGATGGATGAAAGAAGGTGGTTCTGAATTAAGGCAGAAATGGCGAAGGTGCTTGTGTTTGCATCTCACTCAGAATAAAATATGAAGACATCACCATTGTCTGGGGTTCCTTAACCTTGACATTGTTGACATTTTTTTTTTTAAATAAATTTATTTATTTATTTATTTATTTATTTATTTATTGGCTGTGTTGGGTCTTCGTTTCTGTGCGAGGGCTTTCTCTAGTTGCGGCAAGTGGGGACCACTCTTCATCGTGGTGTGCGGGCCTTTCACTGTTGTGGCCTCTCTTGTTGCGGGGCAAAGGCTCCAGACGCGCAGGCTCAGTAGTTGTGGCTCACGGGCCTAGTTGCTCCGCGGCATGGGGGATCTTCCCAGACCAGGGCTCGGACCCGTGTCCCCTGCATTGGCAGGCAGATTCTCAACCACTGCGCCACCAGGGAAGCCCGACATTGTTGACATTTTTGACCAGATAATTTTTTTGTTGTGGGCGCTGTCCTGTGCATTATAGGATGTTTAGCAGCATCCCTGGCTTCTATCCACTAGATGCCTGTGGTCCTCTCCCCATTACCCACCTCCCACATTGTGACAACCACAAATGCTCCAGACACTGCCAAATGTCCTTGGGGGGCAAATTGCCCCCAGATGAGAACCACTGCATAGCCTGCCAAGCTATGGTACACAGTGCATATTCTAGGGTGTAGAGGAGACCTGCCAGTCCATACTGGGATGGGGGATCTGGAAGAAATGCAAGAGGCTTTTGGGCCTGGAAATTTACTAATTTAAAAGCTTAGGACAGGTTCCCTTAGATCAAATTGGGTTCCATCTTCCTGACTTAGAGGTTTTGTCTTCGTCTCCTATGCTCCCACTGTACATCACACATATTCCCAATAAAGCTCCTAATTTCTTGTATTGTCAATGTTTGTGTGCTTTTACCCCCATAAGACTTTAAGTCCCTCTAGGACAAGATTACACTCTTTTATCTTTGTGTTCCCAGAACCTAGCATGGTTCCTGGCATATAGAAGTTGCTTATTACATGTTTTCCAAATGCATGAATGAATGAATGAATTAGTGATTCAGGGATTGCTCCCTGGCCCTCCAGCACCACACATGGACAAGAGATGCAGATCCTGAATTACCGACACAGAGCAGATATCAGAACTGGAAAATGATGAGTCTTTCCCTTCTTCTGGAAAAACATAAGTCAGCCTAAGAATGAGGTTCCTGAGTCACTGAGGGGAAATGAACCCAGGGTGGGGACAAGCGGCCTAGCTCGGGTTTGGGAACAGGCCAGGGAGGTCAAGTCGGCAGGTCTGACACCCTGAGAGCAACCAAGCCCCAAGTCCCACTCCCCTCCGCGCGGTCCACAGCAGCTGTGCTGACCACTGCAGCCTCGGCTCCCCCATTGCCACCGCTGCTCCCCTAGCCCAGCGCTGGGAGCACATCCACCAGTTAATGGACCTCTTGAAGGGGGGCCGAGCCAGGAGCCATCAGCACAGCTCCCTACCCAACAGTCTACTGAAGCAGTGATTTCAATTAAAGGACCATTACCATGAAATCCTATCCAGCCCCAGATCCCATCGGCCAGCGGGAGGCCTTTCTTCTCCCTGTCCCAGGCCCTGCTGTGTGGTTACCGAGCGGCCCTCTCACTGGGGCCCACCGCCTTCGCTAAAACACAGCAGCTGCTGCTAATAAACAAACATATTGATCATACAGATATGGGATGTCAGGGACTTAATTCACGAATGAAGTGAGCTTTAAGAGTGCCCAGTGGGAGCTGGCTCCGTTTAAAGGGCCAGCAGCTACCTAAGTACCCTTGAGGTGGATTCCCAGACAGGCCAGAGAGGGAGCGTCTCCCTGACCTGTGTCCTGTGGTGCCCAGTTGGTGTGAAATGGAATCTTCTGCCCCATGGATACCACCTTACCTAGCCCTCTGCCCTTCTCCTCTGGGGCCCTCTTTGCAACCTGGAGATAGTCAGGTGAGGCTGCAGTGCTCTGAGAGTGCAAGCGCTGGGGCCAAGGCGGAGGAGGAGGAGAAGAGGGCTTGCCCAGGCTCCCCTGGCTTGGGTTCTTGGGGTCCTGCCCTGATGATGGTGATAATGGCCTCAGTCCTGATGACCAGTCTCCACCAGGACCTGCTGTCTCACTGGAACGTACGGTATGAGAGCCCTGGGAACCCTGATGAAGGGTCCACTTTGGGATACTGGAGTTCCTAGACATTCCTTAATGCAATCATTAAGTGAGGGGCTGGGGACCCAGGTTAAAGAAAATGTTGTCTTTGGCCCACAGGAAATTGATGGAGAAGCAAGCAAACAGGCGATTTGAATGCAATGTGGTAAGAGAAAGGGAGGAGCAACGTCTGGGTGGCTGTGGGGGCCGAGAGGCTCTTTGCCAGGGAAGCTTCCTGAAGCCAGTGGCTCTGAAGTCCAGATGAAATGGTTGCACAGCAGCGGTTGGCAGGGGAGGTGTGGTGGGCACAGCGGGTGCAGGGATGTGCCCTTCAGAGCAAAGGGGTGATGTTCTAAAGCAAGCCGGGAACACTGGGAAGCACACGTGGTGCGGTTCTGCTGGAGGATGAAGGATTAGGGTGGCTGGAGTGGAGGAGGGAGGGTGGTCGAGGCTGGAGAGGGGCAGGGGTCCAGACGTGGGGTCGTGTCTGCCGTGCTGAAAACTAGGCTGCAGTGAGAAAGCTCCTGAGTGGTTTGAGGCAGAGGGACAATGAGACGGCATTTGTGGATTAGAAAGATCACGGAAACCCTGTGGTACAGAAAGACCTGGAAGGTAGGGAGGTCATTAGTGGTGAGTGCACAAGCTCAAGGAGAGAGGGTGCAGGCCTGGACCCTGGCGGCCTGGTGGGGGGGAGAGGAAGAAGAGCTTTGAGGATAACAACAGTCAAGCGTTACCCCGCCAGTGATGGGTCTCATTAATTTCAAACTTGAGATCATTTTTTTAAAGGCCTGAGCTGAACTTTACTTGTGTTCAGAAATCTTTCTGCGGAGAGGGCCTAGGTCCCCATATCTATCAAACACGGTGAAAGCTGCTTGCAGAGGAAAACTTATAGCCTTAAATGCCTTCATTACTAATGAAGAAAGCCCCCTTCCCCCCAAAAGGGGTGGCATTAGGTAATCATCTCAAGAAATTAGAAAAGGAACAACTGAATAAACCCAAAGAAAATGAGAATAAAGATAAAAGCAAAGATTAATGAAATAAAAATGAAAGTATATTAGAAAGGATAAATAAAACCAAAAGTTTGTTCCTTGAAAAGTCTAGCAAAATAGATGAATCTGTTTTAAGAGCCTGTTTAAGGGAAGGGAGAGATATTGAGAGAAAACAGAGATGATATGAATTTAATTGCCTCAGCAAGAATGTGGAGAGGAAATTAGAAATACAGAAACTGAGATCCAAGAGCCTCCCGCACTGTTCCTGCACCAGTAATGGATACGGCAGCCCCAATCCACACTTAACCCTCCCTTCCCAGAAGCCCGAGGAGACCAGCGATATTTTATTAATGTGATTCTCCTTACCATCATATAAAATAATAGTGACTCACGTTTATTGAGCTTTTTTTTCTTCCTTTATGCCAGACACTACGTTAACTACTTTGTATGGATTTTATTTTAATCCTTCCAATAGCTGAACCAGGTGAATCTGTGCCTCGTTTGACACCCATTTTACGGATGAGAAAATCAGATTTAACATGACAGAATAATTTACCCCAAGCTCCTACATCTCTTGAGAGGTGGAGGCAGTCAGTTTCGGGCGGCCTGACTCTTGGGCTGGTGCCCTGACCCTGTTTAACTCACACCTCTCCCGTGCACGACACCGCCCCTGGGTGGGCACGTTTGGAGCTATTAAGGGCGTAGGAGCAGTATCTGGGTGCCCAGACGGAGATGCTCTGGGCCCTGGGTTCCAGTCATGGTTTTGTCACTTAGATGCTCAACTTTGGGGAGTTATTCAGACTTTCGGGAGCTCAGTTTACTTTTCTTTAAGGGAGTTGGACTGGGCCCCTATGACTTAGAAGTTATTTTATGTCTTTAAAAATGCTTCATATTCAGACCTCGTCACTCATTCAGACAAGCCTCGGCATTCAGTGTCAGTAGGAAGGTATGAATGTTCCAGAACTATGCATCTTACTCACCTTCCATCAGGGACACCCTGGCTGCCCTCTGAATAAACAGACCAGGACAAAAACTGCCACAGTAGGTAGTGCCAGGGGTGGCATATGTCAGTACTGCCCGTAGAACTGGCAGCCCGGGCTCCTGTCCCAACCCCCAACCCACTCTGGCCCTCCTCTGGCTGCACCCTTCCCCAAGGGCCAAGAGGGACACACCTACCAGAACCCATACTCTCTTCTTCACCTCGCTACCTGGATGCCCGGAGCCCACTTCCAGGGACTGTGTAGGCCTCTGGCCCTGGGCTGCTTCCCCAGAATGAACCTACTGGTATGTGCACCCCCCATTCCAGGGGGTGTCCAGGGGCACACGGGGCTGTGAACAGAGCCTGGCTTCACTGGTCTTAGACTCCACAGGCAGGAGGGGACCAGGCCCCTTGTGGTGTGAGAATGAATAGGAGTGGAAAGAAAAGGGGAGCCAGGGCAGGGGACCTCCATGTGAAGTCTTATCCTGACGTATGGTGCCCCAGATTTTGTTAATAGAGGAAAATTTAGTTGCGTGGTAAGCGTTAAGGCCCCACAAAAGACATATATAGGTGTGAATTGTAGGCAAAATGACAGGTCACATTGAGTTGAGTCAAGTCAACTTGACGATTAGGGGGCCAGGTAAGTTAACACTCTTACAAAAAGAGAATCCCTCAGAAGGGAGACAGACTGCCTACAAGACGGGATACCGGAGCTCAGGAAACAAACGTAGGGAAACCAAAACAACAGAACTCTGTCTTAGCTTTCTGATCTCAAAACCAGCTCATGCCTCTGGGCCCTGACTTGAAGCTGACCAGAGCAGTTCTCTGATGAGAATCTGGCCCTCCAAAGAGACGTGCCAGGGTGCATTCACATCTCCATATGGTCATCAGCAAATATTTATGGAGCCCGCCCCAGGTGTGAAGCACAGTGCCAGACCCAGTCCCTCCCAGAGTGGAAGTACAGCCTCATGGTGGATGCAGGTGCTGGTAGAAGAATCATGCAGATGATGTAGAACTGTGCTTGTGAGACACCCAGGGAGGGAAAGGGCCAGGGTGCCCCAAGGCAGCACAGCACAGGCCCTGACCCAGCCTGGAAATCGGGGCTTTCCCAAGGAAGTGGCGTTTGGAGGTGGGACAGTATGTGTGCAGCCTCTGGGGTGGGCAGCGGCCGGTCTGGCTAAAGGCAAGCTATGAAGGGGGAGAGAAGTACCTGGAAGGTAGGCAGGGGTCACAGGGGAAGAGGCAGCATCAGGAGAGCCTTCCAGATTCTAGTTCACTTAACCGATTGCAGGTGAGGCCATTTCCTGAGACAGAAGGACACTGGAAGCTGCGAAGTTCAGGGCTGGGGGTTTGGGAGAGATTGTGAGTTTGGTTTTGGACCTGTTGATTCTGAACTACTAAAAAAAAATTATTTTGAAATAATTTCAAACTTAAAGAAGAGCTGCAAGAACACAAGGAACTCCTGTCTCCCCTCCGCCCAGACTCTCCTAAATGTAGTTAGCATTTAATTGCATCTGTTCCATCACCTTTACTCCCTCAACAAAGACACTCTTCATTCCCATCATACAAGCTCCCTGGTCAGGAAATAAACCACAACCTGCATTCAAATGTCACCAACCCTCTCAACCAGGTCTTTTCCTTTCTGGCCCAAGATCCCATCCAGGGATACATGTAGCACTTGGCTGCCATGTCGTTTCTGTCCCCTTCAGTCTGGAGCATTCTCTCAGTGCTTCCCTGACTTTCATGGGCAGTTGGAAGCGTACAGGCCTTTCCTTCTGTAGGATGAACCTCAACCTGCCTTAGCGAGGCTTCCTCGTGACAAGACTCAGTTTTTTGTGTCAGGTTTATTGAGGTTTAATTTACATATAGTAACATTCATCCTTTTTAGTGCATGATTCCATGGGTTTTGACAAACACGTAACCCTCTGTAACCACCACCACAATAAATAAATAGAATATTTCCATCCACGGCTGCTTCATGGGCACATGACCTGTGTAGTTACATAAGGCTCTGTGCTTTGAAGGGCCTGTGCTTGGCTTAATGCTGTCCTGTCACCATCTTGAAATACTTAATAATTTTTTAACAAGGGGCCCTGCATTTTCATTTTGCACTGGGCCTTTCCAATTATGTAGCTGGTCCTGTCTCCCATCACCCCCAAAAGTTTCCTCCTGCCCCTTTCCAAGATCTTTGGCAACAATTGATCTGTGTTCTGTTCCTAGAGTTTTGTCTTTTCCAGGTGTCATTTAAACAGGATCATGCAGTGTGTTGTTGCCTTTTGAGTCTGGCTTTTTTCACTTAGCACAATGCATCTGAAATTCAGATCTGTTGTTTCATGGATCCGTGGTTGGTTCCTTTTTATTCCTAAGTACTATTCTGTGATATGGCTATATTGTAGTTTATTTATTCATTCACCAGTTGAAGGACGCTTGATTTGCTTCCAACATTTAGTAATTATGATTAAAGCCACAATAAGTGTTCACATACAGGTTTTTGTGTAAGCATACGTGTACATTTTTCTTGAGTAAATAATGATAATCAATAGAGTGAGATTGTGGGTTGAATGGTGAGTGTATGTTTAACTTTATGAGAAACTGCCAAGCTGTTTTCCCAAGGGGCTGCACCCTTTTGCATTCCCACCAGCAATGGATGAGAGGCCCAGCTGCTCCTCATTCTCACCAGCACCGGGTATTAGCCACATTTTTATTTTAGCCATTTCAGTAGCTGTATAGTGATTTTATTTTGCATTTCCCTCATGACTAACGTTGTTGGACATCTTTTCATGTGCTTGTTTGCCATCTGTATATCTTCTTAAAGTGTTTGTTCAAATCTTTTGTCCATTTAAAAATTGGGTTTGGGGGGCTTCCCTGGTGGTGCAGTGGTTAAGAATCCGCCTACCAATGCAGGGGACATGGGTTCGAGCCCTGGTCCGGGAAGATTCCACACGCCGTGGATCAACTAAGCCCGTGAGCCACAACTACTGAGCCCGTGTGCCACAACTACTGAAGCCCGCGTGCCTAGAGCACATGCTCTGCAACAAGAGAAGCCAATGCAACGAGAAGCCCACGCACCGCAATGAAGAGTAGCCCCCGCTCGCTGCAACTAGAGAAAGCCCGCGCAGCTATGAAGACCCAGTGCAGCCAAAAATAAATAAATAAATTTAAAGGAAAAAAAATTGGGTTTGGGGACTTCCCTGGTGGTGCAGTGGTTAAGAACCTGCCTGCCAATGCAGGGGACACGGGTTCGAGCCCTGGTCCGGGAAGATCCCACATGCCGCAGAGCAACTAAGCCTGTGTGCCATAACTACCAAGCCCACGTGCCACAACTACCAAAGCCTGCGTGCCTAGAGCCCGTGCTCCACAACAAGAAAAGCCACTGCAATGAGAAGCCCGCCCACCCCAACAAAGAGTAGCCCCCGCTCGCCGCAAATAGAGAAAGCCTGCGCGCAGCAATGAAGATCCAATGCAGCCAAAAATAAACAAACAAACAAGATAAAAATTGGGTTTGTTTTTTTATTATTAACCTTTCAGAGTTTCTGAATGTATATGCTGGATACATGTCCTTTATCAGATATGTGTAACAAATATACTTTGTCCTGATGCACTTTTGAGACACTCAAGTGGTTAGAGCTAATGAACAGAGGAAGGTTCTGGGCTGGTGATATGAAAATGTGACTTAACTGGTGTGTAAATTGAAATTGAAGACATGGGCCTGGGTCTGATTGCCAAGGAAGAAAGCAGAGAACGGAAAGAAGAGATAGCTTAAGACTGAGTGTTTAGGAATAACAAAATTAAACAGCCAATGGAATGGGATGAGCTAGAACAGGAGATTGAAAGAGAGGTGTCACAACTGTAGGAGAAACCCAGGAAAGAATGAAGCCACAGAAGAAGAGGAAGGAGTGTTTCAAGAAGAAAGGAATGTTCAAGAGTGCTGGACGCAGTTGAAAGATCAAATAAGATGAGGCCTGAAAATTAGCCTTAACAGATTTAGAACATGGTGGTCACTAATGACCTTAGCAAAGCTATTTATGTGGAGTCACAGAGCAAGGCCGGTATTCACACCACACCTAATGACACAGCCATGACACTTAATATTGGAATGATTAAGTATTGATTGGTGAATGGCTACCACCCCAGCCCACTGGCTGTTTCCCTGGCTCACCCTTGGACCTCCCCATGATCCAGTAGCAAAGTCAACCTCCCAGCCAGCAGGGGATCTCTAGGATTCTGCTAGAATCTCTAGGACTCTGCTAGAACTCTGGGAGCCCAGAGCAGGGCTCTGCTAGGGAAGATGATTCCTGTCTGCAATGTAATTGGGTGTCCTTCTCCCCAACCCCGCGTCTCATCCCCCTGAGACTCCATGCACCATTATTCATGTTTCAGACCCAAGAAAGTTGTATCTGGGGTGGCATCCCCGACCTTGTCCTTCCATCTGCCCAGCTGCACTGGGTCAGGATTGGGTCAGACAGCCATGTGCTACTTCCGGGACTTAGGACCTCACATCCTTACCTATTATTGTAGGGGCAATGAAAGTGGCAAATAGATTTTCGTTCATTTTGTTTCTCAAGGGGTAGACTATTTTTGTACTTCGGTATGTATTGATTCTGGGTTTGAGTAGTAAGTGTACTTTGAGATTTTTAGTTGAAATATAGTAAACAGTGCTAGAAATATAGATAAAATGGTAATGAATCAAGTTGATGTGTCTAATTGCGGCATACCATTAAGGAGAGTCTTAGCCCTCAGTCTTAAAAGTCTTTAACGCTACCTAGCTTCTTAATGAACTTACAGCATTGATGCGGATCATTTTTCAAAGTATTTTAGGGGTACTAGTTCAAGGACAATAGGCATGAAGCTATGATTTGACCCACAATCTCTGAACACTGTCCATAATACAAACCTGGTTGTGTTGATATTAGGGTTGTTTGATTTAGGCGTCCTGGGATTGCGTCTGCTTTTAGGTCTAAGGAAGGTACGGCTCGTGAGTGTAATACATCTTCAGAGGAGCTTAGTATTTGGATTGTTATCTCTATGTGTAATACTACTCGGTTGTCTACTTCTAGTAGTCGTAATTCCCCTGGTTTTAAGTCTGATGTTGGGATTATATAGGAGTCGAAACTTAAATCTTCGTAGTCAGTGTACTCATAGCTTCAATACCACTGGTGACCTACAGTTTTTACAGTAAGAGATGGGTTATTAATCTCATCCATCACATAGAGGATTCATAGTTATGGCAGGGCAATTAAAATCAAAATAATAGCTGGTAAAACCATCCAAATGGTCTCTACTTCATGTTCATCTGTTGTGCTGGCATGTGTTAGCTTAGTTGTTAACATTAGTGAGATAATATAAGGACCAGGGAACTAATTAAAAAGACAATTATTAGTGTGTGATCATGAAAGTGTAGTAATTCTTCCATGATGGGCGATGTTGTGTCTTGAAATCCTAGTTGGAAAGGATGTACCATAGAGGTATACAAGATTTTCCCCTGTGACTTAACTTTGACAAAGTTATATAATTTTTTACTAATATCTCATTTATAGAGAAAGACATAATGGTTATGGTGTTGGCCTGAAACCAGTAGAAGAGGGTTCGATTCCTTCCTTTCTTAGTCATTTTAGGTTAACGTAAGGAGGTTCTTCAAATGTGATATGGTGGAGGACATCCATTTAATCACTCTAAATTTGTGGTAGTTAATTCTACTGTTAGGACTTCTCGTTTGGATGCGAATGCCTCTCAGATAATGAAAATTATTAACATGACTGCTGTTAGTGAAATGAATGAGCCTATTGATGCAATAGTATTTCATGTCGTATAGGCATCTGGGTAGTCAGAGTATCGTCGAGGTATACCAGATAGACCTAAGAAATGTTCTGGGAAGAAGGTCATGTTGATGCCTACAAATATGATTACGAAGTGGATTTTTGCTCATGTTGAGTTGAGTGTATACCCTGAGAATAGTGGGAATCAGCGCACAAACCCTCCTATTATAGCGAAAACAGCCCCTATTGAGAGTACATAGTGAAAATGTGCAACTATGTAGTAGGTATCATGAAGAATGATGTCTAATGATGAGTTAGCTAGGACAATACCTAGCTAACCTAGGTATCTCACATCCCTTCCTTCAGACTCTCTTCAGACCCTCCAAACACGGCAGTCCACCTTTGCCCACCCCTCACAAGTGATTTCTCTCCGCCTTATGAAGTACTGCCCCCACTTCAATAACTGACGGTTAGTAACTCTTCCAGGGTTGACTTGCCAAATCCTCCCAGGAAGTTTTTCCGCCACCTCTTTCACTAGAAAGAGAGGAAAATGCAAGCTTAATTCTCAGTGGAGCCTCTTTTTACAGAAAATATTTGCTTCATCCCAAGGGGAAGGCCAAGTTCCCTTTTTTGAATGAATTTTCTGTCGACTTCCATGTAGCTCTTTGCTCACACTGACTTACAAATTCCCAAGGTTTCCTTCCCTCTCTGCTCGCTTTCCCCATCAAGCAAAGGAAGGAGCTGTACCAGATAGTACAGAAGGCCTCCTCCGGCTCTGACTTACAGAGACTTTGTCCTTTGTGGTTTGCATCCACCCTGAGCCAAGGACACCCAGGCACTGCCATTGTCATCGTCCACCTGCAAAAGCCGCCTACACGGGATACCATCAAGGGAGGCCACCGTGGTCTTGTGGTGCTTCAGTTGCAAGGTTACAAAGTATGGATAATGGCAAATAATGCCTCCTCATCGTTTTTAACCTTTCTGAAGAATGCCTCTGTGCATAAGCCAGAGGTTTTTATTTAAAATCAATTGTGCTTATTGTGCTCTTTGGAAAAATAAATGAGACGCTGGGAAGAAAGAAGTGGGATCCAGGGCTTATTAACACAAAGAGGTTGGAGTGGAGTGTGGTTACATGGGCCTGCCTAGCCCAGACTGCTATTGTCCTGGAGGACAGGGTTCACAGCTGAAAACCCCAAGTGGTTGCTATGGGAGAAGAGAGCTTCTCACGCCACAAAAATGTACCAGACATATGTGGGCAAAGCAGCTGTCTTCTATTAGCCTCAGGCGCCCTGAGAGCCTCCATCCCTATCCTAGGGAGAATGGGGCCTTCGTCTCACGCAAGGACTTTTAAGTCACAAAGATCAGATATCCAATCCAAGTTCAGCCATTTACTAGCTCTGTGGCCTTGAGGGGGCCACTTGACGTCTCTTCTGTACAATGGAGGGAGCGACACCCAGTGCGTGGAGTTCAGAAGATCATGGGAAACTCGGAAACACTGAGCCAATGGCTTGTAGGGGCCCGTGGCTGTGAAAACCCCACATAGGCTCATTCCCAGGGTAACATGTGGATTGCTGGGGCTGGTAACCTGAGAGAACCAAGGCAAGATCTGTGGGTACAAGAGGGGCTGTAATTTTAGCTCAGACCCTAATCAGTTCTGCAGCTGCCTTGGGCAACTATGGCATTCCAGTGACAGCACTTGGCATAGTGGAAATGCCACCATGCCTGGCTCCGAGGTATCTGTGCTCGGTTCTCTGTAGAGCCACAACACACACACACACGCCACACCATCTGCCCACGTCCCCGTCTCACCACTCAGGACCTCCTACTGCTTTTCCAAACCCACTTCCACATCTTAAAGGAGAAAGGAAGGGAACTCTTTCTATCACTTTTGCAGGGGGAAACCATGAAGAGGGTGGTTGGTATTAGACTCTGTACTGGGGCTTGTTCATTTTTACTAGTTACATCACTATACATAAGATAACACCCTTCTAATGCATGGCACAGAGCAGGCTCTCCAAGAGGCCAGCTAGCTTTTCCTTCTTTTTTTTTTTTTTGGCCCCTACAGATCTTGATATGAGTAGGGCTGGTCATTTGCCAACCTAGGCCTCAATGATGGCAAAGAGCTCTTACTAGAGAGCCCACATCCTCAGTTTTGTCCCAATGATCTGCATTTATCTGTTCTGCTCTTTTCTAGGGCTCTCATTGTAACCTAAGTCCTATTGGGACCAAAGGCAGAAGGGGGGAGCGAGGGAGAAGGATGCAAGAAGGATAACTGTTTTTTCTTGCTCATCAGAGATTATTCATGAGGTTTGATCCATTGGGCTTAGGGGTCATTTTCATCCCCTGCCTGGTAAGAGGGGTGCGAGTGAGGGCGGAGTTGGGATGGGGAGCAGATGCTTGGAGGATGAGACTCTGGCAGGGAGACCTCAGACCAGAGGCAGTGTCGAAGGTTCTAATTGTTCTGGGGACCAAGGCCTTCTTCTGAGGCTCTCTTCAGTAACATGGACAACTTCTCAGTGCTCTGTCATTGCACCCTGTGAGGATGACACCCCCTGGAGTTGTGCAGCACGGAAGCCCTGATGCTCATCGTTCCTCAAACTCCAGCTGCAGTAGGCATCACTCTGTAAGTCTGCCATTTCTGCCTGCTGTATGGTTAAGCTTTATGCCAGGAATGGCCTTTCAAAACTCATATCAACACTTGCTACCTAATATTTATACCATTCTGGACCCCAAATTCATTCAAGAAGCAATTTCACATACCTAAAAGACATTCATGCTCAACTTTACCCAGATAAAGACTGGTTGGGGTAGACACTGTTGGTTGCCTAACTATCAGAACTCTCTGCATCCCAAATCCTTCTTTGTCGGTAGAGCTAGACTTCTACTATAAGTGTTAATGTCACATACTCACGTTCCCAGGCTCCTTTGCATCAAGAATATCGATAGCGGGATCTAATCTTTGCCAAAGGAAACTAAGAGGAAAAGTGCCAGAAGGTTTCTGAGAAATGTTTTCCTCCCTGATGAAAAGAAGAAGGAGAAAATGTGTGTTTTTCTTTCTATGAACATGGTTGTGTAAGGATGTGATGCCTGGAACCACAGCAGTCATCTTGAGACCATGAGGAGATAAGCCTGAAGAAAATTGACGATAATGGAAGAGTAGAAGGAAAGAAAGAACCTTGCTCTTTGATGACATTGTTAAACCAGTAGTTAGACCTTTGAACTTCCATACTTCTGTAATTTGTTAGGTTAGGTAATTAAGTGCCTTTCTTGGTTAATCTTTGTTGAGTGTTCTGCCACATGCATCCAAAAGCATCGTAACTGCTATATATTCATCTTCCCATCTATCACTATGAGTGTGTGGAGCTGTGTGGTGGGGGGAAAGGAGTACTGGGTCAGGAATCTAGGTATTAGTTCCAGATTTTCTACTACCTTCTTGTGGCAAGTCAGGGATTGGTAGGAAATAGCTTAGAGGGTCAGGCTAGACCCCTATTTTTGATCGAACTGGAGTGAATTCAAGAACCAGACATCAGGGCACAAGGTCATTCCCAGTGTGCTGAGCAAAGAGGGTACAGCATTACCCTCTTGAAGCTTTCGGGGAACTACTCTGACCCCATGCCCACCTAGAAGATGACATTCAAATTCTAGACACCTCTAAAAGTCCTTCTTATAGTGGAGTGGAGCTCTGAATAGGCTATGTGGCTGGCTCTTCTTGGCTCAGGGACTGGCCAGAATGAGCCTGCAGTTGGCAGGGTTTAGAACCCACACAGGACATAGAGGAAGTCTGAAAAGGCTTAGCTGGGGTGTGGTCTGAGACCATTGGCTAAATTCTGATCTTTGCTTTTTAAATTTTTCATGCTGTCCCTGCCCTCCATCGAGCTGGCCATGAAAAAGTTGTCTATGTTATACTTTGTCGGCTGAAGCTCAAATTACCCTTTGAGAAAACATCCACGCCTAGAGCAGGAGCTCTCCCTGCAAAGCCAGGACCCTTAAAATTACATCTGCCAAATGGAGAACACCTTTTGGAATCACAGAGCATTAGAGCTGGGGATGCTGAGGCCCAAATAGGAATAGATGATTTTCTAAGGCTACCATCTGGTTAGTGGAAAAACCTGCCTTGGGTCAACATCCTGGACTCGAAGTTTAGTGTAACCTCCATGACACTAAATAATACATGGATCCATTTCTTGGGTGCCGAGAACAGCTGAAAAAACGGACATGAGGAAGTGTGCTCATGAAAGCTGGGACTGAGGGCAGACATTTATCTAAGTATCTTACCGCCTTGGGATTTTTATTATCTTCCAAGACTTGGGCTCAAGTCACTGGGAGAAAGATGATATCAGAGCTTGAAAGTTCCCAGATATCCACATAAGAGGCCCTCAGATTTTGCTGGGGGCATCTCTTTTAGGATTAATTTTTATAAGATGACAGTGGATCCAATTTGCTGTGGCATGGATGAATAATTAACCTCTGGTATTTTCTGAAAATCAGACACCACTCATTGGTGTTCCATCAAAAGAAGTGCCGGTCTTGCCATTAATTCTGGTGATGATTCTCATTTTCAGGAACCACGCGATAGGTAGCTGATGGGATCTTTTCCCCTGTCGAAGTGGTTTACATACAAAAATAATTCAAGAAGTGCTGTCATTCTTTGTGCTTTGTAGGTCACTCAAATGAAAATTTAAGGACCAATGAAGCAATCCATATTTGTCAGGGAAAGAGCAGCCCCTGATGTTAAGAAGTCCTCGGGAGGATAGGTTGAACTCCGAGTGACTGAAATAACTTACTCCAGTATGCTTTGAATACCGATGGCTCGCGTCTGCTGTGTGGAATGTAGATACACCTCCACACAGTCACGTGCTTATGACTGTAGCACCACCCACAAATTCACACCTATACCTGCAAAGACTCCCAGAACTGGGACGTGGTGTGGTGAAGAGAAAAGCGCGTGGACCTTAGAGTTAAGCAAACCTGGCTCCAATTCCAGCCCACCAGCTGATTGTCTAGAGCTAATCTCTTTCCTTCTCTGGGTCTCAGTTTCTCCATCTGAAAAATGGGGATATTATATCAACCTTTCCCAGTTTCAGTCAAGATTAAATGAGATCCCTTAACAAAAAAAGTGCATAGCATACAGCAGGGCTTCAATAAAGGCCAATTTCTTTTCTTTTTTCCTTTGCCCTCACAATCTACCAGCTGCTTGGGGAAATTTGGTCCCCACCTACCCACCCAAAGTCCCCAGAAGTTCTGCGTGTCAGAAACTTCACAGTCATGTGGTAAAGACCCAATGCAGTGACTAGAGAAGATGCAGGGAGCAAGGGGCCTTCCTTGGCTCTTCCCATCCCCTTAAGCAGACACATCTACTTCTCGGCAAAAAGCAATCACATCCCTCTTATCCCCAAAGGGAACCTGACTTCTGAGACCTTTTTAGGTATTGGTTATCAGGGTAATAATAATAATAGCTTCCATCTCTTGTGTTTTTACTATGTGCCAAGCATCACGTTAAGTGCTTTATGTGCTTTCTTTCCACAGGCCTATCTGTGGTGCAGGAACGGGCAGCCTCAGTACAAGGAGACCCCGGCCTGGAGAAGTGAAGTTCCTTATTCAGAGCTATGCAGCTAAGAAGAACTGGGGTCAGGATGTGAGCCCCAAACAAAACCTTCACTCTTAATCAAGGGTCCCAGTAAAACGTAAGTCCATCCACTTTTTCATTGGTGTAGCATGTATTATCTTACATTTATTGTCAATATTGCACTGGCATCGATAATGTGCATTTTAAAATTTCAGACTCTAGCATAAATCACACAGGTATTAGATAATGTTTGTCTCCCTCTCTCCCACTTGTTAAAATATATGTTTATAAATTATAGATAAGTGCTGCTCAAAGTGTGGTCTCAGCTTCATTGGGGATCCTGTTAGAAATGCATATTCTCAGGCTCCACCCCAGCCCTGCTGAATCAGACCAGGATGCACCCAGAGATCTGTGTTTTAACAAGTCTCCAGGTGATTTGGAAGTGCGAGACGCACTGGTATGGATATTTCTTTGAGCCACTAGGTATACAGCCATGCAGGAAAAAGGAGAATTTAAACCCATCTTCCTCTGATTGGCCCAATCAGCTCTGGGAGTTTCCTGCATTGTGTTGAAGACCTTGCGAAGCTCCTGTTTTGTGAGGACCCAGGACAGACCTGTTATTTTGCTGAGAGCTGATAAATGGAGAGTGAACCATCCGTTTCTTCTTTGACCAGGATGCTTCTCGTACCCCTTTCATCCAGCAACAATGGCAGCAAGCATGGCCACACTCTGAAAGATTTAAATACTCAATTAATCAATGGAATATTCCATTAGTGGGATAATCAGTTGCCATTGCCCTGATCTATAGTTACATCTCAGCTGGGCCTCACAAATTGATTCCTGATGAAGTTCTAATTGACTGGACCATCTGATAAAGGGCCAGTTGGAGTTTATTGAAATACCGGTGAGCAGTCCCTGGGGCCGGGGCCTTCCTTAGGGGAAGGCCGGGGGAGGGAAGAGGGGCAGAGGAACATAATTTATGCCCAGTTCTCACTACATCTTCTCTCCAATACGATGTTTATGAGTCCCAGGTGAGGGATGTGCACTCACAGCTGGAGTACAGGGATGAGACAGCCTCTCTGAGCCCATCCTCTGATCTGGGCGGCAGGTGGCCAGAAAGGGATTTGCCCAGCAACCCTTGGGGCAATGGTTTTCAAACTCGCGTGTGCTTGAGAATGACTCAAAGAACTTCTTAGAATGTAGAGTCCAGGTCCTAGTCTCAGGCCTCAGGTCTGGGGCAAGGACCTAGGAATCTGCATTTTGATCAGTTTCCCATTGATTCTGATACAGTGGTCTCCAGGCCTCCCTTTGAGAAATTCTGCCTTAGGAGCTGGTGGCTCAGAAACAGACTGTGTCTCCAGGGCTCTGCTTCCCCAGGGGGATTCGGGTTTCTTAGGCTTTTTGTGTGGGAACAAATGTGTATGTGTACTGTCAAAGGCTCCCAACCTCTTCATTGCCTAGCGCCCCTTTCATTATTTTTTTCACTTATTTTGACTGATTTTTCCTTTCAAATAATCTGCCACCCTACTGCTAATGGATTTGCCTTCACATTTTTATTACTCAAAGACACAAAGTATGTAAAACAGTATAGTATCACCTTTATTTGTTTCATTCACTAATTCACTGGCTTATTCTCAGACATCTTTTAAGGATTATGTGGCAGGCATTGAGGATATCTTTTTTAAAAACATGAAGTCAGGCAAATATATGGTTCCCAATTGCAAGGAGCTCATACTCCTTTGGGGAGACAGGCAGGAAAATGAAATGCAGCATTAGAGGTAAGTATAGGACCCTGCTATGGGACTGCAGGTCATTTAGTAGGTTTTGTTGTAGGAAAAAAAAATATGATACCCATTAGGTTTTCTGGAAATTTGAAAACAATTCCCAGATCTCTGTATCTATCTTTGAGAATTCCCTCAGCCCAGAAAGTCCTGGTGATGTTAAAGCCTTGTCAGCTAAAGATGCCCCTGGGTGGTCCATGAGTGTGCATGGGGATGGCTTTTCTTGGTTCTTCCTGGGGGGACCTGAAGGCACTGGGTGGTCTTAGGAGGCTATATTTTGACATAAGTGGTCCAAAGTTCTATGTATCTAAAAAGGAGCTTGGATTTGTCCCTATTAAGAAGGGAAAATCACTGTAGAATTTCATGCTGGGGAGAGCCATGATTAGATTTCAGATTTCCTCCATTTTCGATTTCTTCTTTGCCTTCTCTCCTCCTGCTCCTCTTTCTCTCCCCCTCTCTTCCTTCTCTCTAAATACACTGTTCTGTATATATGCAGCTTGAATTTGTGTTTAGATAGAAATGTTCAATGTCCTCTCTGTGAAAATACATTCTGTTATTTTGGATGATGTGGGACAGAGTTTGGAGACTCAGAATGTCTTAATCTGGCCTGGGGCTATTGAATGTTTTAATTCCTTTAGACACAGCCCTGCCCCAAAGTGCCACAGGAGGTTTTTGGCAGACGGAACCTTTAGTGTGGTTTAACATTCTGGTTCCATTTCCTTTGTCATGATGTTCTGCTTCTGACAGAAACCGCCAACTAGGTCAGAGAATGTTCCCGGCCACGCCGTCACTCATCTACGATTTATTAAGTGGCTCCGATGTATGAGGGTGATGTGACTGTCCTTAGGATGTGGTCTTGGCCTTCAGAGGTCCGTAGTCTAAGACAGAGGCCCCCGGCTGGGTGTGGATTCCGCTGGTGGGCACTGGGGATAACTTAAGGTAGGATATGAACTGGCGTTGAAGAGCTGAATCACACGGTGGGAAAGAGTGTTCTTTTTTGGACTCTTTTACAATCCTTATGATTATTTTAAGGTGAAAGTCTCAGTGTGGCATCGGTGTACTTTTAACACTTCCCCAATACTTGCTAATCTCCCTTTTAAACAGAGAAAAAAATAGCACGTCTCAGGCTCAGAGCCTAAGACAGGCTGCAGATTCCAGCTGGACTTAAATAAAATTGTTAGGTCCTAATTGTATTTATCTTCTGTTTGTGGCAAGTGTGATGGCTACTTTCATGTGTCAACTTGACTGGACCACAGGGTGCCCAGACATTTGGTCAAACATTATTCTGAGTGTGTCCAGATGAGACTAACATTTGAATCAGTAGACTCAGGAAAGCAGATTGCCCTCCCTTCCATGGGTGGGCCCCATCCAATCAGTTGAAGACATGAATAGAACAAAAAGGCTGACCCTCCCTCAGGTAAGAGGGAATTCCCACCTGCCTGACTGCCTTGAGCTAGGACATTAGTTTTTTTCTGCCTTTGGACTTGAACTGAAACATCTGTTCTTCTGGGGTCTCGAGGCTGCTGGCCTTTGGACTGGAACTTACACCATTGTCTCTCCTTGTTTTCCAGCTTATCAACTATAGATCCTGGGACTTAGCTTCTATAATTGTGTGAGCCAATTTCTTACACTCAAGTGCTCGCTCTCTCTCTCTCTCTCTCTCTCTCTCTCTCTCTCTCTATATATATATATATATATACAATTGGTTCTGCTTCTCTTGAGAACCCTGACTAATACGGAAAGTAATACTAGTATTCCATTTAAGAAGCTACATAAAGTGTCCTTATTCAATACATTTATTTAAATAAAAAAGGAGTCCATTTAAGGAAAGATATGACATAAATGACAATGGAGGTCACATATGGATTTGGCAAAAATGGTGAAAAGGGTTTGGGAAATGCAGAAGTTAGGACAGAGATGCAAGAGCCACAGACCTAAGCAGGAATGAGGAAGGTTCAAGAAGAGAGGCTGAAGTCCTGGCCACTTGTCCCCCCGCCATCTGGGAATAGGGAGGGAGGTACAGATGACAGGCAGTGGTGCTGGGCTCTGTGTCTAGAGCATTGGACAAGTGAGTTGTGTGGGGGGTGTTAGGGTCTTCTAACTGCTGTTCCAATCAATCTCAAATCTCAGCAGCTTACCCAGTCAAAGGTCATTTCTTGCTCACTCACATTAGCTCCTGTAAAGGGCACTTGAGGAGGAGGAGATGATTCTGTTCTGAGCCCTTATTCAAGGGCCAGACTTTGCTCAACAGGGGTTCCATGGAGCGGCACCGTCCTAGAGCTTTCTGTGATGATGAACATGTTCTGTAGCCGCACTTTGATGTTGGAGGACTTGACATGTGGTCAGTGCAACTGAAGAACTGAATTTTAAATTTTCTTTCGTTTTAAGTAATTTAAATTTAAGTAACTACATGTGGCTAGCTGCTACCATATTGGATAGTGCAGTCTGGAGCCTCATCCTTATTTGCAATCATCCAGGGGGAGAGAGAGAGAGGGAGAGATTGCAGAAGAAGTTTTATGGGCTGGGCTTGGAGGCCAAGTACAGAAGTTCGTCACTTTCTCCCACATTCCTCTGGCCAGAATGCAGTCATTTGGCTGCCCTTTATTCCTCAGAAGGAAGTCTAGGTGTGTGCCAGGAGGAAGGGGGAGTGGGTTTGGTGAGAATCTAGCCAGTCTGCCACTATGGATTTGACAGAAGAGAGTGATGTACCTGGAAACACGCAGTCTTGGGGCAGGCACTGGGCAGTGACATAGTCACGGGGCATCAGACAGGTTGGGTCCCTGGTGGCAGAGTTCTCATCCTGTGACTGCGGTTCAGGGTTGGGACTGTAGTCTCTGGGTAGAAGGAAGCCAAACCATGGAGGACGTGGAGAACTGAGCCTACAGGTACGTTTGAGACTTGAAAAAGGATAGGTTTCAGGGTCAAGGCAGAAGCTGACCAGAACAGAGGCAAGGATTGGAGTGGGCCCTTGGCAAGCTGACCCACCCCTGGTTCACTGCCTATAGGAGGGCTGCCGTAGGCTCCTTATATTTCCTTCCCTTCTGTTGTCGCTTAGAGGTGGGGAAGGGCGGGGAGGGCAGGAGGGGCCCAGGGGTTCTAGCAGTGGCGAGGGGCACAGTGGGAGGTGCTGTGAGGGGTCAGGCTGCTTACCTCAGAGTGAGCCAAGGAGGGGAGAATACACCACTTATTCAGCAAACATGTGGAAGACATATCACGGGGCAGGCAGAGGGCAGGAGATCTTGATGCACTAGTTTCAATGGTGAAACGTTTTGATGCACTGCAAAACCAAACTTTTATACTCCCAGCTATTTTCCAACTAAGAAATGTACACATCAGATATCTGCACCTCATCTCCCAACCTCACCCCCTGGTCAACCCTCACCCCTAGGGGGAGTATCAGGGATGGGATGGGAATTAAGATAAGCTGGGACTCTGGGGTTCTAAGCACAGACATGGCTGAGCCAGATCAGTTGCATTGCAAAGCCTGCGTCAGATTGGCCATGTGAAAATGTCTTGCTTTTCCCAGGTGCTAAGTGTGGGCAGTTTTGTGGAGGAGGTGACACCTGAGCTGGGCTTTGAAGACCAAGTGGGATTTGACAGGTAGAGATGGAGGGGAGGACACTCTAAGCTGAGGATTTGAATGAGCAGACTCACAGGAAGGAGGAGTGTGGGTGTGTGAGCAAGAGATGGGGAGTAGACCAGTTGGCCAGAGGGTGTGTGGGTTCTGAGAAAGATCCAGCTGGAAAGATTTGCTGGGACCAGATTCAGAAAGGTCTTGAATGCCTGGCTAAAGGCACCACCTTTATTCTGGGGGCCATGGAGGGCCACTGAAGGGTTTTGAACAAGGCACTGGTGTAACCAACCTGGGCTGGACCAGCGGGGAGAGATGAATGGTGTGAGATGTGATAGGAGGCTGTTGCAGTGGTCTGGAGAGAGGCCTGGACACCAGTGTGCTGGCCTAGGCAATGGAGAAGTGTGTGTGTGTGTGTGTGTGTGTGTGTGTGTGTGTGTGTGTGTGTGTATAGGGGAAACGGGGAGAGGGGTTAGTCATTCAAGGCCCTAATGCAGGATTTGCTTTGACATCTCAACAAATATGCCTTTATGCCCATTCTGTGCTTGCTTGGCCGTCCCTGGCTCTTGGGTATGTGGACGGGTCAAGAGAGTGGAGATTGTCACATAGTGCTATCCTTCTTCTATAAGAAAAACTCAAGGAATGTGCTGCTTGCTTAGGGGGAAAAAGGTGGGTCCCGGTGATTTCTTGTAAAAGAGCCACCTCAACCTGAGAGAGAGAGGCTGGTACTGGGATGAAAGTCCCATGATTCTGTGTCTTGGGGGATTAAGAAAGGGCAAGGATGGAAAGTACTTTCTCAGCGTGGGTCCCCATGGAGATGAGAAGCAGTTGGATGGAGAGGCTGGGAGGGAAACGGAGCAGCAGCCCTGAGCCAGGTGAAAGCACCGTGGTGAGCAGGTGAAATCCTCCCGGCTGCCTTGATGCCTGAAATGGCAGCAGAAACATGGTAGAACTGGGTGTTTTGCATCACATTACTGGACTGCCTGTGCAGGAAGCTGTGCTTTTGAAAGGAGAAATTTGGTGGTTAAATTTGAATCTATGACAGCAACCTGATTCTTTTTACCAAGGCCAGCTGGGGACTCGGGGAGAGTGACTTTCTTTGCCACCAAAGACTTTCAGTGTGGAAACCCAATTTCACTCCAGCAGGAATAACAGCCGTTCCGTATAGGATCAAGAAGGCAACAATTTCCTCATTGTGTGTGTTTCTGTAACGGCTGGGAGAAGCCCACATTCCCGCCTTAGATAATTGCCCAATTAGAGAGATTTCAAAGAGGGGAAAGTCTTCAAGGTGCTTGGTTTGCGGGGCCTTTTTGATTCCGTTTTTCTCTTCTTTTTTTTTTTCACTGTGGTTTTAATCCCAAATGGAACTGGCACGAAGAGGCAGTGTGTTATCCAGGCAAAGTTTATCTCCTGCTCATTACAGCACAGGGAGAAGCGGTTCCTTTCCTTCTCCAGCGTGAGTGGGTTATAAATGCACCGGTTGGGCTGGAGCCACCCAAGCACCTACTCCCAGATTTGCAGAAAAATCCTGGACCAGTGATCAGCAATGCAAATAATTTTACCTCCAGCTTCTGCAGCATTCTCCCCGCCTCTGGACCCACAGTGATAAGTCCAGACCTCAGGGCAAGTTCCCATAAACGTCCCAGTGCCTCTTGCTAGGCCTTCTTCAGCCTTCCGCTCCCACCTCTCAAGGACTGACCAGTCAGAAATCTGTGACTCATCGTCATCCACAGACGGGTCCCTGGAACCCGAGCTCTGCTCTGTGACTTTGAGAAATTTGCTTAGCTTTTCTAAACTTCAGTTTCCTCACCTGTAAAATGGGGGTCTTTAACAAAAATCCAGTTCCTGGGGCTGCTGTGAAAACCAAATTGGTCCTGGGGTGGGGTGGGGGGCGGGCAATGACCTTGAAAGTTGGACTTTGGTGAGGCTGGAACCTCCTGCAGAGTGACCTTGATGGAACGAGGCAGACACAGCCTGGGATGGCTCTTGTCTGTAGCGCCTATGAGCTGTGGGACTTGGAACAAGTGATCTCAGCTGCAGGAACTTACTTTTCTTCCTCTAAATAATGGGAGTAATAATAGTACCTAAGGCGTAGGGAGGTGGGAACATTGAATGAAGCAGGTAATGAGCAAGAGCAAGGGGAGGGAACACAGGGAGCTTAGCACGTGCGAGGTGCGTTTCCATCACTTCCCATATGTGGCCAGTTGACCAGGCAGACATCCAACCTGTATTATGCACCTGTGGCACACCTGGCGCCATGCCAGGCCATCGGGACCGACTGGGAACATGGTGATGTGGTCTCTGCCCTCCCATGTTACAGTCCAGGCGGGGAAACAGGGTGATGGGACGCATCCATGAGGAGTGCTGTAGTGGGGAGCATGGGCGCTGCGAGAATGCAGAAAGGGGACTCACTGTATCCGAGACACACTCAGCCCAGAAGAGAGGTTAGAAGGATGGAGTCTTTCTGGGAGCAGCTGCCATCTACCTATAGGGTCTGGGGTCCTGCGCAAGGGGAGCTGGCCAGCGAGGGTGAAATGGGGCTGCCTTTTGAGTGCGATCTGAACTGAGAGACAGGAGCACCTGAAATGCCAGAATCTGACGCCAGGAGTGCATCTTGGAGGCCTCAGTTTTCTTGGCTCAGGGGGTCTTGTAAGGAGCTGCTAGTTGCCCAAGCCTTGCCGGTCCCAGGGAAGAGTGGGTACAAGAGCACCCCCAACCCCCCTGGCTGGTGGGCTGCATCTCTCCTGTTAGCCTTGGGCAGGCGTTTTGTAGCGGACATCTCTTCCCATTAAGTTTTCCCTCCCAGACCTGCATTCCTGAGCAGCTCAGCATATGGGCGGAATCCGCAGGAGGCGGAGGGAATGGGGAGGGGTGTCCAGCCCCAAGCATGTCGCAGATGCGCACGGAGAGCTGGGGAGGATTAGAGCGAATCATTAATTGCCATTAATATGCTGGGGCTTGACAGCCCCGGGTTTATTTTTACACCGAAGCCCAGACGTGCCTTGCACATGTCCCTGGGTTCTGGGCTCTGGGAGAGAAGGGAAAACTGGTTGTACTTATCATCTGCCAGGCTCTCCGGGATTGGACAGCCTGCTTTCAGCTTGGCTCCCTGGTCTGGAAGAAACCATGGCTTCCTAGGGTCCCCTGCCTTCCTTCCCTCCTTGGCTGTCTCCCCTCCCCAGAGAGACTTCCTGCCAAAGAGGACCTAGATCTCCAGAGCTCATGGACTTGTCTGCCAAGACCTTAGGGAGGGGGAGGGAGCCGTTCAGAGAGAAGATGAATGACCTCACAGGGAATAGCATTCAAAAGGTTAAACTGCCACCAAGAAATGCATTGTTTCAGAAAGAAAATGCTGTACAGCAAGACTTCTAGAGATGCTAACGTCTCTATGGGCAAATGGAACTCTACGTTGCCTTTCCTTGCAAATAGTTATTGAGAATCCATGTTTGACTCCAAATTTGATCTGGTAGCCCTTATGAAAAGCAGATAGTTCTAGTGCAAGGAGCTGGTGGTGTCACTGCAGAGACACTCTGTGAGCCCATACTGTCCTGCGGGGCTAGAGGCCCCACAGGGGGTCACCGTGGGGTCCAGGAAGCCGTGAGAAGCAGTGTTGAGCCTTTACTCTGTGCCAGCGCTGAGCTGGGCCCGAGAGCTAGTCACCCTCAGCAAAGTGAGATGTGAAATGTTCCATCAACAGAGAGCAGTGGGGGCTACTCTCCCAAGTGGTAGGGGACCTGCCGTCTCTCCCCTTTCAATCCTTCTGCCAGCTTTCCTTCCAGCGCTGTTGTCCTTTCCCCTTTGTCAGTGTTTGGGAGAACTTCATCAGTTTCTTGTATTAGTTTCCTATGGCTGCTGTAACACATCACCACAAGTATTATCCTACAGCTCTGTGGGCTAGAAGTCCAACTCAGATCTCACTGGGCTGAAATCCAGGTGCCAGCAGGGCTGCATTCCTTTCTGGAAGCCCTAAGCGTGAGTCTGTTTCCTTACCTTCTCCAGTTCCTAAAGACTGCTGCTTTCCTTGGCTTGTGGCTCCTTCCTGCATCTCCAGAGCCAGCAACACTGCCTCTCTGTGCCTTTCTTCCATAGTCACAGCTCCCTCTGACTCTACTCTCCTGCCTCCCTCCTCCCCATTTAAGGACCTGTGTGATTATACCGGGCCCACCCAGATAATCCAGCATTGTCTCCCTATTTTAGGGTTAGCTGACTAGCAACCTTAATTCTATTTGCAATCTTAATTCCCATTGCCATGTAACTTAGTATACTCACAGGTTCTGGGTTTAGGGCATGGCTATCTTTGGGAGGCCGTTATTTGCCTACTACAGTGGTGTATCGATAACCATCACTTGGCAGCATTGCTAGCCCCTCCTCCGTGCACACGTGTGTGTGGATGCAGAGGTCCTGGCACCGTTAGGGCAGAGCTGGAAGAGCACAGTCATGACCTGGAGAGGGAGCCCTGCACTGGGCAGGGTTGAGAGCTGGTGCCCTCTGAGACCCCTCCAGCTCTAAAGGCTATGATTTGATGACCCTTTGTTGTGGACTGAATTGTGTCTCCCCCAGATTCCTGTGTTGAAGCCCTAACTCTCAGTGTGATGGTATTTGGAGATGGGGCCTTTCAAGAGATAGTTAAGGCTAAATGAGGTCATAAGGGTGGGGCCCTAATCCAATAGGACTGGTGTTCTCATAAGAAGAGGAAGAGACCCCAGGGATGTTCATGCACTGAAAGAAAGGTTATGTGAGGACACAGCAAGAAGGTGGCCATCTGCAAGCCAAGGAGAGAGGGCTCAGGAGAAACCAAACCTGCTGACACCTCAATCTCAGACTTCCAGCCTCAAGAACAGTGAGAAATACATTTCTGTTACTGCAGCCACCCAGTCTGTGGTACTTTGTTATGGTAGCCCTAGGAACCAAGGCACCCTGACCAGAACAATGTTCATCTTAGTCGACATCGCCATCTCGCCTGTCTCAGTGCCCAAGGAAAAGGTTTCTCACTGGCGTGCAATCTAATGGCTCCCCGCCCCCTCCCTTCAATCTGTGTTCTTGCAACTTCCTTCCTCCAAAGGTGATTCTTTGGAACAAACATCACTTTCTCTGCCTGCATTCCTGTGGGTTATTTTCTGGATTCTGGAAGGGTTACTGTGACCCATTTGAGGCTAGCCTTGGTGAAATCAAGAACTACGCATATCTGGGAGTATCCTGGACATGGTTTATAGTGGGAAGAGTCAAGAGACCATCGTGAAGGTCACTTAAAACACTTACGACACAAATTTACTTTGGATCTCACTTTTCTTACCTTGAAGCAGAGGTAAGATTAGATCAGGGATGGCAAAGATCAGGGATGACCAGATCTAATCAATGCTGAGTGACTGTGTGGGACTAGTAGGAAAGAATCCTGTAACCAATTAGCCACGTCTGCCAAGGGGTGCTGGAGGAGAGAAAGGTAGTCTGCACGTCAGGGCTGCCATCCCAGAATCAGATGAGTTTTAAGGTCTCCTCTAGCCCCAAGTTTCTAAGACCCTTGTTAATCAGAGGTTCATGCAGACCTAGGATACAAATGTTCCCTGATATTGTGCCTGCAGTCATGTCCCCATCCTGCTGCCTTGGACCACCCAGGCCCTTACACTACTGCCACTGTTGCCCTTTCATTGGCTCTCTTTCCCTGCTGGCACCTTCACCAGGTCCCAGGGATGCCCACTGCAAATGTCCCTCTCACTGCTAATTAAGGAATTTCTACTGAGCCCTATTGTTTAGCAACTCACATTGCTCTTCATCCCACAGTCCCAGGTTCCCACTGGAATCCAACTCTGATTTCATTAAGATTTGCTCTGTTGCCGATGGCCATCAGCTGAAGATCAACGTTTGGGCTGGAACACTGCAGAACCCCTTTGAAGTTTATCTTCACCACAAATCCAGTCAGGGAATGCGGGGGTTGGATTTTTTTTCTCTTTTTTAAAAGGAAAGAGTGATATGTGTATACGTGTGGTTTTTTTCCAAAGAAAGCATTTCAGATGCTCATTAGGCAAAAATATCTATTTTACATACACTGTAATTGTTCTACCTAGGATGAAATATGTTATTTTTCTTAACTAAAGCTACAGGCAGTTTATTAGCAGAGCTAATTAACCCACAATCAGCAACTGGCTCACCTCTAATCACAACCTGCTTGCATTCTTTGCAGGCAACGTGGTGGTGCTACGGCACTTATATTTATAAATATGTGCAATGCAATATGAACTATATTCATGCAGATGGCATCCATTTTTTTAGCCACAAAATCTGACCTACCTAAAACAGATGGAAAGAGGACTGGACTGCAGGTCTGAGGCTGGAGGCTGAGGCCCCTCATCTCGTTAGCCAGAGTCCTTCTTTTTTTAACCTTTCAGCCTATTAGGTTCCTTTTCCTCTTAACAAGTATTCCTGGGTGAAGGGTTGTCTTGTTCATAGCCTGTTGCAAGCTGGCTGTCTCCTTGTGGGTGGGTGTCAGCCTCTTCCATGGCTCCCTCATTTTCTACTGCAGGGAATGAATGGAGGCATCCTGGCCAGGGGAGTTTGTTGGAAGAATGTGGACAGGTCAGCTGGGGCTTGACCAAAGGTCAAGCCTGATGGAATTCCTCCAAGCTTCCAAGGAACACAGCAGGCTAGGCAGAAGTGTCCCATTGGTGGCACATATGAGATTAGAGTTTGATGGTATATCTGCCAGAGACCCCGGAATGCTCAGGTCATGACTTGACAACTATCCTTTTATAAGATTTCAAGGTAATGGATGGGAGTGAAGAACTAAAGGGAGAGAAGAACCACTTTACTGATGCTGGGCTGATGCCGGGCTCTATGGTAAAGAATGCCTTAAAGCCCAAATGCCCATCTTAGGTGTTTACTACCTGTGGCCAGCTGAACAGAGACAGGCAGTGGAGAGAGGGACAGCCAGGGCCCAAGAGGGGCCCCTGCATAGACCGGAGGGAAGAGAGACCTGAGTGTAGACTCACAACCTCTAAAAACAGTGACCCAATGCACGTGGCCCAGTTGATGCTCTACGCCTGGACCAAGCAGATACAGATCTCTTTCTGGGGGTGGGGTGGTTGAGAGGCAAGCAGGAAGGGAAATGCTGAGGGAGTCTAATCCCTCCATAAATTATGACTCATTTGAAGAGAAAAGGGAATGAAGGAAGGAAGGAAAGAAGGAAGGAGAGGGGAGGGAGAGAGAGAGAGGAAAGAAAGAAGAAAGTGATATTCAGAATCTACAGCATGTCAGGCAATATGTCAAACACTTCTACATTCACTATGTCACTTACTTCCTCAACCTTTTGAGTAGAACATACTACCTACATTTTATGGAAGTGGAATTAAGATAGAAGAATCTTAAAAAAGAAAAATCAACCTTTGGACTTGGGTTCATCCAGAACTCTGTCTACTTCTCATTTTTCATGTGTCCACTTAGGTGGGACATGTTCGTTTTATTATCATGTTGGATAATAAAACCACAAGGTTCTCAGTACACGTCTAATCCAGACTCTCGTTTTTCACATCAGTGGGGCAAAACTTACCCGTCAATTCAATCTGGGGAGTGTCAAGGTCTCACAGAATTTTTAGTTATATCACACCTGGCTCTTGCATGACCAGGCGATTTCACCTAAGTTAAAAGGGAATGTCAGGTATTGCATTGATTTTCTAATAGACAAGTATGGACATACTCGGTCAGTTTGGCTTTAACTTCCTGGCTAAGCCAAGGGGTGTCCTGTAGGGACAGGAGATAGGGCATGGGGGTTTTGCTAGCCTTGCATAGTGGAGAGAGACTTTGGTAGAATGGAATGGGAACATTCCGTAGAATGTTTGTGCCAGGGTTTCCTGTTGTTCCCCTGTGGGCCAGGGTCGGGCAGGTGGGAGAACTGACTCTCTGGCATAGTGTCCATCCCCCTTCCCTGGCCTTTTATTCTGAGAACTGAGACTGGAAGCAGCTGGGCTCCAAGGGTGAATGCGGGCAGTGCATGGGGCCAGAGCAGGAGTCTCAGAAAACTGTCCAAGGGGATGCTGTGTTAGGGCTAATGAAGCATCTACAAAGTGCTGGGGGCCTGAGACAAGGAGTGGTTCCAAGCTGCAGTAATAACTCACATAGAATCCAGAACAACTGGAGCAAGAAGCAGTGACTCAGAATGGATGATCTGGAAAAGTTTCACAAGTGAGATCCAGCATCCTCTGATGGAGTTTCTGTATGAGTGTGTCCGTGGGTACACCTGGTTTGCTTTTTTTTTGTGGGAGTCTTAGGAACAAAAGCTCAATTCTTTTTAAGGCCACATGAATTCACTCAGATAAGGTTTATTTTCTGAGACTGGGGCAAGGCATCACAGTCACCCTGATGATACCTGCTTTAAATCAGCATCCTCCAAACTTAAGAGGTTGGTTGGAAATGGGAGGAGAGAGAAGCAAATCAATAGGTAGCTAAATTGTTCTTTGGGTCCTGGGACTACCTTCCTCTATTTGGGGAGGGAGGGTGGTTCTCTGGGTGGAGTCAGCATCTGATTCCTTGTTGTTTATCGGAAAAGGATTTTAAGAGGGAGGCTTACCAGCTGTATGAGGAAACAGCAGCTCAGTTCCAGGAGTATTAATTCAGGTCTGCTGGAATTTTAGGGTGCTGGACCTATATTTAGAAATAGATATTCTCTTCTCTGAAGTTCACCTTCCCCAGGTGTGAAATAAGGCAGGTGAGTTGGCCATCCTAGTAAGAACTGAAGCTCCGCAGTTAGTAGGTATGCCCACAGAAGATCTCAAAAGCTGTGTTGCATGGTTGAACCTTAAAAACATGCTCAGTGAAATAAACCAGCCACAAAAGGACAGATATCCCATGATTCCACTCATATGAGGTACCTAAAATCGTCAAATTCATAGAGACAGAAAGTAGAATGGTGGTTGCCAGGGACTGGGGAGTAATTGTTTAATGGGCAAAGATGTTCACTTGGGAAGATGAAGAAAGTTCCAGAGATGGATGGTGGTGATGGTTGCACAGCAATGTGAATGTACTTCATGCCACCGAACTGTAAACGTAAAAATGGATAAAACGGTAAATTTTATGTTGTATATGTTTTACCACACACACAAAGATGAGCTGCTTACAGTGGGGCCACAAGGTCAAGAGACCCAATTTGCAGAACTGAGACACGTTTGTGATTAGATGCATAGGTCAACCCCTGTCCTAGACAAGGCTAATCATGGCCTAAAAGTCACTTAAATTTGAAAAATAGTGGTGAAATCTTTTTCTCTAAAAAACCAAAACTTTCTTACAGTCCCATTACATTAAACAAGGAACAGGGTGGTCACAGCTTAGTAGGGTGAGTCACCATGCACAAAAGTCACAGTTGCACAGAGCAGGATGGGATCAGCATTTTGTGCTCTAGGGGAGTGTACCAAAGGGGAGAGGCCACCGCTGTCATGTGAGGCTGAACCCCAAACACTCAGAGAGTCCCATGTTGGAAGGGGACATACAAGAGGCTTGCGTCTGTAACCCTTGGCGTGCAGCCTGGGCTTCCATCAAGTGCGTCTCTCAGGCGACAAGGAGGCAAGACAAGGTGACAAAGATGCAGTGAAACCCCCCTCATGGCCCAGTCTGCTGGCCCCTTTGGCCTCCCATAGGATGCCCTGTGGAATCAGCTCCAGAAATACTCTGGGAAACCTTTCATCTGGCTAATGGCCTTTCTGCTTCCCTAGTAAGGTACCTGGTTGGCATCAGCTAGAGATGACACCCTATTTGGTCCTCTTTATTGGAGTATCTGGGTGAATCAAGACCCTTTGTGTTGCAAGTGACAGAAACTAAACCCACAGTGGCTTAAACCCAAAAAAGATGTATCGGCTTGCATAACTGAAATGTCAGGTACAGCTGGCTCCAGGGGTTCAAATAATGCCATGAACTCACTCTCTCTCTCTCTCTCTCTCTTTTTCTCTCTCACTCTATGATTTCTTTTCCATTTGTCTACTTATCTCTCATTCAGGCCCTCTCCATATGGTGGACCTTTGGTAGCAATAGGCTTATGTCATGCTTTTGGCAAGTTTGTTTTTCTCAACAGGATTTACTCTCAGGCCCATCCATGGAGCTATTGGCATGGGCAGGGGGATGGAATACTCTGATTGGCCAGGCCTGGGCCACTTGCTCACCTCTGAAGCTAGAGGTTGGGGCCGGCATCTACCCCCCTCCCACCCCCCACCCCAATTGTGGGCTGAGTGTAGGGGAGGACTTGTCCCTGAAGGAGAAGGGAGCGCCATTACCAGAGCAGGGGGTGGAATCGGACCAGGCAGTGACAACAGACGCACCTTTCGAAGCCCATTCATGATGTGTGTGAGGTGGGCAAGAGAGCTACCCTAGGCGTAGGATTTCTCCCGCACGGCCCTACCCCAGGCAGTGTCTCTCCCGGTTTCTGCACCTCATTTTAGCTTTTCTCCTCGACTCCTGCTCTCTCTCTGGCCCTGGGGTTGGTGACCCCATTTCAGATCGTCTGGTTTGGTCTGGTCTGTAGTCAACCTCCCTCCAGACAGGCCCCCAATGCCTGCCCTCTGCATCCAGGGCTGTGCCCCAGCCCAGGCCACTTGACCCAGGAGGGCAGTCCAGCACAGGGCCACAGGGATGGCGCCCTAGTTTGGGGGAATTCACCCTTTGGAGACTTCAGGCTCACCTCCCTTGCCCTGCCAAGACTCAGAGCCTTAAACTTTCTTTCCCCCTTCCAAGTTATTTTCTTCACTTGTCAGGTCCCTGTTGTGATGTATGGCATTTGTTGTTGGGGGGTGTTGGTTTGTTATTTTCACTCTGCTCTGTGCACTGACACTTCCCAGAGGTGCGGGCACATTCTAAAATAATGATCTCTCTGTGGTCAGGAGAGCCTGACCCCTCTGCAGGGGTTGTAACAGCTCTGGTCTGGGGGAGGGGCCAGGGGTTTCACTTGGGCTCCAATATGGGAGGGGCTGGGATAGAAGAGCATGTACAGTTCGGGTGCAGAGAGCCTGGGCTGGAAGGTGGAGGGGAGGGGGAAAGGAGTGTAACAGGTCTCGGTGCTGGGTCTTAGAGATGCTGGTCTGTGGGGACAGTACCCGGTCCTCCTCAGGTGAGCTCAGGGTCATCGAGGGCATCAGGTCCTGAGGAAACCTGATGTCTCAGCTCACCAGCTGGTCCCGAATAGCAAGGCTGATTGACCAAGGAGGGTCTGGGTGGGGAGAATGGGGTGGCGGGCCAGGAGCTGGAGTCCCAGGTCATGAGTGCTCACAGGTGAGCCCCCATCTTGCCAGTCTCAGGGTTCAGGGGATCATTCTATGATTCAAAGGTGGCCCAATGTCTGTGCTGGTGGCATCTGCTCTCCCAGATCCAGTTCTTGTTGCGAGCAGTTTCCTGACCCCAAGGGGTCCCGTGTCCTCGTGTTCTTACCTCAGGCATTTCCACGGCTACTGGCGAAGGGCCTTTCTCCATTCTGGGCCATGTGCATGCCATTCTGGACAGAGGAGGCCCTGGGACTCTTTAAAGACACCCCCCGTTCCTCCTCCCTCCTGCCAGCTCCCCACAAGGCCTCCCTTCCCTGGCTGGTTCTGGCCATGACAATTCACTCTGTTTATAACTCAGTGGTATCTTGTTTAACATGCTACAAATCCCAAGTTTAAGATGAGGCTTCTTGGATTATGAAGAAAGATAGCAGAGTGTCAGGATGAGGATGGACGTGAGCTCTGGAGTGAGATGGACATGGATGCAAGTCCTGGCTCCACTCCAAGCTGAGTGGCCTGGTCTAAGTTATTCAGCTTCTGCAAGCCTTAGTTTCTTCATCAGCACATTGTGATGACAGAACTGTCTTCCTTTGAGGGCTGTTGGGAGGATTAAATAAAGCAAACATTTATTCCCTCAATAAGTATTTACTAAGTGCCTAGTATGTGTCAGACACTGTTCTAGCTCTTTGAGACACTGAAAAAATAACAGGTCTAGTGGCTGTAATGCATGTAATGGACATGAACAAACTTGCAGACCAGCAGATCCTCGATGAAAGAAAGAGGGGCACCATGATCCCACCACACAGCAGGCCATTGCTTTTGGAAGGGTTTCCATTGTTGTGAAAGCTGTTGGAGACCCTGATGCATTCCTGCCCAGAGGCTTAATGGGACAGGCTTACCCCTAGGCGTGGGACAGAGTCTGCAGCCCTCCCACTCCAGTGTGCAGACAGCCCTGGCTCCCCAGGACTCCCTGAGCCCATGTCCCACAAGCCTTTGGGGTCTTGTTCTTCAAACCAAAGCCAGGTGAAGATGACAGTGAGTAATCCATCAGCTCATGGCTGGGCAGCCTGCTTCTCTCCCAAGGAATGGGCTACGGTTGACTCCTGCAGCTTGACGCTTTGGTGCAGCGCACACACACACACACCCTATTTCCCACACTCAGGCCTACGCTTCTGTAGTATGGTCATCTCTGTGGATGTAGCACTGACCATGACCTCACAGCTCAGCCAAGGATGGCCAGCTCAGGTACTCCTTGGGGGAAGCCGGGAGGCAGGGAGGGGGACGCTGAGAGGGAAGTGGATGGGAGGGGCCTCCAAATTCAGAGAGAAGGAGAACCAGTTGACTAGCGATTGAAGATTCCTTTTGGGTTCAAAGCAATGGAGCAGGGCCTGGGAGGCTGCCTCCACCTTGGGGCTCCTACAGGTGGCAGGCTTACACCTACTCCTTACCCAGATCGTCCCCACCTCTAAGGCCTTACTTTAGAGGCAGAGTCTCAGGACCTGCCCTCCCCCGCTTCCCACCAGGAAGGGAACAGAGGTGCTAAGGGGTGAAGGAGAAATGGAGGATGTGTGTTGCCAGCAGGGCAGCTTGGCAGGGAGGGCACTGCCCCCCTGGGACCGGATTTTCCTGTTCTTTTTACGTGCCTCCCTAGGAGGCAAGGGGCAGCCCTCTGACCCAGGAGCACTGAGCTCCTCCCACAGAGATCAGGCCTCTCCCCTGCCCTGGCTTGTTTCCCTGCCATGGTCAGAAATTCAATTTGCAAAGATTTTCTCTGGTCTGGGCTATGACTCCTTTGCCTTGTCTCTGTGGCTACTGCTGAAACCGGCCCCTCCCTTTCCTGTCTCCTTTCAGATTTCTTGGATGAAATTGAATCTCTTTAAGCTTTTCACCCCAATGCAGCTCAGAGCGGTGGGGCCAGTGAGCATTTTCTTCAGCAAACTGTCTTCCTCATCTGATGAGCAGTGTCTATTAAACCCTCAGATCTGGTGTGTGTGTGGGTGTGCCCGTGTGCGCCTGTGTGATGAGGTATATGAAGGGTAGGAATGAATTGAAGGAAGGAGCACAGCTCTCTTAACAGAGGTGAATATGATGCCCCCAAAGACAGCTGCTTCCCCTCCAGGACTGGCCAGGGCAGGATAGAGCAGCAGGTTCTGCTGTGGTCATCTGCGTGGGCTGCCCTTTCCCCCAGAGATTGATGGAGGCAGGCACAGGAAGTTTCCATCCTCGGAAGACCAGGAACAGATATTTCTAGGCAAAACTCAGGCTTGAAATGTAAAATCTCTCTCCACTTCTCTCCTTCTCTCTTTTTATCCCTCAGAGGTTGCTGATGGGGTATTTCTAATGTCTGTGCCATTGGTGTCTTTTTGGGTCCCATGGCCATGAGCATCTTACGTGCAGGACCCCACATGCAGTTTGTTGCATTAGGCTCCCAATAGGACCCTTCTCCTCTTCTCTTTCATCTTCCAATCCTCCAACCACCCAGGATTTCTACAACCTGCCACCTTCTTGCTCACCTGTGCCTTTACTCACTCTACCCTCCCGCCTCCCCTGTCCTTCCTGCATATCTGAGTCCTCTCCTCATTCAAGATGCTGGTAAAGTTGTGCCCTCTCCATGAAGTCTCTGTGGACCACCATCTCCATCAAGGTCTCTACTAGTAATTTGCCTCAAGTCTGCAACCTTGAGTTGTCAGATGGGACAGCATGGACTTTGGTGCATTACCACTTACTTACCATGTGATGTAGAGCCAGTTTTGTTTTTTGTTGTTAAGTTGTCTGAGCCTCAGCTTTCTCATCTGGAAAAGGGAAATAAAAGTACTTACCTCATAGAATTATTGTAGGAAATCCATGAAATAATATACGTGACGATCCTAGAACAGAGAGTGGCACATAGTAGGGGCTCAGTTACTAGAGGTTCCTTTCCCCTCATGGATATGTATCATTTCTCCAATGAGATTGTAAAGTTCTAGAGAGAAGCCACTGGATCCTATTTTATCTTCGGGTTTCCAGTGCCTAGCACAAAACTTACTACAGAGTAAGTGCTATGGACTGAATGTTTGTGTCCACCCCAAATTGTATGTTGAAATCCCCAACGTGATGGAATTAGGAGGTGAGGCCTTTGGAGGAGATTAGGTTATAAGGATGGAGCCCTCATGAATGGGATTAGTGCCCTTTTAAAAGAGACCCCAGAGAGCTCCCTTGCCCCTTCTGCCATGTGAGGACACAGTGAGGAAATAGCCATCTGTGAACCAGGAAGTGGGTCCTCACCAGCCACTGGATTTTGGAGTTCCCAGTCTCCAGAATGATGAGAAATAAATGTTTGTTGTCTAAGCCACCCAGTCTATGGCAATTTGTTATAGCAGCCTGAACTAAGATGGTAAGTGTTCAATAAATGTGATTTGCAGTCTTTGATCTAGCTCCTGCCTACCTTTCTGGGATTGTCTCTCACTGGTTCCTCTTCTCTTCACACCAACCATCCTGAACTATCTACTGTCCTTCTAGACCAGATTTCTCAGTTTCTCAACCTTGGCAGTGTTGACATTTGGGCTGGATAATTCTTCTTTTGGGGATGGGGGCTGCCCTCATTGAAAGACTAAAGATGCATTGAAAGATGTTTAGCAGCATCCCTGGCCTCTACCCACTGGATGACAGTGACATCTCAAAGTTATGACAATCAAAAGTGTCTCCAGACATTTCCAGATGTCCCCGCAAGGGCAAAATCACCCCAGTTGAGAATCACTGCTCTAGAGCTTTGTATTCTCTCATGTTTTTATGCAACACATGCAGTTGCCTCTGCTTAGCACTGATTTCCCTTGTTCACCTACTAAACTCCTAATCACCTTTTGAAACCCAGGCCAGATGTGAGTTCCTAGGAGAAGATCTGTGATCCTCACTCTGATCCCCACAGAAGCCCTTCTGTCCTCCTAAATCCCACATCTCTCCCACTATGCCATCCCTCATTATCCCCTATTGCAGTTGCCTATTTTTACATCACTCTCTTATCCATTGTAATTTGACCTCCTCAAAGCAGAGTCTGTGATTTTTTTCCACCTTGTTATCTTCAGCACATAATATAGGGTCTGGTGGTCAAAATGTGTTGAGTGAATGAATGGAAGAATTGATGAATGACTGGGTGAGTTGATGGATGGGTGGATGGGTGAGTTGATAGGTAAACTTGTAGGTAGGTGGGTGCGAGAGTAGTTGCATGGAAAAGTGAATTGGTAAATAGAAGAATGGATAGGATTTATGAATAAATTAATAAATAGATGACTGAATAGGTGTGTGATTTGATGAATGGATAGGAGGATAGCTAGATGAATTGGTGCATGCAGAGATAACCAGGTGGATAAATGGATGGGTGGTTAGATAGATGGGTAAGTGGATGAATAGATGGATGAATGAATAGGTGGAGGTTGGGCTGATGGGTATATGGGTGAATGGATGTCCATGTGGGTGGATGGATGGAAGGATGGATAAAATTTATGACTGAGTCAATGAATGGATAAATGGAGTGCGTGGTTTGTTGAATGGATGGGAGCATAGATAGATGAATGAGTGAATAGATAGGGGAGTAAATAGTTTAGTGGGTAGATGGATGGGTGTGTGGGTGAATGGATGTATAGGTGGGTGGATAGGTAAATGTTTGAATGAATTAACCTAGTTAAAGGATGAAAGGAGTGTATAAATGGGTGGATGAATGGGTGGAATGAATGGAATGGGAGAATATGTGAATGAATCAATGTGAAGAAGAGAGCACATCCTCCTGTACTTGTCTCCTCATTCAGACAGTCTGGAGGGAGAAACTGAATCAGTGGGACGGGGTGGGGAGGGCATCCTGAGGATCTGGAATCATGAGGGAACCCAAAATTCCAATGTTACATATATAAGCAGTTTTTCCATGTAGAATCTCCTTTTGAGTTTCCTCTCTTTATAACCCCTTGTACATTGGCTTAAGACAGGCTCTTTTAAGGAGGGTTCTTTGTCCCATTTTAGAGATGGAAATTGAGCCATAGAGCAGGTCAAAGCCATTGGGTATGGATTCCAGATTTCTAACTCCCAGGTTGCTACTCCCTGGAAAAGGATGCCCTGCCCTCTACCTTTGGGACTCAAGACAGCCTGGCCAGGGACTGGCAAAGTCTTCTATGTATAATAAAGAAGGGCGTGGAATAATGGCCAAGAGTACAGTTTCTGAAGTCAGAGAGCCTGGGTGTGATTCCTGGCTCCAGTAATATCTTGCTGTGTGATCCTGCGTAAGATGCAGAGCACCTCTGAACCCCAGTTTCCTCATCTGTAAAACAGGAACAGTATTAGTTCTCACTGATGTCAGGGTGAAATAATATAATCCATGTGAAACACAGCACAATGCCTGGCATGTAACACACTCTCAATAAATGTTAGTCTTCTTTTTTGACATATTTTTATTAATATCATTAGCATCTTGGTCATGATCATGTTCATTATCACCTCCTTGTATAAAGGATCCATGTCCCAGTGTTGAATGATGGAACTGAATGTGGATATGAGAGGTCATCTGGTCCAGCCTTCCCCATAATGCAGACCCCAAGGCTTAGAGGTGAAATGACCCATCTAGACCCATGCAGCTGGTGAGTGACAGAGCTGGGGTGCTTAAGACTCTGCAATCTCTTTCCACTGCCCCCCACCCCACTACTGCCTCCCCTGAGAGCCCAAGCTGTGCTATCCTGGGGAGGAGTAGTTACTTCTGTTAGGGTGAGTGCTTCCCCAGGAGTTAAGAGTCCTGAACTACAGTTCTCCCTTCCTTCCCTTGGGGTTTCCATGGCGCTGCAGGCTGAGGTCTCATCCTGCTCAAGTCCAGAATGCCCCTTTGGTCTCCTGAGTCATTCAGGACTCAGTTGCTCCTTTTTCCTGAGCTAAATGAGGTCTAGCAAATGAATAGGGGCACAGGTGACCTACTGAACCCACCAGAGTTTCAATTTCCTCATCTGTGAAATGGTCACAAGGATATTTCCCAGGGTTGCCTCGAGGATAGAGACCTTAGCACAGCACCTGGCACCTGGCACATGGAAGCCGCTCAGCGAATGTTAGTTCCCTTTGCTTTTCTGAGAGGCTGGGGCCTGGGAGCCATGAGATGTCTGGCCGACCATCTCATTCTGGATTCAAACGGGAGGAAAGCTTCAGGGCTCAAGGCTGAGTACCAAGAGGTGGAGAAGTGAAAAGACAGATTCTGGAAAAGTCAATGGCAAAGAAGACTGCCCAGCACCAGGGAGCCAGAGCCAGAACCTCGTGCTGGACCCTCTGATGACAGTCTGCCCACCCAGCCAGGCTCCGGTTCGGGAGTGAAGGTGTTAATCTGCCAGAATCAGCCATGCAGGACTCAGATCCATTTGCCAGGCTCAAGGCTCCCAGGAACCAGTTGAGGAGGAGGCTTCCTAAATTAGAATCAGAGTGCAAAGCTGGGGTCACACCTCAGAGCAAAGGTCAAGCGGGGGAGCTGCTTCAGTCTGCAGGCTGGTGGCTCAGACAGGCTGCTGGGGAGCAACCACCTTTGTCTCTGTTTACAGAAAGCAGGCTGGAGACCTGTGACCCGGAGGCCACACGTGACTCAGCCTAGGGACCTCACCCACGCCTGCCCCCGCCCCCCCCTCCGCGCCCCCCTCTGCAGGCCCCTGGGGCGTGGAGCCCAGCCCACTTAGCTTCTTGTAGAGCCAGAGAAGAGGGAGTGAAGGAGGGAGCCAGGGAGGGGCTGAGCTGGGGGGACAGGCAATTAGGCTGCCTAAGCTGCCAGCAGCTGGGATGCACATCCTCCCCTCCAGGCAGAGAGGGCCCTTCATTAGCTGCTGGGCTGTTGCCCCTCTCCAGCACCTTTGCGCGGCCTCGGGAGCTGGGGAAGGAAGAGCAGCCTCAGGTGGCATGGTTGCTGATGAATAAAAACACATGGATGCGGCTGCTTCCCACTAGCTATCTATTTTACGTTTGGTAGTGTATATATGTCCATGCCACTCTCTCACTTTGTCATAGCACAGGGAGATCAGCTCGGTGCTTTGTGACCACCTAGAGGGGTGGGATAGGGAAGGTGGGAGGGAGGGAGACGCAAGAGGGAAGAGTTATGGGAACATATGTATATGTATAACTGATTCACTTTGTTATAAAGCAGAAACTAACACACCATTGTAAAGCAATTATACTCCAATAAAGATGTTAAAAAAAAAAAAAGTAGTTAAAAAAAAAAGAAAAAGGAAAGTTGGGGAATACAGATGAGGGATAACTACTATTATGACCTGGTGAATATCAGCTCCATTTTATACCCAGCTGGAGAGTTTTGTTTTTTCCTGTGCCATTAGATATTATTTGACATCAAAAAAACGAAACAAAACAAAACAAAACACATGGATGCCGCGCAGCCGATGACTCCAGACAGCCAAGCCTCCTCCAGCGCCGTGCCCTGAACGCTCGGTGCCCGCCCAGGGCAGGGAACAGGCTGTGGCTGGAAACCAGTCCCCTGCCCAAGTCGATTCCCTTCTCCAGCCCTTTGGCCAGAGCCTGAGGCACCTGGGCAGGCTTGGGACCCTGCGGAGTAGGGCTAGAGTTTGAAAAAGGAAAGGGAGCGCTGGAGGTTCTGGTTCTAATTCCACAACAAAAGACATCTGATTGGTAGGATCTGTTTCAGAACTGAAGACAATTTTGATTTATAGTCTATATTTTTGAGGGATGTTCAGGTTCGTCCCTTTTGTGCCCATGTGCCTTTGTTACTATTCTTTGGCAATCAAGTTTAAAGGATATTAACAGAGCCCTCTGCTTGATATACCAGTGCTGTGATAGGTCTCCCATGTTCCCTTTTATCAGATACCCTGAACCCGACACAGGGACTGGTCACTTGAAGGGGTAAAAGGAAACCTGGCATGATCCAAGGGAGCCTGGGATGTTCCAGAATGGGGGGCTGTTGCTCTGGTCCCCGGGGAAATTTGGCTGGAGTTTAAACTGCAACTTCACATCTGTTGGCAGACAGGCGACACCCTCTGTGGACAGAGTCTGAAGATGGACTTGTGTCCTCCCAGCCCCCGAGGGAGGGGATGTGGGAGCCTGAGGGCCCAACGCCTCCCTCAGAGGCAGCAGCCCATCTGAGGGTCCTGTCTCTCCAGGCTGGGCAGGGGCATAAAGAAGTGAGCCCTGGGGGCCCTGTTTGAGGTGCAGAGAATCTCAGAGCGGGGTGGGGGGAGCTTCGAGACCTCTAGCTGTTCCTCTCCATTTTATAAACTGGGAACATGGACACCTGATGCGGTAAAGAATTTAGTGATAATCTAGCAGAGCCCAGTGCAGAGAAGAGCCTTATGGTGAGGCCGAGGCCTTTAGGGGACCTGGGAACCCCTGAACATGGAGTACAAAATTAGAATGGGTGTATGCATTTCCCCGGGGAATGGTTCTGGGGAGCTTTCTACGTTTGCAAGAAGCCTGCATCCAGGCTGATCTCACAGTGGACCCCCATCTAACGGGGGGCAGGGAACAGGGATTGGAGGTGTCCACTAGCACAGGGCTGGGTGGGAGGGCACCTGCTGCCTGCCAGGGAAGGGATGGGGGCTCGGGAGGCAGCCCCACGTGGTGAGAGCCCCCCTCCCCACTCTGAACAGCGCCCCACCCCCTCCCACCCTCTGAAGAAACGCGAGGCCCCAACTGATGAAATGTGTTTGTGGCCAGACCAGAGCCCTTTTGTTAAGCAAGCATAGTAGCCCTCCATTTAGCAGAAATAGCTCTGGAGCAAAGAGAGAGTGAGTGTGTCCACAAACCCATTTGCCGTTTAGGTGTCAGAAATAAATTTTACCACTGGAGTCTGTAGCATCTGATTAGTGAATTATTCAGTTGGGATATTGCGTTCCCTCTGACCTCATTAGTAACCCTGAGGTGAGAGGGATGCATTAGAGTAACCACCAGGCTGTCGCGGAGGAGCAGAGTGGGGGCATTAAAGTGGATTAAAGTGCTTTACCAAGAACTACAGCACAACTCATAAAAACAGCGCATTGTTAAACCAGGGCTCAGCAAATAAACAGGCGGACGCCACTGGGAGGGGGGCGGTGGACAGCAGGGCCGGGAGGGGGAGGGTGACAGCTTTGTAGCCGTGTTGGCAGTTCTGCCTGTCTGGCTGATGGCACTGGGGACCCGAGTCGGGGACAGCGTCCTCTCCCAGCCCAGTTGATTTCTGTCTTTGTGTTAAGCCCTTTCTCAAAGCACCTGACTTCTTCCATGGTCATTCTTTTTGCCCTCTTTTGCCAATGGGTCTGAAAGTGCTGGAGAGTTGACAAACTCAGCGAGACTTTATTGCACATCTACTGTGTTCTGGCCTCTAATTAGAAGTTTTCCATTTCAGCAAAACCTCTTGTTCCCTCCAGTTGATACACAGTCAACACAGGAGGCTGGGCTGGTCCTCCCAGAACTCCAGCTTTCCTATTTACCTGCAAAGTGGAGAGATCCCAGCCCCCAGGTTCTGGAAGGTGTGCTAGAAAGATCTGGCTGGTCCATGGATCAAAGGGAGGCATTGGGTGGGGATGGATGAGCCTAATAGTTTGCTCCTGCTGAGGAATTCAGATCCCCTCTAGGAGTTCCTTGAGGCTTTATGTATTCCACACCCTACTCTTGGCCTGCAAACCCAGCCTAGTTGAGCAGACCTTTGGGTCCAGCACCTTCCAGAGTGACTGGAGGATGGAAGGAAACATTGGAGGACCAGCCCCGCTTCTGCTTATCCAAATCAAGGGCTCTCCAGACCTGCTGGCCTTTGTTTCAGGGGATGGATCCTGTTGCCTTATCCTTAACACACAGAAACTGTGCCTCCCTCCAGCAAGGGAAACCTAAGCCATGGATGGATTAGGTAAACAGGATCTGATTCTGAAAGCTGATATCTAAACAGTGGCTACTGAGACAGCAGAGCCCAGGAACTCATCTCTATTCATGGCGAAGCATTGCTTATGGAGCAAAAGGTGTCGGGGACTCCTTGGCAATGGGACGGGGACATGAACAGGGAAGGCAAGGAGATGGAGGGCTGCAGGGTTCCAGGTCTGGATCTAGCTACAGAACCCAAGACAGGGCTGCTGAGGGCACATCCTCTCTCCTTTGTTTGGGGATGGGGCTCCGGGCTGGAGTTCAAGGCTGTCTCAGGAGACCCAAGCCCCAGTTCGTGACCGGTGTGTTTGCAATTGTTTGTTCAGCAGCAGTCGCAAATGGATGCTAAAAGGCTTTGTGGTTCATTGATGGTCATGCTCCTCTCCAGCTCATTCTTCATCCATTTCTTAGGTGAGCCACAAGCCCTCCACTGGCAGCCCTCACTGCCTCTTGCTTGGCGCTGGGTCCTAAACCCTGCCTGCTCCCGGCCCTCTGTGCCAGCAATCCTAAGAACTGGATTCCTCCATGCCTGTGTTTTGGAGACCCTCAGCAAGGCTAGGGTCTTGCTGGCTTTCCCCTGAGATCCTGGCCTCCTCTCTGAGCTCGTGGTAACTGGTGGGACAGGTTCATGTGGGAGAAGGTATGGTCCAGTGTAGTAAGTAGTTCATTGAAGACACCCACGAGGCACTTAATCACACAGGGAGGGATGCCAGAGAGGGGGCTGTTGGGAGCTCCATTTCTCATTTCGCTTCGGAGCGTGGCCCCCAAATTTGGGATCCCGTTGCTGATCCTGCTGCAAAAGTCATAGGTGGAATGACTGTGTGGGTGAAGGCAGGACCCCCTTTTCACATGCCAAGAGCATATTCCCCACAATTTGGAACAGAGGTGAGGGAAGCTGGAAGGATGTCTTCGGCTTAGTGTTATCTGCACATCTACTGCAACACGGATGAACCTTGAAACCCTTATGCTAAGTGAAAGGAGCCAGTCGTAAAGGACCACATATTGTATGATTCCACTTGTGTGAGATGTCCAGAATAGGGAAATCGATAGAGACAGGAAGATTGCTGGTCGCCAAGCATTGGGAGGTATGGGGGACTAAGCAATGATGGCTAAGGGGTATTGGGTTTCTGTTTTTGAGTGATGAAGTGTTCTTGAATTGACTGTAGTGACGATTGCACAACTCTGTAACTGTATATACTAAAAATCACTGAATTGTATACTTTAAGTGGATGAATTGTATGCTATGTGAATTACATCTCAATAAAGCTATTCAAAATAATCGATGCACCTTTTTTCCCCTCCCAGTGGGTATTGCCCCTTTCCCCTCTCCCACTGAAGTACATCCCTAGCTCTGTGCTCCTTTCCGTAGGGGAGAGATGGTGGGAAATGTGAAAGGCCTGAAAGTCTCACAGGGTTTTGTGCTTCAAAAGCCTAAACCCTCAGCAAAGTTAGATGAGTTATGGAGATGATCTCAGGCAGCCTCGGCCTGCAGCCTCTTGAAGCAGGGTTTTGGTTCCCAGGCTGAGATTGAGGTTGGGCCATGGCAGTGAGAGTGCTGAATCCGAGCCACTAGACCACCAGGGACCAGTGGCCAGTGACAAGGCCCTGGCTCTTCGGCTTTGCAGAAAAGAATTCCCACAATGACGGAAAGTACTGAAACAAGTAAAGTGTTTATTAGGAGGAAAAAAAATATAGTACATGTGGAAAGATACACGAGTGGACTCGGAGAGAGAGTCGTGCCCTCGTGATAGTTTGAATCACTTATATGGGGCATTTCTCTCAGGTTTCCTTTGGCTAATCATCTTGCTTTGCCTGGTTCTGAGTCCATATTTGGTTTATCTCAGGGTCCTCCCCTGTGTGCGGGTGCATCTCTTAGCCAGGATGGATTCCAGAGAAGAGTCCGGTGGGTAGGTTGACATCACCTACTATGGGATGGCACTCCCTCCCTTTTTGACTTCAAGGACCTGTATAGTTGGGAAGGTCTCCTTGACCTCAAGAATGAGAACTATGTGGTCTCTGTCTTTTATCTGGGCGGGGCTCAGCCTCTCCTATCTTCATCTTGGGGTACAAACTCCAGCTGCTCAGCCTGGGGCCCATCTGTCTCCTGCCTCATAGACATGAAAGGAAGAAGGAAGAGATGCTTGGGTGCAAACCAAGTGTCTTGGAGGAGCAAAAAGGAAAGCTAGACTTTTCACCCTGGACTGCAAAGAGATCCCCAGGCAGGAGCAAGGAGGAGAGAGGTGTGCAAGTTCCAGAGCAGTGAGGACTCCTGCCCTGCTTTCGGGAGAACCCCCAGCAAGGAGGCAGGACCCCCTCTGCATGGTGATGTTCTGGTGGGTGTTCCACCTACTATTGATACATAACAAACCACTCTGAATTTTGTAAAACAATCGCTTTGTTATGCTCATGGGTCAGGAATGCAGAAAGAGGACATCCGAAATGGCTGATCTCTGTTCCATGAAGTCTGGGGGGAGAGTCGAAGGCTGGGGATGACTTGCCAGTGGGAGACTGGAATCATCTGAAGGCTGTTGACTCCCACGTCTAGCAGTTGCTCCTGGCAGTCGGCTGGGGTCTCAGCTGCGACCGTCGGCTGGAACACCCACGGGTGTCTTCTTTATGTGGCTGCTTGGCCTTCCTCAGAGCATGGTGGCTTAGGATCCAAGAACAAGCATCCCAAGAGAACCAGGCAAAGCTGTACCTCCATTTAGGGTCACATAATGTCACTTCTGCCATAGCCACAGGACGCCCACCTCTCGATGGGAGGAGTTTCAAAGTCACGCTGTAAGAAGAACGTATAGGACAAGATGGACTAAGATGACATTTCTCCCAGCCAGGAGGAAAGGGGCTCAGGACTGGAACTTAGGCAGAGTGTTAGAATTAACGTTTGCAAAGAGCATGCACACTTGGATGCATGAACCAAGCACACTTGGATGCATGAACCAAGCATGAGCTTGGTTCTTGCTCTGCATTCATTCATCTCTACAAAGAGCTAACCAAGGGGACAAGGGAAGACACCCAACATGGAGGTAGGGTTAAGGGCTAAATCAGCCTTTCAGCCTCCCCAAGTTTCAGTCCCTCCCCTCCCCCCAACATGGCGAGATTCCATGATGTGTGATATGTAACCCATGGGATGCTGTCTCTAGCTCCGTGCCCAGAACAGGATGAAGCTCAGTGTACAGGAGCTGTCATCACGTGACTGTCCTACAACCCAAAGGAGCCCAAGGGAGTCATATTCCTTCCCCTAGAGCCTCAGAAGTTGTCCAGAGCCACCAATCTCTCCCCTGTCACTTGAAATCAACCTGCCCATTGTCAAGTCAGTGGTCCTCAATGAGAGGCGATTTTGCCCCCCCAGGGGATGCTTGGCAACATCTGGGGACATTTTTCATTGTCACAACTGAGAGGGTTGCTATTGGCATCGAGTGGGTGGAGCTCAGGGATGCTGCTAAACATCCTGCAGTGCCCAGCCAACCCCTCAACAAAGAATGATCCAGCCCGAAATGTAGATAGTGCTGAGACTGTGAAACCCTGGTCCAGGGTTCCCAATAAGAAATAGATCTTTAAAGGAAATTTGGGAAACATTTGTCCGCTTTTACTCTTCCTATCAGAATGGCATCCCTACCCTCACCCCAAGGTGGTGACAATTTTTTTACCATATTCCAGAAGGAAGCCCAGCCAGGCAAAGTTCCTTGGAAGTATGAAATTTGAGTCAGTGGGTGATTTCTTTTTGCCTTTTGCAATCCTTCTTATGCTAAATATAATTCTTTATTTTTAAGGCATCATGAAATCTGCCTTCCTTGTAGACCAAACCGTTATCCAAGGTAACAGTGAGTTTTATAAATGGGAAAGATACGGTGGCTGGACAGGAAAAAGATGGCAGGACCAGGGTCCAAGCCACTTTACCCTGAGGTCAGGGATAACGAGTTTGGAGAAACTGAAAGGGAGTGAGTCGTTGATTCTGGTTGCAGGGATTTCCAGGAAGGAGTAGTCAGAAGAGGCTGACCGATGGACAGTGCAGGGAGACAGAGGCTTCAGGAAGGGAGAAGGGCCAGCTGGAGGGGCAGGCAGTGCTGTTCTTGGGCCAAGTGCCAAGGGGGAGACTGGTCCTGGGAACTGCAGGGACCAGAGGTGGAGAGGCAGGTGAGGGGTGGCTTTGCGAAGCTCAGAGTAGACAGAACTGGAACGTGGATGGACTTCCTTGGGGATCAGAGCAGGATCGGAGATGGAGAAAGAAAGGCAGAGAAAGATGGAGAAAAGAAGAGAAAGAAAGAAAGAAAGGAGAGGGAAGGATGTGAGGGGAGAGAGGCAGAAGAGGCAGAAGATAGAGAGCGTTGTCTGGAAATGGAGATGGAGCAAAGGGGTAAAGTGGGTGAGCCTGTGAATGACCCAGCTTCCCGTTTTGTTCCAGGTCTCTGTACACCTAGCCAAGGAGCTTTGTGTCCCAGACTGGCTGCCAAGGGGTGGTCTTCTTGGAGGGACCCCTACAGAAGGGGCAGAAAAGGAAACAAAGACCTGAGGTCAAGGTCAGGACCTTTGGAAGAGAGCTCCAAGCCCCTAGAAGTCTGGGTGCACTCAAGGGTGCAGCCTAGGAGCCTCCTGCCCTCAAAGCCGATTCCTTTGTGTTCAAGGATGGAGCCGTTTTTCTAGGAGACACACAGAGACATGGCAGAACCCACCAGAGTGCCCTCCCTTCCCCAGGGTATCGGTTGTCAGAGCCTGTCCCTCCCTGGGAGGAGGGGGAGGGAGGTGCCTGTGCAGAGGGAGGAGGCCTGGGGGCAGGGAAAGGCGGCGCCCCTCCCCAGCGTTTGCTATTTTGGACCCACCAAAAGTCAGTTCCTCCTGGGTCTCTGCTCAAACGCAAGTGACAAGACTCCTCACAGCGATCTCTTTCCTTAACCCCTTTTGCTGGGCCATCTGTTCAGAACACTGATGTGTGTCTCTCCTCAGAGCCGGCATCCCATTATTCAGGCTCCTTGCCTGGCACAGACTCTGTCCTTCACAGCTGCCCCTGCCCCACACAATAAAACCCAGCCACTTGCTCACGTCCCGAGTGACAGGGTTGCTCACGGGTCCATGGGCGAGCAGATCACAGTTGAACAGAAATCCCGGAGGCCCGTTCCCTGCTCAGCCTTCCTTCAGATCTTAGCTTGTGCCTCACCTCCATCCACTCCCCAAGCTGGCTTTAAGAAATGTCCGTCCTCTGCGTTGCCGTGGAGCCTTGTGTTCCTCCATCATGGTCAGTGGGGAGCTGGGCCATTTCACATCACACCCTGATCCTGCTGAAGAGCCTTTGTGGGACCTGCCTTCCCCCATGGGTTCTTCAAGCTTCCATAGAGTCTCAGTCTCCTGGGTCTTTAGACACACGCTCTTTTTTCTCCTAACCCTTGTCTCCCTTGGTAATCCCATCATCAGGACGGGCTTCCTAGAGCAGCGTTGTCCAACAGAACTTTCTCCTGTGATGTGAATGGTCTGTATCTGCCCGGTCCAATATGGGAGCCACTGGACGCACGTGGCAATAGAACCCTGAAATGTGGCCAGTGGGACTGCGCAACTGGATTTTTAAATTGTACTAAATTAAATTTTAATTGACTGAAATTTCAACTGACGTAGTCCCAGAGCAGCTGCCGCAGCTGCAAACCTAGGAACTTGCTAGAAATGCAGAATCTCGGGCCTCACCCCAGACCTCCTGGATCAGAATCTCCGGGGCTGGGGCCCAGCAACCTGGGGCCAATTTTAACCTGCCCTCCAGGTGGTGTTTATGCACAGAGGTTTGAAAAGCACTAATCCAGAGCCAAGTCACCCACGTCACCTGGGCCTTGGGAAAGCCAGGGGTCCGGAAGTTGGCTCCGACCCAACTTTGGGGCTATGCACTGGGTTTGCTGTCCACACCTCAGGCAGAGAAGGCAAAACTGGCCTCGGCTGGTGCTTCTTACCCACCCCCATAGCAGGCACCGGGCTGTGGGAAGGTCTGAATAATGAATGCAGCAGAGAGGGGCGCTGGCTTTTTCCGTTCGCTTGCTGCGCGCCTTTCCCCGTGGGTGAGGTGTGCAGTCAGCACCCACCCAGGAGCAACCTTCCCCGTGAGAACAGGCCTGGCCCCCGCCTTTCCCTCCTCGCCCACAGGAGGCTGGGAGCTGGCTGGGGGAGGCTTCAAGCCCTGCCTGGGAACTCCCAACAAGGGGCCCCAAGGTGCTCGGAGACAAAGTGGCCTGGGTCCTCTCTTTCCTTTTTTTCTAGCCCATATTTATTGAGCTCATCATCTAGGTCCTGTGCTAAGTGGTTTGTAGTGTTTACCCTTTACATCAGTCCTATGAGTTGGCATTATTGTTCCTATTTCTTTATTTTTTGACCGTGCTTTGTGGCCTGTGGGATCTTAGTTCCCAGACCAGGGATAGAACCTGTGCCCCTTGCATTGGGAATGCGGAGTCTTAACCACTGGACCGCCAGGGAAGTCCCAATGTCCCTATTTCTTAGAGGAGAAGCCTAAGGCTCAGAGAGGTGAAGTGATTTGCCCAAGGTCAACAGCTGCTCTGTCTGTTTCCCAAGCCTGAGCTTTTACCTACAGCCCCATATGCTCCTCCACAGGAAGCAGGTCAGGTGTGGGCCCCTCTTTGGAGCCCCAGGAAGAGGAGGGTGCAGCTTCTGTTAGTGCCCAGGAAGCTCTCTTCTCAGCAGAAATTCCTGAGCCAGTGATTCATACCTGAAGGATGCTTACTTGCAATTTCCTCTTCCATAGGGAACTTTATATGTGATTCACTTAACATCAGATTGTGTTGAAACCTCCACCCCTGTTCCTTCTCCCTTTCTTGTCTCTTCCCAATCTTTTTAAATTTATTTATTTTTGGCGGCATTGGGTCTTCGTCGCTGCGCACCGGCTTTCTCTAGTTTCGGCGAGCGGGGGCTACTCTTCGTTGCAGTGCGCGGGCTTCTCATTGCAGTGGCTTCTCTTGCTGCGGAGCACGGGTTCTAGGCACTCAGGCTTCAGTAGTTGTGGCACGCGGGCTCAGTAGTTGTGGCTCATGGGCTTAGTTGCTCCACGGCATGTAGGATCTTCCCCGACCAGGTCTCGAACCCGTGTTCCCTGCATTGGCAGGCAAATTCCCAACCACTGTGCCACCAGGGAAGTCCCTCTTCCCAATCTTTGTTGTTTTCTTCCAACTCATAAGAGTGGGAGCTGGGCATCCTGACTCCAGAGGCGGTCCTGGGAGCAGCGTGGGCTCGTGCAGGCCTGCTTGAAGTTAAAGGCTGGGGGGAGCTGCCCAGAACGTCTGGGGCAAGAGGAGTGACATTGTCTGGCATGAGGGCACCTTTTGGCACCTGGCCTGCAGTGGCCGGAATGTGACCCCCTTCCCGGGACATCAGAATGCCCATGAGAGCTTAGTCCTTCCTTCCCCAGGAAGACTCCATGTAACCTTCCAGCACCTTCCCTGTCTGGTTGTAACCCTTGTTCCCTTTCCTGCTCTCCCTTTTGTCCCCTTTCCCAGCTCCTATCCTGCTCTGCCCTCTTTGTCTCATTTCCCTCACGTTTCTGGACACAGACTGTCCCGGGGATTGACAGCCCCTGCTGTCCCCGTGACCTCCTGTTTCCTTCAGAGTGTCCATGTCACCTTTCAAGGTTGCCTTCTGCCTTTGGGATGGAGGATAGGGGTCGGGAAGTGATCAGGGTGAGAAGGGGTGTGACAGCCAGGCCAGGAGTGACTTCAAGGAGCTTTTCCCTGTGTGGCCAGTAGGTGGTGCTAGATGCCAGCCGAGGCCCTGCTGGAGCGTTGGAACCAACCGCAGCCCTGGCTTACAGGAAAGGGCCCTGCCTGCCCAGCAGCCCTTCTGGATGGGATGCCAGGCACCGCGGGCTGGAGGGCTGATTCGGGACACCGGAGGGGCTAGGAGAATGTAATTGTGCCCCTTATAGGCTGGTCTGCCCTCTAGGAATCAGAAATGAGTTGAAAAGAACCTGCCTCACCTTTTCCTCCCCAGAGAGGTTAGAACAGCTGGGATACAGGGACTTGCCTGTACACTTGCTCAAATATCACCCCCTCTAAGTGCGGGCAGGCTCTCTTTCCTCCGGGAGCTCAGAGCAAGCTTTACTTCACCCTACTGGGGCACTTCACACATTGCAAAAATGAGTTGTTTCCACGGCTCCCTTCTCCAGGAGACTGTCAGCTCCTGGAAGTCATTTCTAATCACCCCTCTATCTGCAGCACCTATCCAGGGCCTGGCGCACAGCACATGCTCAGAATATGGTGCATGACTGAGGGAGTGAGTCAGTGGCAGCACGGAGGCTGTATGCCCCTCCCCCTTGGAGGTCTTTAGAACATGGTAGTTTCTCTGCCTCGGGGTTTTAGCAATGATGGCCCAATGGAGAAACAGTGGGAAGGATGCTTTGATGGCCTTGAAGGCCATTGGAAGCCAACGCCTAGCTCCGGACTTCACACATCTGTTGAACTTGCTTTATTTCCCTTCATCTGATGGACATCTCTCCAAGCAAAGAAGCCTCCTCGTATCTACAAAGAAACCTCCCCACATCCTTGAGAAGAGGAATGACAGGTAACCTGGGCACTGGGGCTCTGGGACTTTGGTCTTAGCTCCCCAGGTGCACAGACCTTGGAGAAATGCTGGACTTTGGGGGCTGGGCAATCAGAAAATGGAAAGAGAGGCCATCCTTGGGAGCTCTGCTGGACAGGAACTGGGCTGGTGGGTGCGTGTGCACATCAGCACCCAGAGGGAGGGGGATACTGTGTAGGCAGGGACATGAACAAGGATTGAAGTGATCCGGGTGGGCACTGGCTCCTCAGACAAAGTTCTTTTTCTCTGGCTGAGACTCCAAGTCAGCAGAATGTGCAATTTGATTGAAGACTTGGATAAAGTAAGCCAAACAGACTTGTAACTGACCTGAAGTGGGAAAGGGGTAGGTGATTTTCTGGATCTGCAAAGATCTGGACGGACAAGAACAGAAGGATGAATCAACGAGCTGTGAACTAACAAAGAAGTCAAGTTCTGCCCTAAAGACCAACTGGATGCGAGAGGTGAGGCTTCAGGGTTGCTCGCAAGAAGGCTTCGGTGCTCCTAATTGATCCGAGTCAGCCATGGGATGGGAATGCAGCAGAAATGAATTCGTGCTGGGAGAAGGTTCAGAGTGAAGTTGCGAGCTCTGGTCTGCTCTGGTCAAGCACTCTTGGTTGTTCTGTTCAGTTCTAGGGAACTTTCTATGTGGTCCATTTCATACCAGCTCACGTTGAAACCCTCACCTCTGTTCCTTCTCCCTTGGTCACTTTCCAATCGTCATTGCTATGACCCAATGAAGAAGAGCCAGAGCTGTCTTTTAAAAGACACGATGCACTGAAACAGACACCAAGGGGAACAAGCAGGACAAAGAGACTCAAAACTCGAGAAACCACTGAAGGAACCCGAGCTCTTCATCGTGGGGAGAACCAGGCCTGGGCGGGGGCGGTGGGGGGGGGTGGCGGGCACGAAGCCATGAATGAGCCAGTCTCCTTGGCTTGTGATGACCGCGGAGCAGCCGTGACAACAGGAGGGGTTGAGTTCCCTGGAGGTTTGCCAGCCCAGGATGGGGCTGAGTTTGAAGCCCCTGAATTTCCCTCTGGGCCACAGAGACTAAACAAGTCTCTCTCCATCCCTCTGCACCCGGGGCTGCCTTGGGGCCACTTAGCCACAACCTGAAGCAGCTGTAAAGGTCAGTGGCCTCACAGCTCTGTCTCTCCCACTGGCCCTGTGGCTGCACCCAGCTCTTTGTTGAGCCTGGGATTGCTAATTGTGATGAATTCCCTTGGGTCTCAGGATGAGGACAAGGGCCATCAACAGAGCTTATGTGCTCCGAGGTCCCAGAGGCAGGACAGCTCAGATACGAAGGTTTCTGCTGCTCCCCTCTTGCCCCCTTCCCAGCAAGGAGCTGGGGTTCAAATTCTAGCTCAGTGATCTGGGTCAAGGTGACCTCTCTGAGCCTCAGCATGGGCACTGGCTGGATGGTGGCAGGTACCCCCTACATTGGCCATCCTTAGGAACCACCCTCTCTACCTCCCAGACTGTAGTACGAGGCCCCTACCCAGAGTCTGTTGTGTCCTGGCCCAATAATATCTGCTTGGCTAGAGTCAGGGTGACCAACCTGCCTGGTTTGCCCTGGAAGGAGGGCTCCTAGGATGCAGGACTTTCAGTGCTAAGACCTGGGAAGTCCTGGGCAGAGCAGGACCAGTTGGTTCGCTTAGCTGGAGCCAGTGATTCTCTGAAGGATAGCTTGGGGCCGACGTTGAGGACTGGTGCTCTGTCCCTGCACCCAGCGCTGCCTGAAGTCCCCCCACAGCTCAGGGACCGAGGGCAGCACCTCTCGCGCTATGGGTTTGCCCTCCCTTTCTTGTTTGCCAGCCCTTCATTTTCCCCTGGAATGTCTAATGCATCTGGAAAAGAACCTGGTTTTCCCCCTCTGGTCACCCCATACTGGGAAACAGTGCCTTGGGATGTCCGATGCTGGGGATAGGGGGAGGGGCGGGAGGAGCTACACGCTCAGGCCGACCTTGCAGGCGGACAGAGCCTCCGCTTTCTGTAGCCCTGTAAACACTGGTGGCCCTGTGGCTTCTAGGTGCTGGGGTCTGCTTCTGGCAAACACCCCTTCTTCTGGGATGGGCAAAGTTGACGTTGGACTCAGTACCTGACTTTCCTTGGAGCCAGGAAATCATTGTGGTCGCTGGCTCTGTTCTCAGATACGCTGACTTCCTTTCAGGTTGTCCTGAGGTCCTGTAGGAACGTGAGGCCAGTCTCCCAAAGCCCAAGAGACCCACATCTCTGAGTCCCCATCTGTAGAAGCACAGACTCTAACCTCACACAGAGTTGGGAAGGGCACTCAGCCCCACCTGCCTTCAACTTAAAACTCTGTCAAAAGACCACACTGCCCAGTGTGCAAGTTTTGTCCCTGGGACCCCAAGAAAGATTCTGCTGGGGTAGAAGATGGGAGAAGGGAAAGAATAGGACATATTCTTTTCTGGTTTAATTTTCTAGTTTAGTTCAATGCATATTAGATCGACACAGGCTCTGTGCAAATGCAGTAGGCCTGGTTTCAAGGCACCTATAGTTCCGGGAGGGAGGCAGAAATACGCATGGCTGCCTCGGAGCGGGGAAAGCTCTGATCGATGCTGTAACAGATGCTGAGCCGGCACTCTCTGGACATACGGGGGCAGAGAGGTTAGTAGGAGAACTTGGGGAGGCTTGTTAAGGATGTCCAAGGCTTTGAAATCGAGGCAGGATTTTGACAGGCCGAGGCCGCCGGGCCCCAGGAGCAAAAGGTCAGAGGTGAGTGCTGGTGGGGAAGGTGAGGCAGGAAGTGAGCGGGAGCTGGGCATGGGGACCGGGCAGTCTGGGGACCCAAAGGCAGAGAAGAGAGGAGGCCGAGATCCGGGAAAGCGCTGGGTGCTGGGTGCTGGAGCCTGGAGTCCTGTAGGCGGTGGGGATCCACAAAAGGTTTTAAAGCAGGAGAGAGCTGGAGATCCAGACATCTCTGGACAAAAGGTCAGCCGCCCTGCCACTTCCACCCCCTGCTGGCTTTGCCTTTTTATTCTTTAATGAGGAGCTGGACCAGCTTTCCCCCCCACCACCCCAGCCCCACCCCCGGCCCTAGGGAGGGTCTGGCCAAGGGCTCTGCTCTACTCCCAGGCCGGGAGCATGAAGAGGGCCCGGGGCTGGAGTTGCCTGTTCTCTCCTTGCATCTGACCCATACAGAATCCACGCCTAGAGAGCCGCGGAGCAGGAAGTCCGACGTGGAGTGGGCAGGGCTCCTGAGCCCTCACCACCCTCCCTCACCACCTCTGCTCCTGCCTTTCTTCCTCCAGCTTCACCCTGCCTGCATCCCCTCCCTCTTCTAAATCCTCGGCCTTACCTTCCTTCCCCTTATCCTGACAGCAGGGACCCTCCTCCCTGCTCCCATCCCTCTGTCCACTAGATCCCACTGTCCCTAGCCACGTAGGAGGCAGGGCCTTGAGGTCAGACCGACTCAAGCTCGTGCCTGTCCTCACAGCGCGACTTCAGTCTCAACCTCTCCAAGCGGTTCTTCACCTGTGGAGGTCGGATCAGGAGAGCGAGCTCCCTGTGTGGTTGGAACTCCGCTGCCGCCTGCGCTGTGGGCGTTGGTCACCTGCCCTCCCCCCGCTTCTCTCCCTGTTCAGGCCGGCTCTTGGCCCTTCGGGGGGCAGGTCCCTCTGGCCGGGGAGCAGTGGGCAGCTCCAGGTGGTGTGGGACTCCTTATTACTGGGCTTCCTGGGATGCTGCTGGCCTTTTCAGTTGCCTCCCTGTCTCTCTTACAGGATAACAAGGCCATAAATCAGGATCTGTCAGTGTTCATTTCCATCCTGGGCGTCCTCTCCTAGCGAGGCTCCAAGCCTGTCTGCGGAGGACCAGCCAGGGAGGACCACGGGCCAGGGCTTCGGGAGTCAGCTCAGGCCAGCCAGACCCCAGGGGGTCCACAGAGCTGCGTGAGGACGAGCCGGCATGTGCCGTGACTCCCACATGTGTCCTCCTGTCGGGCCCACCCGTCTGGCCCACATCAGTCCTGGGTCAGAAACCATGAGCTACACACAGGTAGAGACTAGAACCTTCTCCCCAGAATGCCAGGCTGCCGGGATGAGACCCCTAGGCTTGCCAGGGACTGTCTCTGCCAGAAGTGGAAGAGGGAGTGTCTTCTACCAGGAGCCTTGGGGAGAGAGAGCCCAACAAGGGAAGCTGCCCCTGCTGCGTCTCCTTCTAGGGGCTGGGAGGGGGCCGGAAGCAAGGCCAGCTCTGAGAGAGTCAGCAAAGATAAAGAGGGATAACACAGAACTTCAGGACTTGGCAGGAGTGCCCTGAACTTCAGCCAGGACCCAGCTGGCTGGCTGTCCCAGCTGGGAGGAGTTTGTGAAATCCCCCAGTTTCAACCTGCCCATTTTACAGATAAGGAAAATGAGAGCGGGCAGTACCAGACTCGGTGACCAGCATCTTATTCCCAAAGCAGCTGCAAAGGATCTCAGTACACAGAACTGTGTACAGCGAACAGATGAATGAATGAATAAAAACAAAGGAAAGGACGGCTCTCCCCACTCAGAATTAACCTCTTCTTCATACCCCCTGCTGTTTGCTTCCCGTCACAGGTGACAATCTGCTGTCCTCCTTGGCTGGGCTGGCAGACCCTGAGTTGCGTGAGAACAGAGACCAAGTCTGACTTTCCCACGATCTTGCCTGGCCTGCGGCTTGCTCTCCGTCAAGTCTCGGGATGGTCCAAGGTTCTTCTTTATCATTCTCACTGGATCCATCTGAGGTGAGGGATCCTGGGAGTGAGAGGATATTCCCATCCTGCCCCACTTCAGCCCAAGAGTCAGCTGGAGAGAAACAGGCGGCCTTTCTGCTCACTGGCCCCCAGCATGGAGTCAGCAAATTGGCTATCCTTAGGAAAGGTCAGCTGAATCAGCCCCCCCCCACCCCGCAAGAAACGTGCTTGGTATTTTTAGAAGCTTTTGCTCCTGAGCTCAGCAGGAGGCACTCAGAGCCTTTGTCCAACCAACCCCAGCCCCTGCCCAGCCCCTGCCTCAGCCCGCTATCTCACAGCTCAGGCTAGTGAAGGTAGCTGCCTCTGTGCAGAAGCCAATACAGTCATTCAGCGAGGGCTGGTGGGTAAATCCTGACCTCCTTTAAACTGTATAATACGTGCCTGCGATCCCGTCCACGTCACTGCCCCAAATCTATCTTGTGACCTTGAGAAAGTCACGTTCCCACATTATTCCCACCTGTACGATGGAGAGGTCATCATATTTACCTGCAAATCCATTTTGCAGAGGAGGTGGGATAAATAGGAACCCAATAAACACCAAAAATTGCTGTATTCTGCTGAACTCTGGGAGACTGTTGTAAGGCCCAGGTGTGGTGGTATTGGAGAATTTTGCGTTCCTTGGAGAAGGATGCTGAGAGAGATGATGTCATAAAAATCTGTCATAAAATGCTGTTGTGCTAAAAAGGTAGTTATCCGGTTGGGAAAAGAGGTATGTGGTCCAGGAGGGGCCAGCTGCGTTTGGGACATGAGGTTCTGAGAGCTCTAGCCTAGAATCTGTTTTTTGTTGTTGTTTGTTTGTTTGTTTGCTTGTTTGAATGGCAAAATGGATGCCTTTAATAGAAGCCTTTGGCTCTGGTCCTAACTAGCTCTGTGGCCTTGGGGACATAACTTAGTCATCTTGGGCCTAATTATTCTACCTATAAAATGACAGGGATGGGGGAGGAGGGGCTTGGACTAAATATGTGCTTCCGAAAGTGGTAAGTTTCCACAGAGGGTTTTGGGTCAAAACCCCAGGGGTCTCTGGGGGCCCAGGAGTAATACACATGACATGTACCTTCCAGGGTCACTCATTTTATTCCATGGAGAGATTTTAAAACATTAGTTCACAGCAAAACACACACAGACATACTAGGCTGTAGAATGACACACTCGCTCAAATTTTGAAAGTAACATGTGAGACTTCAAAGAAGTTTCATGCCTGCTGCAGCCCTTCCCCCAACTCCTCCTTTCCCTCCGCCACCCGTGGTGAGGGGTTCATTTTCCTCTGGGCTTGGGGGTTCTTGTTGGAGAAACACCAGGCTGGTTGATCTAAGGTTTCCTTTTTTCAGATGTCAGCATTCTCTAATTATAATGTCTGCTTCATTATTATGGTTATTATTTGGGGTATGTGTGCCGGAGGAGGTGGGGTTCAGGATAAACCGACCTGACAGAAGACGACTGAATATTTTCTTTCTTCTTCCCATAGTCCCAGGACTAGAAACTTCCAGTGAACTTAGAAGTTGAAGGGAAAGTGAACTGGCTTCCTCAGGCAGCAGGGATTGATGGGAGAAAAAAGTGGGAGTCAGGAAGGAGGGTTGCTATTTAAGATGTTCTATTCCGCAATCTTCCTATCTGAGAGCTAACAGATTAGAAGCACGGCTTCTAACCCAGTCTGGCACAAGGCAATGAAGATTCCCCCCAGCACCCCTTATTAAGCAGCCTCATCTGCCCGGGCCCAGCAGCTACCTTTACCAACCACCCACCCAGCCACGCCCCTCGGCCCCCGCCTTCCTCCCCCCCTGCACATATATGTGCGCGCTCAGCACAGTCTAAATGCTCGCCCACCCGCCACCCGGCTCCCCCGCGCTCAGCCTGGCCCTCACAGATGCCCCCATGGGCTGGAGGCTCCTGCACGTCCTCTCCCGCCCACCCCTCTGTCCACCCCTCCTGGCCCCCTCTCTCCCTTGCTGCCCACAGCCTCCCCGCAGCCTTCAAGCACACACTCGTTCACCTCGTGGAAGATCAAAAATAAACTCTCTCTGGAACCTGTTCAAAGGCTAATGTGCATCCTCTCTTAATTATTGATTTGTTTATTACAGACGCTCGGGTAGGACATTCAATGCGGCCTCTGTGTCAAAGGGTCCACCTCTAGAATCCCTACCCTTTGCCAGGAGAAAGCTGGGGCAGCGATCTCCTCCTGGGAAGGGGTTAGTTGGGCATTAGGTGAACCCACCCATGAGGCAGGTGGCAGACTGATCATCCCCCGCTCCCCCCGACAAAGCCTGCCTGAGCCCCGGCCCAGCCCAGTGATCACAACTGGAGTCTTCCTTCCCTCTGTCTCTTCCCTGTTACTAGGGGAAGACAAGGAATAGGAGAGGGCTGTCAGGATGCAAAAGGGCAGGGTGGTCCCTCTCCCCTGCAGAGGGGCAGCCTCCCCTTTCCTCACCGCCTCACCAGGGGCCAGTCTAATGTAAGCGGTGGTTCGGTGCAGTGGGTGTGTGGTTAGAGTTTAAAACCGGGCTCATGCCACATACCAGCTGAGTGACCTTGGACGAGGGATGTAACCTCTCCAGTTTGGTTTTCTCATCTGTAAAATGGGGTTTGTGAGGATTCAATGAAACCGTGCTTATAAAAAGCATAGAAAAATGTTACATGTAGAAGCCAACGTGTTGCGGTTGCAGCCGTCACCATCTTCATGGTCAGCATCATTCTGCTCACCTTCATTCCCGGAACCCCAGGATCATAGGAGGTGGCCGGCTACGGTCCAGGGTGAAGCTCCCCTTTTAGTATGTGGGTGCAGCCTCTGGGTGGCCCCTGCTACATGTCAACACAGTGGGGCACAGAGCAAAACCATTAACTCTGCAGGAAGAAGCTGGAGGCTTCAGACCAGCGTTCTGGGGAAGGTTGTCCAGCCCTGGACGAGCGGAGGGCAGAGCTGTCACTGTGTGCAGAGGAAGCACAGCCTCAGGCACACTGGGAAAGGGTCACGCCATCCATCCACAGTCTTGGGCTCCTGGGCTCTCTTTCTTGGAGTCCTGAGGATGGCTCTAAATCTTGACACCAGGAAGAGGGCATCCAAGAGGAAGACCAACTGTCCCCGCCTTTAGAGGGTCATCTGGCTTCTACCCGTTGGATGAACTCATGGTGTCTCCCAGGTCTGCCTCCAGGCTGGGTCTCTGGGACCCCCTCCCCAACACCGCACCCTCACCACATAGCTCTGGGGGTCCGATCCCGGCGCACCAGGGCTGGTTGCACCTTCCCCACACTGTCACCTTCGTTCCGTGTCCCACCCCCATCCCGGAACTCCCTGGGCTGGGCTTTTGTTTCCTCGGTTCCCAGGCAGTGCAGCTGGTGCTGTGGGCTGGGGAGGGGGTGGAGGACGTGGCAGAAAGCCCGTGGGAGGGAGCTGTCTCTTAGTTTCAAAGGCGAGCCTGGCTCCTCAGGCCCCACCCCCCATCATAACGCTTCCCCCAAATTCCCACACTGGTGTCTCAGCAAATAAGACTAATTTTTTTTTTTTTTGGTTTTCCACTTGCTCTTGATACCTACTTAAGTGTGTGTGCGTGCGCTATTCCCAGTCATCATCAGCACCAGAGGAAATTGGAGCCAATTTGCTGATTTTTTGCTTTGAGTCCCCGGTATGCTGGCAATCTCTTCCTCTCTGGTCCTGAGGACTTTGAGGGGTCACCTCTTCAGCCCTCTGAGCTATTGGAGATTTGTGCAGCTTATTTAAAGAAACAGAAGCCAGGGTGGCTTCTAGCCAAAAGGCAGGGCAGAATTTGTGAGTACCCTAATATGGGGTCTGAACCACCTGGTAAAGGTTGGACACCCCCCCCCCAAGGGAGAATAGAAAGAAAAAGAAAGGAAAGGATAGCTACTATATGCCAACCCCTGGGTTAGGTGCTTCACGTACATTTTATGATTGCATTCCCGAAACTACATCACAGGGGAAATATCCATGAACAATACCCAAGAGTACATTTTTTTTAGGTGAGGAAGATGAGGCTCAGCAAGGCAACATAATATGCCCAGGTCTCCAGCTAGCAGGTGCCGGAGCTGAGGTCTGAATCAGATTTGCCTGGGGCCGACACCCAGGCTTTAGCTGCGCCTTTAAAGAGGGAATGTGATGTGTGGTGTGGATGGAAGCTGTTGCCTTGTGTTTCCCTCTCTCTGAGATCATCTGGTTGATAATTGCAGGCCGGTCAGGTATGAAATGCTGATGGAGTGTGCAAAGGTCCTGGGGTCCTCTGCCTGGTTAGCAGGAACCTGTGTCTATCATCTGTGCAGTGTTCAATGTTCAAGAGGTGTTTTCATGTGTAACATTTTATTTGATCCTTGGGATCCTCGGGCCCCCAAGTTGCAGAGGAGGAAGTGGAGGATCAGAGAAGTTAAGTAACATGCCCAAGGTGACACAGCCCAATAGGCTTTTGATACTAAATGAGCGAATTAGTGCAGAGCTGGGTCTGAAAGACAACGTTCTGTGAGTCTGAGCCAGCCCAGGGGAGGGTGTGACATAGGCTGCTTTGGTGAGAAGCAGGTGGAGAAAAGGGCACCATGGGAGGTGTTGAAGGCATAGCAGCAGCCTGGGTGCTGAACAGGAGTGGGCTGGATTGGTTAAGAAGGACAATGGGATATAGTGGGGCCCTGGAGCTGGGGAGAAGGGTTTGGCTTTCTGCAGGACGGAAGCCACAGTAATGGGGCTGCTGGGCCTGGGTGAGGGGGACCTGGTGAGGGCCCAGGAAGTCTGGAATTGCCCTAGAAGCTGCTATTGCCAACTTTCTCCTGACTTAGGAGCTGAGAACAGGAGCTACTCATATTTCTGTTCCCAGAAGCCTGTTGCTATTTGCCCAACCAGGGACAAGTCTGTAGCCGCAAGTGTAACTCTGGGGTGTAGAGGAGGTGTTGAGCTCAGAACACCCACTTCTGTCCCAAACTTCTCTTGGGGATACACATGGGGTTTGGGGCAGCAAAAGTGTACATTAAATCACCCCCAAAATGTGTGGTGTCTACTCCTGAGCTGGCATTGAGGTAGGTCCTGGCTCTCTCTCCATGCTTACAATTCTGGGGAAACAGACACGGAACCTTCATTTACAATGTGGTGAGTGGTTCAAAAGTGCAGGGCGTTGTTTAATAAATATGTACAGAGCATCTATTATGTTTTCAGTGTCGTTTCAGGGGCTGGCAAATCAGTAAATAAAACAGGCAAGGTTCTTGTCTTCAACGAACTTACATTGTAAAAGCTGATAACAGGAAGAACATTCCCTTGGGAATCAGAAAGGCACCAGATGTCTTTGCCTCCCACCTTGTCAATTTCAGCTCACCCCTCTGCCAAGTGAAGGTCATGGCCCCTGGCTGCCCTCTGGTCAGTAAATAGGTAAATGGCTGGGTATTGTGCATAGTGGGGTGTGATGTAAGTTACTGTGGAGAGCTTATCCGGGAAGGCATGTGAGGGCTGTGTCTATGATGAAGGTTGGGCGTGAGGGTGCGTCCTGGGGTTGCGGGAGTGCGGTCCTCCCTGCCAGTGATGCTGCCTGAAGCCTCTTCTGAGCACCTTTCAGGTGCTCGCTTCTCTGGCTCCCTAGATGCCTGCTGATTCCTGGCACCTTGATTTTATTCTTGAATCCCTCTGACTGCTCTGGACCCTGCTCTCTGCAGGATGTGCAGAGGCCCTGCCCTGGGAACTCCCATGTGCCAGGACGGGTGCCACACTGAATTCCCAGCCCAGCCCAACTGCTCCCAGCCAATGGCGACTCAGCAGGGGTTACCCCACTAAGGGCAGACCAAAGCCAGCACCACCCCCTCCCACCTCGCCCCACTCCTGAAGGAGCAACAGGCTGGCAAGGGAACCAGGGAGGGCCGAAGGCTTCTTTCTCAATGCAGACATACCCCAGCTTCGACCAGCGCCTTCTTCTGCAGGGACCTGGGACTTGGACCCTCGCCATTCATGACTCTGGGGTCTAGGCGTCTGGCTGAGAGCATCCATGGGCAAAGGCTGAGCTCCTCAGCCCAGCACGATGCAGGAACTTGCCAGGGGGCACTGCTCTGCACACATGCAGGACGAGCTTTATGGGGGCAGTGTTTTTGGCTGTGAGTGGACAACCAGTGCTGGGGCTTCCTGGCCAGGGCAGCAAAACCCTCTGGGAACCTCAAAAATGGAAAAATGAAGTTAATACCCACCAAGTACTTACGGTGTGTCAGGCACTGCTCAAAGTGCTTTACTGCATGATCTTACAATAACCTTGTGAGTTAGATGCTGTTAAACCCCTATTTTGCAGATGGGGAAACCAAGGCACAAAGACTTAAGTGCCTTGCCCAGGCTCAAACGCTAGTGGGTGGTAAATTCAGTTCATGACACCCTATTTAGTCCCATTAGAGCTGCTGACTCTCTTGTCCCCAAGGTCAGAGCACCACTAGCCTGCATGATTTGGAGCCATACTCTAAAGGGGCTATTGACAAACCTGAATGCATCAGGAATGACCAGAGTGGGGAAGGACCAGAAAGCTGTGCTTTTGAGGTACAGGGCAGGAACTGAGGATATTTTGCTCAGAGAAGAGGTGGATGTGGGCAGCCTCCTGATTGGCTTGCAGAAAAGAGACAAGATTTTCCCCTGGGCTTCTAGGTGGCAGCACTAGTACCAAGGGTGGAAGCTTCAGGGAGACTGGCTTCATTCTTTCAAACTGAAGGCTCTTCAAGGAATAAAGCTATTTGAGGACAGAATGGGAGGCCTTGGGTGGTATGAGCTTCCTGTCCCTGAAGGTGTTCAAGAGGGAACAGGCTGGATACTTGGGGATGTTGTTGAGGGGATTTCTGCCTCCAGTGGTGTTGCAGGTCGTTGGCGGGAGTCCTTTCCAGCCCAGAGACTCTATGAATCCATCATTCTGGGTGAGTAGAATAAGTGGAGAATCACCTGGGTAGCATCACTGGTCCCCCAAATGCCTCCAGACACTCCAACCAGGGCAGGAGAGGAGAAGCTAGGTATCCTTCAGGGAATCTTTTTTAATGGACCGGAGTGAGCAGTAAGGGGCTCTGGCCCCTGGCAGGTAGTTCCAACCCCTGGCAGGTGTGTGCCCAAAATCTTGGGACTTAAATCTGGGTCCTGAGCTGGGACCTCCTGTGGTTGGATTTTCCTGCTTCCTTGGACCACCTTGGTGCTTGACTGTCTCTCTTCATGGGTGGGATTACATTCTCCATGTACAGTTGAAATTCCCTCCTTGGCTCCGGGCCTTCTGGATACCATTACATCTCCTCAGCCTCCAAATGTGCCTTTTCCCCTTGCATTTCGAGTGAAGGCCACCCAGAAAACAGGACTTTCTTTGACCCAAGTCCAAGCCTGCCAGCACAGATACTCTTTGGAACAGCAAATTCTTCAGGGCTCAGTTTTCCCTTTGTCTTCTCCTGTGCTCCCCCCTCCCCACCCAGTCACCACCCAGAACCGCAGTTCCCCTCCCAGCTCAGAGTTAAGGTGTTGGGTCCTATTTCTGTTCCAACTAGAAAGTTCTGCAGCATGGTTCTTGGATTTAGGCTGACATCTTAGGAGTAGGGCATGGAAGGTAAATCTGAAATGTCTGGGGTCTGGCCTGCATCCCAATAACGTGGCCACTGACACGGAGGTGTGGGTTCATTGGAAAAGGGGAGGTGGCTGGGTTAGAAAGGTAGACGTGTGAGCAGCAGGCCAGCAGGGGTGGCACTGGGAGGTGATGATTCCCCGGGCAGCATCTCGTTTGTTATGCCTCCTGAGTCTCCACTCCCTTCTGGCTTTTCGAGGTGGCAGAAAATTTGGCTTTGGGGATATCTTATAAACAAATAGTCAAGGAGAAATCTCAGGTGCTCACGCAGCTGGTATATGCCCTTTGGAATAAGATGTGTTCAGTTTCTCTAGATGTCAGGAAGGTTGGATCACTGTGCTCTGGAATGGGGGCAGCCCCCATTCTGGCCTGACTGGTGGGCGACCACATCCAAATCTTAGTAATGTTCCTGTCTTCTCCATACCTCTGGTATCAGATGGCGACTGCTCAGCTGTAAAAGGCTTCTAAAGCTTTACTTACTGTTCAAAAAACTCTGCCCATTCCTGCTTCTTATTGATCAGCATGGGATCCACTGGGAAGTTTCCTCCTTTCTAAGATGCTAGCTGTAAGAGATGGGAGGGATTATCCCCTGATTGGCAGGATGCTGAGCTGGGTCACGATCTCTCTAGGACCCAGTGACGGCTGGAGACTGGGAATCACGATGATGTGACAGCCATTCTTCCTTGTCAACCAGGACATTCTTGCCAAGCAGACAAGACACCTCAAATGTTCTGTACCCCTACTGACCAAGAGGAGGGCGTCTATGCTGGACACTTTCTCCTGCCCCCTCATCCAGATCTGGCTGTTCTCAGAGGTTAAGAATTAATGAAGCATCAGGATATTTCCCTTGTGCTTGAAGTGAAACTTCACAGGTCTGTTTTTTGACAAGGTCCTTGCATCTGAAACACCCACTTTTGTCACCCTGAATAATATTCTGAGAATCTACATCCCTGAAACCTCTTTTTTTCTCGACGATCCCTCCCACCCAGGTCCATGTAGAATCAGAGACTATTCAAGCTGGAAGGGACTATGGGAGTCATCTCAGTACTTCTCAAACTGTAGTGTGCTTATGAATCACCTGGGGAGCTTGTTAAAATGGATATTCTGGTCTAGTAGGTCTGGGGTGGGGCCTCGGATGCTGCATTTCTAACAAGTTTCTAGGTGATGTGGATGCTGCGGGTCAGAGGGTCAGGCTTTGGGCAGCGTGGACCAACCTAGTCATTTTACAGACGTGAAAGCTAAGGCCCAGAGGCTGAAGTGATTTGCCCGTGGTCCCAAACAGAACTCTGCTCTTGCCACCCCTGGCCCATTATCTGCTTTAAAAAAGGCCTTACTCCTTGTAAGTTGCCACTTCCTGCTCAGGCCCAGAGCTCTAGCATAAACATAACATAATGTCCCATCTTAATTCCCATCTTACTGTCAGGATGGGAGACTGCTTGTCCCATCAGGGCCCCTTGCTTCACAGCTGCATTTGTACCATCTCCAAAGGGGTTTTACAAGTTTTAAAATTTGTTCTGATTTATAGACGCCTCCCCTTCTCTCCTGGAAGTGTTAAAAATCATTTCTTTCTCAAAAAAAGTGTGTTGGACACCTTTAAGACACAACCATCTTAGTTCCAGGCTGCAGAACTGATGCTGGGCTAAATCCACATGGTGTATTGGAGTCTTTACTTGGGCACACACCTGCCAGGGGTTGGAACTACCTGCCAGGGGTCAGAGCCCCTTAATGCTCACTCCTGTGCATTAAAAAAGATTCACCCTGCATACTGGAGTCTCCCCTGACATGGTCTGAGGAAGGTTCTCTGTGTTTCTCTGCCACCACCTGCCACCTCCTGAAAAAGGCCAAGTGACAGCTTTGACTACACCTCAGTTTCCCTGATTCTCAAACATATTCCAGAGCCAATCAAGGATTGGCACTTGCGGTGGACTAAGGCTATCAGAGATGGCCTTGGGCCAGTAGGAACTGGTATGAGAGTCTAAGGAGGTCTCCACTCTCTGTCCCCTCCTGCTGGTGGGAGGGCAAAATGCCAGTCTGGCAGCAAGGCCACACTGGCCAACAGGGGGTAAAAGTCTCACTGAGGCCAAGGGAAGGTGGAATGTAAGGGGGAATCGGGAAAACTGCCTTTTACAGACACGTTCTTTTCTTCCTTCCTTCCTTCCTCCCTCCCTCCCTCCCTTCCTTCTTTTCTTTTCTTTTCTTTTTGCTTCCAAGTTTACTCACAGCGACAGTGCCACTCGCAGGCGCCCAGCCAGTCTGTGATTGCGCCCGGGGCGGGCCGGTGGCCCCCCGCATACCCCTTCCCCCATCTTGCCCGCAAGTTGCATGACCTGCATCGGAATCCACAGGGGGGCGGGGGAGAATCCTTTCAGATACTGGATGCAGTTGAATTCAGTGTGTTCGCTTCCTCGCCTGCCCTCCTCCAAGTCGGCGAGGAGAGCTGTGCTTTCTTCTGCGTGTGAATGCTGTAGTGTGTCTGCCTTCTCGGACTTCCCTAACCCTTTCTTTTCCTTTCCGGCAGCTAATGCTTCCGTGTTCTCAGCAAACATCTCACATTTGGCATTCTGACGTTTTATTAAAAAGAAATATCTCTACCAAGGCAAAAAGCGGGGACTTTCCTCCTCTCCCGACGGAAACTGAGCTCGCGTAGAAGGCTGCACCTGCTTTGCGCCCCTACCAGGAAGGGGTGCTTGTGTGGGAGGAAAGGAGGGAGGTCCTGCGCCCCCGAATCCGGAGAAAGCAGCCCGCCCGCCCCCTCGCCCGGCAGCCAGCTCAGCGCACCCGAGAGAGCCGAGCCCGAGAAGCCGGCCTCTGACGGTACTGGCCTGGTGCTTGCCAAAAAATGCCCCTTGCATCTCAATTTCCCCGGCGGTTTCTCTCGCACGCGCAGCTCGCCTGGGGCCACCTCGGATCTGCAGCGCAGCCCTTTCGGCGCTAGTTCCTTCCTTCCCCGCTCCCTGTCTGCCCAAGGACGCAAAACCCACCGCCAAGAAGGCGCAAGGGGCGCGGGGGCACCAACCCAGCCGTGCCCCGCAGTCCCCTCCCAGCCGATCCTATCTCCCGGACTCTCGATTACGGGAATGAGTGTCATTTAGACCGAGGACCGCGCGTCCGCGGCCCCGGTCCCCGGCTCTGGGTGCCTCTCTGGGGGTCCTGTGTGCTCCCGTACCCCCGATCGCCGTCTTCAAGCCAGTGCCCCCCACCCAGGCTCGGGAACGCTCCCCGATCACCTCGGCCGCGTTCATTTCACTTCCTCTCGCGGTCCGGATTGCAGCAAAACCGGGCAGCGCGAGGGCCAAAAAGTGGAAAGGAGAGCGCCTTTCCGCGTCGCGCCGCCAGCTCTCCAAGTCCCCCTCCCCAGTCCAGACCCTCGCAATCCCAACTGCAACTTTTTCCCTTCCGTCTTGCTTTCCTCTTGGCTGCGGCGAGCGGGCGCCGGGCCGCTAGGCTTGGAGCAGGCGGGCGGGCGGCCGCGCGGCTGCGGGTGGCTGTGCGGGCGAGAGCCGCGAGCCGGCGAGTGGGTGGGTGGGTGGGGAAGGAGGAGGGGAGAGGGCGGGCGGGGAGAGAGAGAGGGGTGTGGGGAGGGGAGTGGGAGAGGGAGGGAGGGGGGAGATTCCGCTCTCTTGCCGCTCCCAGCCGGGGCGGGGGGCGGGGGGAGGAGGCCGCGAGGAGGGAGGGGAGGGAGGGAGGGGGAGAGGGAGGGAACCGAGGAAGACGCTCGGATAACCCGTGCGTTTCGTAAGGCTCGGAGCACTTGTACATTTCTGCAGGCGCGCAGCGAGCCATTCGCGGCGGCTGCTGCAGCTCAGACCGCTTCTTCCTCCTCCTCCTCCTCCGGGCGCCGGGTGTGTGGATGTGTGAGTGTGTGTATTTTGCAGGTGTGTCCGTTTTAATTCTGCCCAGTAGGTGGGACTTGGTGACTTTAGCACCATATTTTCCTTTTCCATTTTTTTTTCCTTTTTCTTTTTTTGCCTCCCCACCGTCTGTTGCAACCCGGCAAAGTCTCGGAGTCGGAGAGCGCGGCTCGCTTCCCGAGCCCCCGGACCCGGCGAGCCGGCGAGCGCAGAGCCGGCCACCATGCCAGGCAGACCGCGCCACTAGGCGCTCCCCGCGGCTCCCACCCAGCGGCGGCGGCGGCGGCGGCCGCGATGGTTTCAGACGCTGAAGGATTTTGCATCTGATCGCACGGCGTTTCAAAGGCAGAGGCCCCCCTCCCCCTTCCCCCCTCCCTCGCCGTCTTTGTTTCCTTCCCCCCCAGCTCTCCCCACTCCCCCCACCCCACCCCCCTCTCCTCTCCTCCTCCTCTTTTTTAGAAGCAGCGATCGGAGATGGATGTCTCTCTTTGCCCAGCCAAGTGTAGTTTCTGGCGGATTTTCTTGCTGGGAAGCGTCTGGCTGGACTATGTGGGTTCCGTGCTGGCTTGCCCTGCAAATTGTGTCTGCAGCAAGACTGAGATCAATTGCCGGCGGCCGGACGATGGGAATCTCTTCCCCCTCCTGGAAGGGCAGGATTCAGGGAACAGCAATGGGAATGCCAGCATCAACATCACGGACATCTCAAGGAATATCACTTCCATGTAAGTCAGGCGGCCGCTCCCCAACCCGCCTCTCCCCTCTCTCCGCGTCTCCCTCTCGCCCGCCCGCCGACCCGCAGGGCGCGCGTCAGGCTCGCTGGCCCTCCGCCCGCCCCAGCTCGCCGCTGCCCGCTACCCGCCGCCCGCCGCCCGCCGGGCGCGCGTCAGGCTCGCTCTGGCTCGGGAGATGCTCTCGGGCTGCGTATTCCAGGTGACTCCGGCCTTGGCGAGGCGTGATCTGGCGATGCGTGTGTGTGCCTCTCCCCCGAGAGGACCCCAGCCGGCTGGGGCACGCGGGGCCCGGCTCCCGCCCCCGCTCCCAGGCGCTGCGGCTCGTTTCGAGGATGCGAATCGGGTTCTTTGCCCCCCACAAAACAGCAACAGTTTGGCCACGCTCAAGTGGAATAAAGTAGACGAGGTTCGATTCCCCGGCAGCGGCGCCGGCAGCGACAGCGGTGGCGGCGGCAGCGCTTAACCGGGAGGGAAGGTGACAGTTAGGGACTGCTCGCGATCCAGCCCAGAGGTTTAACTGTTTCCTTTTGGAAACAGCAAAACACGCTGTCAAGTAAACAAGTTGGGAGTTGGCTGCTCGCAGGGAGACTTTGGACATGTCGAGGCCGTCATGGACGCCTACCTCTTCCCTTTCCTTCTCGCCCGCCCTCTCCAACCCCATTTTGGGCATTTCCGAGACACCCCCCCCCGCCCTTTCCCACCCTCATCTGCATCTGGGCGCCTACAGATCCTGTTCCTGTTTGAGCTTTGATAACTGTTCCAGTAATTCCGAGTCAGGATGGTGAAGGGAGGAGGGAAGGCTTGCGTGTTTTGGGGATGGGGCTTATACGATCGTGCAGATCCGTTTATTTGGAAAATTGAACTCTGACTAGCATTTGCTTGGTTCTGCCCTGTCTGAGTGAGCCCTGTGGTGGCCTGCTCTTCCCCCTACGCCCCCCGGTTATTTTTCTTCGGCAGGGATGGGGGTTAGAAGCATGGACGGAGAGAGAGAGCCTGTCCAGATTATCTTCCACTGACCTCAGCCAGGTGACCCCCATCCCATCCTGCCATCCAGAGAAGGTTGTGGATGGCACTGGGAGTGTTCAGGGGGTAGCTCTCACCTGTCTCCCCCCAAGGTCCCCACCCCTTGGAGACCCCTGAAGTGGGTGGGATGCTGAAAAGGGTTGGCACTGAAGTCCTGGCTGGGGTCTGAGGCAGGCATTTGGGCAGAGACTCAAGAGGGGCTGGATTCTGCCGTGGGTGCTGCTCTCCCAGGCATCGGCTCTCCCTTCACCTCGGCCCCAGGGCGATGGGGCTGTAAAGCCTGGAGGAATTGCGGTCCTGCTCCCTCCAAAGCCCACCAGCCCTCTTGGCTTAATGGAGACTCTGCTCGCGTTCTTGCAGCGAACAGTTTGAGGGGAGTGTGCAGCCCAGGGGGTGTCCCTGACTCCTGGCCCAGGAGACAAGCTTGACCCATATCTTGGCTCGACCGTTCACCCTCTTACCACCTTCAGCCCGGCTGGCCTGGGGTGACAAGATAAACAGCCAAGGGTGGGGTGGAGGGGAGGGCAGGAGAAACAGGATGGACCCAATGCAGCCTCTCCCACCTGCAGGCCACAGCATTCCAGCATCCCCAAGGATGCAGCCAGGAGAGTGGGAGTGAGATTGTCAGGGAACCTCTGCCTTGGACGTGCACGGAGGGGTGGGGGTAGGGGTGGGGGGAGGGGTGTGTGTGGGACAGGAGGGGGGAGCCTAGCAGAGGGTCCAGGAGCTCAGGAGCTAGACCTAGGGATTTTCAGGGAATCGGGTGGGCCAGGGGTTGGAGAGACGGTGCCCCAGGTGCCCAGTGCGGGTCTCTGGGAGCTGGTGAGCCTCAGCCAGCTTGTTCTCTGTTCCAAGGATGTGTGTCCCTGTAGGAAGCCGGTGGGAGGCGGGGAGGGTCACAATCCGCAGGCTTTTTATGGCTACGCAGAGGTGTCCCCCCTCTGAAAAGAAAGCTAGGGGAAGCAGTCTGATAAGGAAGAATTGGGTTGAGCTTTCCAGGCAAAGGGTCCAAGGTGGGGCTGCTGGGAAGGTAATGATGGGAGGGGATGGGGTGGCTTCTTGTCCCCTTTGCCACTGAAGGACCCCAGAAGGGCAGCTGGGGGGAGGTAATCCGGGAGTAGATTGGGAGTCCCTCTGTGTGTGTCTCCATCCTTGTTTCAGGACTCAGACGCTTTGCCAGGAAGTCAGGACTCCTTTCCTTGAATCCACCCTAACACCCAAGAGCCAGGGAACTGGATTCCCGTCGGAGCTGTGCCGAGTGGCAGGTGGGGGAGGGTCAGAGGTCATGGGTGGGATGACCCTTCCTCATCCTATCTTCTCCCCAGTGCCCTGTTATATCTATGGCTGGTATTGACTGAACTAGGGAAGGGCCCAGCCTTCTGGCCTGGAGGCAGAGCAGAGAAGGAGGGGAGTCCTGCTCGCCCTGGGAAGCAGGTGTCACCATCCCTGTCTTACCTCATGATGGAGGCTCAGGCTGCAAAGTAACTTTCCTGGGGGCACATAGCCCCAGCAGTGAGCCAGGCTTAGACCTTTGTCTGTTGGACCCCAAAACCCAGGTCCCCCACTCTGCAGGGCTACCCATGGAGGCGGGCTGGAAGGAGGGGCTTGAGGACAGAGAGGAGCCCTCCAGGCAGAGGAGGGGGCCTTCCTTTGGTGGGACCGGGAGGTGGGGCTTCAGTCCAAGCCTGCGCTTTGCTGAAAAGGAATGTGTTCTTTAGATTTCTGATGCTATCAGAGATTTGGAGATCAAGGGGTCCCCCAGCCTTCCATCAGCCTGAAGCTCTTGATGCTGGTGTATGTCTGGGGGTGCAGCTTGGGCAGACTCTGGGGGCCGAGGAAGAGGCTGGGGCAGAAGCTGGAGTTCCAGCAGGCCTAGCTAAGGGAACCTGGGGTGACCGCCACCCAGCCACCCTCCTGTTCTCGGGGCTGTGGAGTCCTGAGGTCTCTCCCTCAGGTGCTGAACTGATCACCTCTGAGTTTTCAGAGGGACCAGAGATTCCCTATGGTCCTTCCTCTCAGGGGTGGCATGTTGGGTGGCTCCTGTGTCCCCATCGGAGGGCGCCTCTGATGGGGTAGGTGGCTGCCCCATCAGTATCAGGAGGAAATCAGCTGCAAGGCCTCAGGGCAGAAGTGTGGGTCTCACCTCCGCCCCTCCCAAAGTGCCCTCCCTTTTGGCATCTTTCTGTTCAGGAGGCCAATCCCTCTGCCATTGGAGCTCTTGATACACAGTAACCTTACCTAGAAGGGTCCATGTGCGGCCGCACCCAGCCAGGCTCTGACGTCACAAAGGCAGAAGGGTGGTGGCTGGGAGGGGGGCCGTCTGGCGTCTCTAGGCCAGGCCTGCCTGGGGTTGGGTTGGAATAGTGCATCCTTGGACTGCTAGAAAGAAAATCCAGGGGGAGAAGATGGCATCGCTGGGCTGGGTGTTCCTGGGCTTGTGAAGACCGTGGGCTCTTGGCTGGGACCCTGAGCTGCCAGCTGGGTCTCCACACGAGCCACCACAGGGTCCCTGGTGTTTACAGCACTCTGGTCCCTTGATTTCCCCTGTCTTCCCTGCAGGCCCTCCCCTGGCTGGGTGAGGGATCATTTGGGGCTTTGGCTGTTGTACTGACTTCTTGATTCTTAGCCTTTCTAAGGGTCAAGGGGAGAGCCAGCCTTGACAATTACCAGTGAGAGCTGGGTTGCAGGCAGGGGTGTGAGCCAGGCCCCAAGAACATCATGGGGTTCAATCAGGAGCCCCCCACATTGGGGCTAGGCCTGAGGGAGGGAGGTAGAGTTGTGAGGGGACTTTGAGGTGAGATTTAGAAGGGGAAGTGGTTATAGCCCTGGGGAAAGAGGTACTTCCAGGATAAAAGCTGGGGACCCTGGACCGAAGAGGCCCTGAGATTTTGTATGGAGGCCAGGCTGTTGGTGGGTGGATTCAGGCCTTCCCTGGAGGACCCTCCCTGGAGCCAGAATCCTCAGCCCAGGTCAGTCTTCCAAGGCACACCCCGAAGCCCAGGGCATCAGCTCTGCAGCTCCAGGGGACCTGAGCACGTGATGGGTTTGGGTAAAACCAGCCCAGCTCGACCCTAGCTCTGAGAGTTCTTGGCCTGGCTACCGAGGGCTGAGCATGGAGCCTGGGAGTCAGCCCGGCATCCTGCAAGAGGCTGACCACTCTCCTGCGAAGCGGAAGTGGAAAGAATGGCTGTGAAGAGGGAGGGGCCTGACACCCGCTCCCCTGGGCAGCTCTTCATCCTTGCCTTACCTGTCCCTGGCGGCTGACTCCTCTCTGACTGTAGGGGTGGACAAAGCCCTCCCTTGGTCTGGCCTTTGCCAGTATCGTGGCATCTCTGCTGCTGCCTGGGCTGGGGTCCCCATGTCGAGGGCTGCGTTCAGTGGATTGTACTGGGATCACAGACACCCTCTCCAGCCTCCCTTTGGGGCCTCCAGTTGGCCACTGGCAGGGTAGGATTAGAGAAAGGGATGAGACACATGAGTCCCACCCCTGGATTTACCCTTTATCCTCTGTGAGCCATGGTAGAAGACTGTAGTCTTTCTGAGCCTGGAAATTCAACTGTGAATTGAGGCCATGGAGCAGTGTCCTTTCCAGCTCGGACATATGCCATCCCGGGGCCCAGGGAACATCCCCAAGGAGGCTCGGCTAGGCCACTTCTAAGGGCACCATCCCGGGGCCTGGTGCTGACCCTTGTGGCGCCACCCAGAGGAAGACAGCAGGCGCTCCCTCGCTGGCCATTGGCCACTGGCCATTTTCCCTTCGTTCCTTCCCCTCCCACCTCTAGAGGACTCTGGGCCACCCAGTTTGGAGTCCACTACCCAGACCAAGTGCCACCCCTAGCAAGAATGCGCCAAGGCCTGCAGCCTCTCATTAGAGGCTGGACACCCAGCTTTGTGGCCCGCGCCCTTGCCCCCCTGTACCGTGAGCTCAAGGCAGGGAGACGTCCTTCTGCAGAGCTTCAGCTCATTGCCGGAGCAGGGCCTCTGCTGGGTGTGAGAAGAAAACCTTAGAGCTTCTATTTCAAGTTATTCTTGTTGAGAAGAGGGAATATTTAATGTTTAATATATGAATCGAAGAAGTATAAGCATATAATTTAATAAATAGGAGTGTTTGGGGGTTACGAGATGAATTTTTATTGCCAAAGCATGCATAATCAAAAAAGCTTGGTGCCCAATGTTGTCGTGGCTGGAAGGGCCTGGGCTTGAGAGGGAGCCGGGTTGACGGTAGGAGGGGTGGTCCTGAAGCCCCTGGCTCCCCTTCTTGGCTCTGTTCCCAGGAGGGGTTGATGAATTGGGAGTCGGGGCAGGGGCATGTGAGGAGCGAGCAGGCTGGGTGGCAGAGGGGATCAGGATTCCTAAGTCCCAGGGCCAGGCCAGTTCTCAAAAGACGGTCCCTAGTAGCCCTCTGGGTCCTGCCCTTTGTCCCTTGTAGCACATCCTTCACCTCCATGAATCCCTCCTCCCCAATTCATTTCTTCCTTCTCTCCAGTTTACAGTTGTTGTGTTTATTATTTTTTTAATTAATTAATTAATTAATTTATTTTTGGCTGCGTTGGGTTTTCATTGCTGTGTGCAGGCTTTCTCTAGTTGCAGCGAGCAGGGGCTACTCTTCGTTGCAGTGCAAGGGCTTCTCATTGCGGTGGCTTCTCTTTGTTGTGGAGCACGAGCTCTAGGCACGCGGGCTCAGTAGTTGTGGCTTGCGGGCTCTAGAGCACAGGCTCAGTAGTTGTGTCACACAGGCTTAGTTGCTCCGCGGCATGTGGGATCTTCCCGGACCAGGGCTCGAACCTGTGTCCCCTGCGTTGGCAGGCGGATTCTTAACCACTGCGCCACCAGGGAAGTCCCTGTTGTGTTTATTTTTGCCACAGCTACTTGAAGTACCTAAGCAGGGATTATTAGCCCCATTGTCCCGATTAACAAAACAAACAAAATAAAGAACAGAACTTGAATCCCAGTGGTTGAGTGTCTCACAAAAGGAAAGATCTGGAAGGGTCTTGAGGCTCCTCCTCTGATGCTCCCTTCATGGCCTCTCTGGTTTCCTGGACTCCATTCTCTCCCCGGCTTTAACCCTGTAGCTGGACACCCTCTGGCTCTTGGGAACGGAGAAGCAGACTATTTTCATCCAGCAAGTTCCTTCTCTCCCAAGGGGCAGCGCTATGGGAGCGGCCCATCCACGAGGGCCTTGTGGAGGGCAGCTGAGTGGCCTGGTGGTTGGGTCTAAGCGTGGCCTGAGTGGAGGCTGGACTCGGTCCCCCAGATCTATCGATGACCAACTGAGTTCTCAGCTCAAGGCGTCTGTCATCCCCTGAGCCTTGCTGGCCTCCACTTTGGGAAACACAAACACTCCTGGGGGCCGGGCATGCTGACAGCTCCTCTTCGATGGATTGGACATCAGACCATCAGGAATGAAGACTCCAGAAGCTCAGTGCCCAGTGGAACCCCCATGAGGATCCTCAAATTTCTGCCTACTACCCCCGAGGGCAGGGCTCCCTGGAATTCAGAGCTGGGAGGGACCCCTGCAGTCAGCTCCTCCCTCACCTTACCTGCGAGGGTCCCAGGAGAGGCGCAGAGAGAGGCAGGGACTTGGGGGTCCTCGGGCTGCTGGAGGACGTCCCTGCCCCGGTGCCAGCACCGCCTTCTCCTACTCGGCTCTGGCGCCCTTTCTGGGCACTCTGTCAAAGCCAGAGCCTCGCCCACGACTGTGTCTCCCTCTGGGGCAATGATTCCAAATCTGGGGTCCCCAGAGGCAGCAACTATGCAAGGCTGGCAGCCCCAGGGCTCTTTGCAGCCTGCAGCCCATGCCAATTAAAACTGCTCTTGGCGAGGGCTCTGCTGAGCTCTGTTTACACACAGGGCTCAGGGATCTGTGGGCGCAGCCAGTTTGGAGCCTGTCCTTTCTAACTTCACTTCTGCCCCTGTCCCCCCATCTGGCTTGTCCCATCGTAAGTGTCCCCCATCTGGGTGGTGGAAGATTCAGGATTCTGTCCCCAGACAGAATCATCCAGCAGGGAGAGGAACCTGTCCCCAGCAGGTCCTCCAGACCTGGCCTTTTCCTAGCTTTGGACAAACCCCTTCCCTCCTCTGGGCCTCACTTGCCTTCTCTGTGAGATGAGGATAATAATAACAACTATCTTTTAGCAGCACTCTGGGGGTCAGTGGCCTGTGTCATGCCGGGTAAAGAGAAAGCTGTCGATACATGATAACTCATGGCAGCTGGCATTTACTGAGCACTTACTATGTTCCAGACACTGTTCCAAGCACTTTGGAGGTAATATAACCCATTACGGCCTCACACCAACCCTAGGAGATAAGTACTATTATTCGTCCCATTTTACAGATGGGGAAAATGAGTCCAGAGATGGAATGTGACTTGCTTCATTTCACGAAGCCAATCAGAGGAGTCTGACATTTAACGTTAAGCTCCATTGCCTATACTCTTTCACTATATTCTTATGCATGTGAATATATACTGTTATACACACACATTCACAAATCTATGACCATCAAGATAAATTAATAATAAAATAAAAGGGTAGACATGAAGGTCTAGGAGGATCCTTTATTTTATAACATTCCAGTTCCCTAGCTGAGAATTCCCCTGGCTGGGTTTGGAGAGGAAGGCAAATGAGACAGTGGTGGGTCTGGTGTTGGCCAAGCAGCCCTGGCCAGCACTCTCAAAGCCAGGCTCTAATGATGGGGAGGCTTGGGGTCTTCCTGACCTGCTCCTAACAGCAGCCTCGCGTGAGGCTCGTCCCAACCAAGCCCTCTCCCCAGGCCTCCTTGACCACCCCATGACGTCCTAGTTTCTGAGGTCAGGTCAGCTCCCCCAGGAGACCAGGTGCCAGCTGAGGCTGGCGAGTATTCAGGAAGCTGGCAGCTGGGCCCCAGCCAGCTCCACTCTGGGCTGAGACATGGTCAGCAGGACTGTGTCCCCAGTTGCCCATGGCCAGGGAGAGCCTGGATGGGAGAATAGGGGGCAGGTTGGCTTCTCCCAGCTTGAGTTTTGGAGTTCCAAGGCTGCCACTGGATGTAGAGCAGAAGGGGGATGTCTGATGTGTCCACCTAGAGCTGGAAGCGGATATTTAGAGCGTCTTTTCTGGAGGGTGAATTCTAGTTCTTCCTGGCCCTTCTCTTGCCTCCTCCTCAAATGAGCAGCCTTTACTCCTCTCTACCCTTCCTCTTGCTCCATCTCTCTTCCCCCCTTGCTCAGGGAAGCTCCATCTGTCTCTCCATAGGGATGAGCATGGGGGATGGCTACAGCTGTCCCTGCAGAGAGAGCTGGGGTACCCAGCAAAGTGCTACGATTGCAGGGCAGGAATTTGTGGAAACACCCCATTTTGCTGCTTCTTGGCTGGAAGAGTTCACCACATCCTAGAGCCTCTCTGGCCTTGGTTTCCCCTTCTGGGATTTGGGATCACCTCTGGGAATTGGAGTTTATCTCCCTCTCAGGGTCACTGTCAGATCAGGGTGATCATATACTTGATGGGCTCCCCAAGCGGTAGGGCACCATGTTGCTTATTTACATTTCTAGACGTCTGAGAGTGTTTTTGAGTTAGGAAAAAGATCAAGACTTTGAACCATAAATCATCTGACCTGGAAAGGGGCTCAGAAATAATTGGGGCCAAACCCAGTTTTACAGAGAAGGAACCCAAGTCTCCAGAGAGGTGAAAGGACTTGACTCAATCACCCAGCGAGTTCGTGGCACAGTGAGACCAGAACGCCTCAGAGGCCGCCTCCCCAGCTGGTGTGGCTCTCATCCTCCCGCCCTCTGCAAGCGTCTGCTCTGGGGCTGAGGGATCTGGGCTCTTACAGAGGCAGGGAGAGGAGCCCTTAGCCTCCTGCAAAGAGAGACGGAGCAATCTTAGATGCGCAGTCCTAATCTGGACTGCTTCCCGCGGTAAAGTGGGCTGTGTGCATGCATCTGGGGGCGTCTTTGCGCACCCACAACTGCCATCTCTTCTGTGTTCCATGCACATCACGACTGAGGTCTCCCGTAAACAAGCCCTGAAGGCTTTGGCTTCCTGCCTACAAAGATTGTCTGCGTCTAGACTCCTGGTGACCACAAGAGGGCAGTGCTGCGCACGAGACTGACCGAGGCTGGTGGTGGCTGCGTTCCCTGGGAGCTGGGGATGCGGCTCCAGTGTGGTGAGATGTGCACCGGCTGACCTGGCTTTCAGAGCCTTTCTTGAGCCAGGGCTGAGCAGGGAGATCAGCTCTCCCCTAGGCGGGGCCTCTCGCAGCCCTCATCATGGGGTCCTACCTCCATCATGTCTGCAGCCCAGGCATGTGAGTCTCCTGCACCTGAGCTTCCCAGGAGGCGGCTGGGAGAGTGCCCTGGGTGACCAGAAGTGAGCTGGAGTGCTCTCCTTCCCACCAAGTTTGTCTCAGCAGCAGCAGGAGGGGTCAGTGCATCTGCACGAGGGTCATGGAGATGAATGAACGGGACATCGTTCCTGCCCAGGAAGATAAGTCTTGATGGGGACACAGAGAAGTTGACAGACGGCTACACTGCAGAGTTAGTGTCATGGGAGAAGGGAGCTTCATGAGCTCCCTCAGGCCATTTGATATGCCGGTCCAAGTGTGGAGGCATCTCTCCCCTCTCTCTCCCTGCTGCCCCCAACCCCAGCCATGCCAAGCTTGGTAATTACTTAGACATCAAGTAGCTGCTCAGGAAGCCCGGAGTCCTGATATTTACCAGACGTGAGAGCTTGGTGCTGTCTCTCAACCTCTCTAGACCATCTCTGTTCTCAGAGACACCCATCTAAATTGATGGGTATCAAAGTGGCTTGCAAACCAGGGTCCTGGACCCTGCCTGGACGGGCTAGTTTTGACTGTTTCCTTTCTGTGCGTGCTTTGAGCTCTTCTCTGGCTGTTCCAAGCAGTCTCGTATTTGAGCAGGTGCTGTCTTGTTCTTTGTACTAGTTGGTTCATGAAAGAGCCTTGTCCCACTAACACAGCTATTAGTTTTGGAGACGGGATCTCCCTCTTTTGTAGTGGGTCCTGAGCTCTCAGATCTGGGGCCTGCAGCTCTGCCCTGAGGGCCATCTCATGGCTGCTGGACCCAGGGCTGCAGGTGGGACCCTCTCTGTTGTGGTCAGTCTTTTCCCACCTACTTATTTCTGATACTTTTTTGAGGCTGATCCCTGAAGAACAGGGATGAACATAACATTTATGGCTGTCCTACTGGGCTGGAGATCATTTGCGTAGACAACCTTGCTTATGGATGGCACCTACTAAATGAAGCTTGAGTTCACAACTCTGCCTCTTCCCAGCTGTGTGACCCTGGGCTGGATATTTTTTGATTTCCATTTCCTCATCAGAAATAGTACTGATAGTACTGGGTTATTTTAAGAGTTTGATGAGAACGTGCACTCCTGTCTGTGTGTGTAAAAGTCTTAATGCTTGTCTCTCCCTCTCGTTTTCTTCCTCTTCTCGTTACCACTCTCCAGAACATCATTCCCACAGGTGTGGTTACTTTTTATGACCCTCATCTGTTTTTCCTGAGTCCAGCCTCTCCTACTTCCAGCTCATCCTCCACATCTTGACAGATTAATCTTTTAAACCAAGGTCTTCCATTAGAACTATTCCTGGGCCCCCAGACTTTCAATGGTTCTTTTGCCTCAAAGGCAACTCAGTGTCATAGGAAGAATAGTGGCTTCTTTGGCCAGAGAACCTTCAGTTTAAATCCTGGCTCTCCCCCTGTGTGAGCTTAGGCAAGTTACTTAACCTCTCTGAGCTTCTGTCTCTTCATCTGAAAAACTGAGCTAACTAGATCCGTCTTCCTAGAGTAGTTGTGAGGATTAAATGAGATTATAGTAAGTGCCTGGCATATGATGGGTACACAGAGGCCAAACTGGCAAATGGTACAATAGGAGTCTCTCAGAGGTGAAGGGCAGGGGCGTTTCTGGGTCCTTGAAGAGTGGGATGAGAGGGGAGCTAGGACCTCCCCTAGGGCCAGAGCTCAGGGAGGCAACAGAAGGACTAACATGGTGTGTATTTGGAAAAGGTGACAAAGTGGCTGAGGCACATGTCTGCCCAAGAACAGGAAGATTGTAATGGTTGCTACTGATAGCCTCAGTTGGGAAACCAAGTGGCAGTGTCCAGGCAGAGCCTTCCTGCTGCCCGCCTCCCCCCCTCCCCAGCCTTGGGAGTTGGGATGCCAGGAACCTGCATGCAGGGTGACTCAGGAGCACCCAGCCCCTTGCAGGTGTTGTTCCATGTGGTTTCACTGCTGTTCTTGCTCTATGTAGCTTCCCACTCACTGGATGATTCTCTTCCGGCTATTGTAATTGACTAGGCCTGTCAGCTACAGATGGGGCTCCAGGACCAGCCCTGGGAGAAAGAATGGACGAGTCCAGTGGGAAGGGGGTGACCACTCAGTCCCTCCAATCCACCCTGAAGAGCCTCCCATGCGCATTCATTCCAGTTCTATGATCAGCCACAAGAGGGCACTAGACCATGATTTCTGCAGGAAGGGAGGTGCTATTTATCCTGCCCTATTATGATTGTGCCTTTGAACAAAGCTGCACGTGGTTTTCTCCCAGCACCTCCGAGGGTCATGGCAAACCAACTTGATTTAACCAGAACCCATAGCACAGAGTCTGATAACTCAAGGGAGGCTAAAGTATGTTGTGAAAAGGTCATGGAATTTGATGTCAAACTCGGGTTCCAATTCTTGCCCTCCTCCTTGCTTGTTTTTTTTGAACTTTGAGTAAATTGCTTAATTTCTCAGGGTCTCATTTTCTTCACCTGCAAAGTCAGGTGTTGGGAGGTGTTGCTGTGAGGATTAGTTTATATGATGTGTGGAAAGTGTCTGGAACATGATGGATGGATACTCCATGATTGACCATCTGTCTCTTTCTGGAGGAAGGATGGAATTAGGACACAGTGCAGGGGGTATGTATGGGATCCTGTTGGCCTGGTAGGATCATTTTACTTCCCAAGGAGCCCGCTATGGTTCTAGTTCGTTGGGGGCAGCAGTGACACCAAGTGGCCAGCATGGAGAACAGCAGTGTATTCTGATCTGGTGGGGTGGCCATGGTGGGCATTGCTGAGGCAGATGAGACTGACTCGGCGTCTGGCTTCAGAGGATCCATCAGCTGAATTTCTCTCCCCTTCAAATGTGAGCAGCTAGAGAGGACTCTCTGAGGACACGAGTGTGATGATGGCCGTTGGGAGTGTTTGTTGCTGGGCCGATGGCATGAGGCCACAGCTGCAGAACATGCCTGTGCACCTGACTGACTTCACTGTAGCCAACCAATCCCGGCATCTAACAGCCGGACCCTTTCTGGTATTTTCCTTGGGTATTACTCTTCTTGAGATGCTTTAATCCCCAGCCTATCTGGTTGGCCTCAGCCATGAGACTCAGGATCTCTGAGGCTCAGTGTGTTTATCTGGAAAACGGCGAGGGGAGGGTTGGGCTGGTCGACGGGGAGGGCTCTTCCAGCTTCGATTTGAGTGTCAGACATCATTTCATATCCTTTACTCAGTGTGTGCATGTGTGTGTGTGTGTGTGTGTGTGTGTGTGTGTGTTTGGGGGTGTGGGATCACATAGGAAGGAATTACTTTAGGCTCTACTGGTGCAGAAACTCCAGCCCAGAGAAGGGAGGGGCCTTCCCCCAGCAGAGGCGTGGCTAAGGGGCTGGAATTGGGGTGCCTCTGGCTCCTTATCTTCTGTAGCTTCTTTATGACCCACCTGAGATCCAGGAGGGGGCCTTGGCAGACGTGCCAGGTTCAGGAAGTTATTTAATATCAGCTTTGCTCCAGATTGTGTTTTGACTCCTTGCCACCTCTTAAGTGGCAGTCATTTTAACAAGTGTGGCTATAAGACACCAAGTGGGAAATAACATGATAAATGGGGAGGGGGGAGGGGCATGGGGGAGGGGTGTAGTTCTATACCCTTGGCAGAAACCTTGTCTTTGAGGCCCTTGGAGGGAGCTAGGGCCCCTCGAAGCCCCTGGCAGTGAAGGGGAGGGCGTGGAAAGAAGTTCCTGGCTCCTAGGGCATGTGGCCTATGGCTGAAGTGTTCCCTCCTCCGTGGGAGGGCCCTGTGTCTTTTGGGGGCCCCCGGCTTCTGTCCTTGGGGCAGGAGTTGAAGGGGAGGCCTTGTATTCCATTTGTTTTCAAAGGATTGTCTTCCAAGTGTGTAACAGACTGCTAACGGGGGCCTGAAGCTGGTGGTGTGTTCCCCCCACCATGGATGCTGAGCTGCATCTGGCCGCCCGCCTCACTGCCTGTCCAGGCCTGTCCCAGCATTTGGACTATTGGGGAAGGATGACCAGAGGCGCTAGCTGGGCTGGCCGGGTCCTTCTCTCTGCAGGACAGGGAGAGGAGGGGGGTCAGCCCTCTTCTGTCCCAGCTCTTGGCTCCAGCCGTGTGCTAGGGATGGTGCTAAGCCTTGGGACACGACGCTGCAAAAATAAAAGGCCATAGTCCCTCTCTCCCTCTTGGAGTTTAGAGTCGAGTCAGGGTGGCCAGTATTATTAGCCGAGACATCTACAGCTGGAAGGGCTGTCTCAAGAGAAGCAGGGGCAGAATTTTAGAAAATGTATCTAATGGGAAATTGAAAGATAAAGGTATAGATATGAAAATACGGCTTCCCTGAGGAGGAGAGGGTGCAGTTTTTTCTAAATGGAGATTTAAAAATTCTAGATTTACCTGCTTTCAAGTTAGTCTGATTGGAAACAGTAGAGCTGGTTGTCAGGGTGTGGTCCTGGCCGGCCGTGACCTTGACTCACCGTCCTGCTGCTGGTCCACAGAGGCCCCGTGGTACCTTAGCAGATGCAGCATATCAAAGGCGAGAGAGGACGATTGTGTTTCTTCTCCTGTCACTTTCCAATTGTAAGAGACAAAGATTTGGGGGCCAGTACCTTATGGGGAAGGTGACCCCGGGCAGCCCGGAGGAGGGAGCAGTGAGATGGAGAGGGAGAAACCCAAGGAACAGCGGGGTCCAGGTTCCAGAAGATGTCACCGAGTCTCTTCAAGGCACTCGCTTATTTCCCTATTTCTGCATTTATTCAGCATGTTTATTTGAGAGCCTCTGTTGGGCCAGCCCCTTTGGTGAGAGCTGGGAAAACATCAACCAGCCGGACAGATGGATCTGTGTTCTCCCCATAGTTACAGGACGTGTAAGGTCAAGCCCCTTTCTTTTGCCACCTGGAATCTACCTCCAGGCTGTGCGGGAGGCGGGCTGGGGTGCTGAGGGTGCAGCCAGATTCCCTGGGTCCCCCAGGCCAAGCTCCTGGGAGAAAGTTCCATCAGAGGGTGACTTGGGGGTGGGGGTCAGCCTTCCTCCGCCATGTGATGGGGGGGTGAGTGCCCGGGCGGGCAAGCGAAGACTGGCTGCATGTGCTGGTCCAGGGCTGGGCCCGGCTTCCCTCTCCCAGCACCCAGCAGACCCTCTGTCTAGCCCGCTGGGGGCCTGCCTCTGCCCTGGCTGCGACCGAGACAGGCCTACCCTCCCTCTTTTCAGTTCAGAGCAGCGCCCTGGGACCTGGGGCAGCCATGGTGGAGGAGGAGCAACCTTATCCGTCCCTGACCCTCATGCAGGCGTCATTGTCCAGGGCCATGTCCTGTCTCCATGGAAATGACTGGTCACTCTTCCCTGCTTCCCATCCCACCTCCCCCAGTCCTGGGCCGCAAGCTGTGTCCCCACCCAGGCGACTTGCCTGTTACTTGGGCTCTGATCAGGCACCTGGCCTTGAGGCTCCACCCTGCTACCTTCCCAGGTACCTGTCCTCACCTGCCCAGGAGGGTCGCTGGCCAGAGAGGGTAGCTCCGCCAGCATCTTAGTCCAGGGGAGACTCCCTGGAGCTGCAGCCACATGCCCCGGGTGGCCTCAGCCTCCTGGATGTTTTTGTTTTCTCTCTGTGCGGTGTGTCAGAGGCAGGGACTGTGTTTTATCCGGTAGCCAGCACTTCACAGGGACTCCATAGAGACCTGCTAATAGGAGGGGCTGATTTCTACCGGCATATCTCGCAGACCCACCGCAGAACCCAGCTTGGGAACAGTGCATGCACCTGCCCGGACTGCCGGGCACCTTGTTCTCATGGCTCCCACGCCTCTGTGCGCCTTGGCTCTGCCTTCAGTGGAGCAGCTGCTGAAGGAATCTTCTAGGGAACCTTAACCCATCATGGGGACAGCAGACGCTGTGCTGTGACCGGGTCCCACGTGCTGTTCTCAGAACAGTCTTATTTTTTTAAATTTATTTTTTATTGCAGTAGAGTTGATTTACAATGTTGTGTTAATTTCTGCTGTACAGCAGAGTGACTCAGTTATACACACACATACATCCTCTTTTATATAGGACAGTCTGATTTTAACCATCTTGCATTCTCAGCACAACCCGATGAGGCAGGGACCATTAGCATCCTCATGTTAATGGTGGGGAAACCGAGCACAGAGAGGCTACAGCACTTGTCCTGGGTCACGCAACCAGGAAGTGGCAGACATGGGGTTTGAATCAGCAGGTCTGCTCCAGAGCCCCTGCTCATGCCCCCGCCCCGTGTCACAGATGCTCTCAGTTCCTGCCCCCCGCCCTGCAACCTCCCGTCTCTGCTTTTAGTCCTGGGTCCAGCGCCCTCCCACGGCTCCCACAGGGCACAACGGGTTCTGTGCTATTCTGTTTTCTTTTTTTTTTTTAATTAATTAATTAATTAATTTATTTTTGACTGTGTTGGGTCTTCGTTTCTGTGCGAGGGCTTTCTCTAGTTGTGGCAAGCGGGGGCCACTCTTCATCGCGGTGCGCGGGCCTCTCACTATCGCGGCCTCTCTTGTTGCGGAGCACAGGCTCCAGACGCACAGGCTCAGTTGCTCCGCGGCATGTGGGATCTTCCCAGACCAGGGCTCGAACCCGTGTCCCCTGCACTGGCAGGCAGATTCTCAACCACTGAGCCATCAGGGAAGCCCCGTTTTCTTACATTTTAAATCAGGGGCCTGACCAGGTGATCCTTGAGGCCTCTTCTGGCTCTGACCTCTCATACGTCTAACGTGGTGGTTGGGGACGGGGTGGAAGGTTGGAGGGCGCTGAGGCTGCAGGAGGATGTCTCTGGGGGTGGAGCCTGTGTGTGGGGAGGGGTGTGGGATCAGACCCTGGTGGTCCTCCTACTTGCGTGCATCCCCTTCATCGGGAGGCCTGGCTAAAGCACAGATTGCTGGACCCCAGCCCAGAGTTTCTGACTCCGATTTGTAGATTTGTGGTGGGGCCTGAGGATGCCACTTCTAGTGAGTACCCAGGTGAGGCAGATGCTGCTACTCCAGGGACCGCACTTCGAGCACGACGGTCGCGTTGGCAGCTTTCCAGCTCTACTCCCTGAAGTGAGGTCACAGCTGGTGTGGTATTCTGCGTAAGACTTTTATGAAGTTTCCCAGGCTACAGAACGTTTGAACACCCCCATTCCTGAAGAACACTACCTGCTCCCCAGCACATTCTGACAGCGCTCGCCCAGGTGCTGAGTTCTCTCTCCATTTCCCTTTTATCTCTTCTCTCTGCACCCCCCAAAAAGATGCCTGGCTCCGTCCTGACCTTGGCCCCCGCTAGCCTTTCCCCACAGGGCTGCACTTGACCGAACGTGCTCTGACCTATGTCATCTGATATGCAGTTGAGAAATGAAAGCACAGCTGTTTTTTAGAATGCCCTCCAAGACTCAAAGTTGATTTTAAAAAACTATTTGGGTGGCACGGACATAATTTGGTAACTGCAGCTCAAGAAACTTCGTTGGGTCCTAACTGGTCCCGGGGTAAAATTCAGCCTTCGGTGATCGTGCTGTGGCTGCAACATGTCTCTGGAGGCTTGCCTCCCATGATCCCCACCATGGGAACCCTCCACCCCAGCCAAACTCATCTAGTGGGCATTCCTGAAACATTCCCAAGCATTTCCCACTCTTAGTCTTCTGGTCAGGCCACTCCCCTTGCCTGGAAGCCATCTGGATTTCATTCTGTCCACCTGAGTCCTACCTGTCACTGGTCCCATTTTTGAGATGGTGTTTGGTGTCCAGACTTGTGTTTATTGATTGTTCTATCTTCCCAGTCTCTGGAGCGCACAGTAGTAGCAGCGGCTGGTTTGGAGCACTTGCTCTGGGCCAGGCAGTTTATGTGGCATCTCATTTAATCCACACAGTCGTATGAGTGGAGAACTGCTCTCATTTCACAGATGAGGAAATTAGGCCCAAAAGATGCAAGAGCTTGTCTAAGACCATAGCTGTCAATGGCAGGGTTAGGATTCAAACCCAGGCTGACTGCAGAGCCCGCTGTTCCACATTCATCGCAAAATGATTGGGAACCAGCTCACATGTCTTCAGGAGGGCAAGGGGTGAGGAGCCATGTATGCTGATAGGCTGGAATTCTGCATAGCAGTTGCTTTGAAAACCTCGTTCTCTGTGCAGTAACATGGCTGTTACTTTTTTTTTTTTTTGAAGAAAACAGGTTGCAGAATGACATACCACGTATGTAAGGTAAAAAACACCATGATCTATATTCAACATCCTGGGATAAACTATAATGGAAAAGAATATTAAAAAAAGAATGTATATATATGTATAACTGAATCACTTTGCTGCACGGCAGTAATTAACACAACATTGTAAATCAACTATACGTCAATTAAAAAAAACCTCAATGACCAATATAATGCACTGTTTATACACATAGATATATAGTAAAAAGATAAAACCATTGGACTGGATACAAATCAATTTCATGAGAGGCTTGGCTCTAGGAAGAGGGGAGAGGAAATGAAGGTAAATGTAAGGCTCTTAACTTCACCTGTGATGTTTCCTTCCTTTTTTGGAGATCTTAGCATCTGACAAAATGGTAATATGTATCAATTCCAGGTGGTGGATAAATAAGGTGTTCAATATATAATCCTTTGTTTTTTTCTCTATTAGAATAACACTTTAAAAGCTTTAAGCAATAAAGAGATGACCACACTCACCAGATTTGTAATTTAAAATAAAAACAATGTTAAGCCTTTCTTCTTGGTTTGCAAATGGCCAATTCCTCCTTGTGTCTTCACATGGTCTTTTCTGTGTTTGTTTTATGACCTCAGTCATAATGGATTAGAGCCTGATGACCCCATTTTAACTTAATTACCTCTTTAAAAGACCTTATCTCCAAATAGAGTCACATTCATTCAGAGGTACTGGGGCTTAGGACTTCAACTTATGAATTTTGGGGGGGATACATTTCAGCTCAGAACAACGAACGGTAAGACAAAAAATTTGCATGTCTGCTGAAATGAAAATAGAGTCTCTCTGAGTGCAGAAACCTGCAGAAGTTCATCAAAGCTGAATTGTCCTCATTTTTTGGTGCCTCTGGCTGCTGGTGCCTTAAACATATCTATCTGCTTGTTTGGCCCTTGTGGGAGGAGCCAAGGAGCCCTATTGGGGAGGTTGCACATTCGCAGGAGAAACCGAGGGGTAGAGGGAGGGACACACACAAACCAGTGCAGAGTCTGAGAAGGGCCCCCGAGGACGGCTGTCTGATGGTCTGATGTTTAGGAGATTGCAGGTGGAAATCAGAAAACAACTCATATCAAATGCACTATGCACTGTCTCTCTTATTAATTAACTAATTAATTATTTCAACAATTACCGGTGAGCATCTGATTTGTGTCACCACCAAGTTAGACACCCCACTCGCCCCACCGAAAATGTCAGTGGTCTGTGACCACAGCCTATGGGGATCTGGTTAGCAGTGAGGAAGAACTTCCCCAAAGAATGGGTCACAAAATAGGGCTATGAAATTGCTTTCCTTGGGACATGTAAATAAGGAGGATTCTCGCAAGTCTGCCATTTCATCATGGAAATTTTCAAGCATATAGAAAAGCTGAAAAATTTACAGTGGACATCCATATACCCACTCCCTGGAATCTGCAATTAATATTTCACTTTCTTGCTCTGTCATAGGGTCTGTCCTTCTCTTTGTCCCTCTAGCCACTTATACCCACCTTGTTTTTCTGATGCATCTCAGAGGAAATTGTAGGTGTTGGTACACTCCCCCTAGACACTTTAGTATGTATATCATTAAACTAGCATTCAGTATTTGTTTTCATTGGAGGTAGTGTTTCCAGTCAATGAAATGTGTAAATTGCAAGTGTATATCCTCTGAGTTTTGACAAATGTATACACCTGTGGAACCCAAACCCAGAAAGATCGAGAGTATTCCCATCTGCCCAGAAAGTTCCCCTGTGCCCCTCCCCAGTCTCTGCCCCCCACCTCCCCAGAGGTAGCCACTGTTCTGATATTTTCCCACAATAAATTACTTTTGCCTGATCTACAGCTTCATATAAATGGAAACGTACAATGTGTATTTGGCAAAATGTTTTCGAGGTTCACCCGCGTCGCAGATAACAGCAGTCTGCTCTTGTCTATTGCTGGGTAGTACTCCACTTTATGAGATACCCGAGTTTGTTTAGTCTCCTAGCTGTTGGAACCCTGACTGTTCCCAATTTTGGACTATTATGGGTAAATCCACTCTGCACCTTCGTGCACAGGGCTTTTTGTGAACAAACACTTTCATTTCTCTTGGGTCTGTCCCCAGGAGTAGAATTCCTGGATTGTATGATATTTAACTTTCCAAAACACTGCCAGATCTGTTTCCAAAGTGGTTGCACCAGTTTACACAATAGGGCTGCTTTTGATGAATCTGGGTTAGGATAGACACATGTACATGACTCATCGAAACAGGTGCTATTGTATCTTTGTCTTGCAGATGAAGAAATTGAGGGGGACAGGGCTGGCAAGGTCACCCAGCTGGTAGGTGGCAGAGCTGGACTCCTGTCTGACTCAGAGCCTGTGGGGTTTCTGTTGTGACACGCTGCTGCTTGCAGGACCGGGGCTGAAGCAGGCAGAAAAATCAGGGTGCTGTTCCTGGGGGCACCTTCTGGTGTCTGCAGCCCAAGGATGTTCCTGGTGCTCTCAGAGCGCCCTTTTTCTCTCTGACACTGTGAAGCCAGGGCCGGGGGTGGGGGGGGGGGGCGGTGGGCATTTGGTGCTCTCTGGCCTGGGGTTGGCCTCTTTTCTTTGTGTTCTCCATCACCCTAGTCATGTGGCTCCTCTCAGGGCCCTGGGCTGGGTCCTGTGTACAATGGACAGATAAAGGCCAGACAACAGCCCTGGTTCTGCATCTCCGTCCCAAAATGATGTAACCGAGAGGCCTGCTTGCGGAGTGCTCAGACGTGGCATACGGGGGAGCCCCAGCCCAGCGCGTGTCCACTAACTCCTTCTCAGTCTCAGGTGGGTCCTGCCCTCAGAGCCCGAAGTGAGTGGCGGGTGGGGACGCAAACAAGCTTCATTCCTTCACGTTGGTGATGCCGTGATGCACAAGACAGATGAAGTTTCTGGCCTGGAAATTCAGTGGGCAGGGGCCATCAGTGTTGATATCTGGCACCCAGATAATGTCAGAGAGCCATAAGTCCTAGGAAGGAACCAAGCAGAGAGATGTGATGGGAAGCCTGCCCGGGAGGTGGGAGGTGGGGACTTCTCCTGGCAGGGGGTGGGCTCCAGGAGGAGATCGCAGCCCAGCTCTTATCTGAAGCATGAGCAAGAGGCAGAGCTTCGCGAATATCCCCGAAGGTAGAATTTTCTGGCAAGCACAGCACTTTTGAGTTGGGAATGGACTAGATGTTGTTGGCATGGAAGGGAGGATGGAGGAGCGTAGGGGGCGATGGAGTGGAGTAAGCGAGGGGGAGGGATGAGGCCGGTGAGGTTGGAGAGGTCTGCAGGCCATGGGAAGGGGATTCAATTTTAATCTGAGTGAAATAGGAGGCTCTGGAAGGCCTTTCCTTTTAAACAGGAGATGATTCAATTTATATCTTAAATGGGTGCAATAAATGTGTTGGAGAAATCTCACTGGCTTATAGGATCCTATAGCTGGGGCACGCGGAGGAGGTCCCTAGAGGAAGGGACTGCTAAGTTGAAACCTGAAGGGTGAATTAGCCCCATGGTGGGGAGGACAGCCATGGATGCTACTCTAGGGAGAGGGAACAACATGAAGAAGGCCCTGGAAACAAGGGAACCTTTAAAGAGCTTGAGGACGTTCATTCTGGCTGGAGAGGTAGGGAGGGGCCAGGCCAGGCCAGAATGAGGGAGGTGGACTTCTCCTCGGGACAGTTGTGAGCTTGTTGAGGATTGGGGTCCCGTCTTGATTATCTTTTTCTTTTGTTTTTTTTTGAAAAATTTTTTTTTATTAAAAAAATTTTTTTTGTTTTTTTTTGTTTGCCTTTTTTTGATGTGGACCATTTTTGAAGTCTTTATTGAATTTGTTACAGTATTGCTTCTGTTTTATGTTTTTTTTGGTTTTTTGGCCCCGAGGCACGTGGGATCTTAGCTTCCCAACCAGGGATCGAACCCACACCCCCTGCACTGGAAGGGGAAGTCTTAACCACTGGACCTCCAGGGAAGTCCCTTGATTTATCTTTTTCTTTCCAGTGCTCAGCATCTGCCTGGCTAAATCAACGCTGGGCAACACGTGAATGAATGAATGAATGAGGGGACCTGTAGGGGGTGGGACTTTTTGAAGGTCAGGGGAGCTGAGAGGGAGCCTTGGGTTTTGAGAGGGGCAGATGTGGGTTGTATGGGGGTGGAGCCCATCACCTGTAGATGGCAAGTCCGGGTTGCCTGACCTAACTGCCTAGGGAAGGGGCAGTGATCCTGGACCTCATCCACCAACACGTCAGTGGCCCACGAGGAAGGCCCGGTCCCGCATGGAAGGCCCTGAGGTGTGCGGTGGCGGTGGCGGGAGGGGGCTCCGACTCAGGAATGCCACTTGCTAAAATGTATTTGTTTATTCAGAGATTTAATTAACATGTTTAAATATTAAAGAGTAAACAACGTGTGTCTAGTGGGACTCAACACTTACCAACAGGAGTGCTGACTTATTTAATTATTTGTGCTTTCTAGGCCCTAAATTTAATTATTTGTGTTTCCGGCTTTGTTCAAGGGAGGCCTTGCTTCTCCCAGGAGGAGGCAGGGAAGTGGGCTGAGCAGGGCTTGAGGGCTGGAGTCGGGGAGGAGGAGCAGGGGGTGGGGAAGGAAGAGGGGGGGTGGAGAGAGGGGAGGAGAAGGAGGAGGGAGGGGGAGGAGGGGGGAGAAAGAGGAAAGAGAGGAGGGAGGGAGAGGAGGAAGAGGAGGGGGAGAAGGAGGAGGGGGAGGAGGGGGGAGAAAGGGGGGAGGAGAGGAGGGAGGGAGAGGAGGAAGAGGAGGGGGAGGAGGAGGGGAGTTTTGTGAAAAGGTGAAGTTGTCCAGGCCAAGGAAACCAAGACACTGGATTCGGTGGTTTGTGCAGAGGGATGAGAGAGAGTTCTGAGTTTCAGGACAGTGAATTAGGGAGTCTTTGAGGGAATCTCTATGTCTGGGGGATTGGAGGGTCTTGGGGTTTCCTCTGTTTTTGTGTGCTGACGTTTGCTGGGGGGCAGCTTCTCACAGCGATGCCTAAAGGGCCTCGCAGCCCAGATGGGAGCAGCCCTTAGTTGGTTGTCTTCGCTGGGAGGGACGGAACGGGGAAGGTGATAAGACCCCAGCTGCCACAGCAGGTGGAACTCTGAAACCAGAGGTGTTTTACAAGTGATCTGCATTATAGTATCTTTGCAAATGAAGTCCTGGATGCTGAGAGATTACACTGGGGGTTATTTATTGGCAATGCGCTCTACGGTTTTAATTTTTTCTTTTTACTTATTCAGGCTTTAGCTGCAGAGGAAAATAGCCTGAGGTGGCTCCGAGATAGATTCTCTCTGCCCCATTAACTTATTCAGTGAGTTTAATGGTCCTTTTTCCCCTCAGCCTTGAGCCATCATTAAAAGGCAGAGATTTATAAAAGCAAAGACACTGAGCTTTAGTCAAACTTCCACTCTGGGCCGGGGGAAGGGCAGGGGTTGGGGGGAAGGGCAGGGGTGGGGGCAGCCAAGCGCCTCCTGGGCCCCTTCGCTGTGGGTGCTGCCCATGAGTGAGGAGAGGGCAGAATCTTCAGACAGAAGCTCGAGGCTGGCTGGATGGTTTCTGGGGGCTTGGGGTAGTGACATCGCCGCATAGCAACTCTTTAAGGGTGAGTGTCCCCTGGCTTTCCCAGCTCTCCAAGGGCTGGGGTGTCTGGGAGTGCTTCTGAAGAGTCACTGAAGGGCTGGGGTTGAGCTTCCCTGGTCCTCAGGGGCCTCTGGGGCCTTTGCGAGATCCATCCCCCTGCCGCTCACCGTCTGCTCTGGTCAGTTCAACAGAAAATCAGGTCACTGCATGGAGGGATCAACTTGTCAGAAGCCAGTCCCCCGAAAGCCAAGTGACAGAGAGCCAGTTGCCCAAATGACCGAGGAGCAAATGGCTAATTTGCCTAGAGGCAACTCATTGAAAGCCTTACTGAATGCACAGTTTGCCAAATTTACCAAAACCTTGTATTAAGGAATAGAGCTATTGAATCAAGTCAAGCCAGAGCTGTCCAATTCAGTTCAATCCAGTTCGATCCGCTTCACTTGCTCCATTATTTGAGCAGCTGTGGTGTGCAAAGCTAGGTACCGCAGAGGCTACAACAGAGGGATAAACTCTTCTGGGGGGAGGTCTGACTAGTGCACCAGCTCTTCCAGAGAAAGTGGATATGGGGAGTGGGGTTGCCACAGAACGGGATGTAGTGGCGGTGGAGTGGGGTTTAGGAAAACTTTGGTGAAGCAGCTGATATGGGGGTGTCCCTTGACGCACAGGTCGCATCTGGATTGGGAGGGAAGGGTGGGGAGGACATTTCGGGCTGCAGGTACAACAAAAGTGCCCAGTGCATTAGAGGAAATGCAAGGTTCCCATTCACGAGTATGGAGGGGTGTGAGGGACACAGACAGATGTGCCTTGAGACCCACTTGGGCAGGGCTTTGAATGCTGGGCTGAGGCATCTGGACTGTATTGGGTTAGTGATTGGAGTCGTTGAAGGTTTAGCAAGACAATCTTAAATAAAAAAAGTTAAAATGGCTTTAAAAGATGATAAGTAGGTTTGCTAATGGAAAATTAGAAATAACCCAAAGTAGAAAATAGACAAAGAAATCACTCAGAGTCGCAGCAACCTGGAAAAAAACCCATACTTTGGGGTGGGTTTCCTTCAAGTCTTAAGTAGGGTTGATACTAGAGTCTGCATAAGACAGAAAGTGACCTCTGAAACCCTTTGTGTCCACTGTGAGGGGCACACAGGAGCTGGGGCCAGCCATTGGTACAGTGGTGGATTCAGAGCTTCATCTGACAGAGGCCTTTATTGAGTGATATGGGGGCAGAAGCACCAGCATCTTAAAAATAGTTATTATTTTCCTTCTCACTCTTTCTGGGTGTGTAAGCTAAATTTGCATAAGTTCAGTGTATGGAAGAAAGCACACCATTGTGTGTGTGTATTTACATGTACCTGAGCAGGTCATTTTGATGTGTGTTTTAAGAAGAATAATCGGAATGCCACGTGTACCACAGCTTGAGGAAGAGGAGAAGCAGATAGTAGAGAAAAAAGGCAGGAGGCGAGTGCAGTAACTCAGGGATGGGTGATGGGGGCAGGAGGCGAAGGGGATGGAGAGGGAAGGGATTTCAAAGACTCTACAAACATTTCAAAGAACAGATTACACCTGTTGAGTGAGTGATGGCGCTGTTAAGAGGCACTGAGGTTTCCAGAACTTGGGTGAGGGGAGTGAAACAGGAGGGAAGGGGGCAGGGCACAACCTTTAAAAGAATGACATAGCCATAGGACATGACAAAAACTGGTTAGAACCAACTAAGTCCAAGATGGCGGAAGATTGGACTTCCAGTAGGCCTTGAGCCTCATTATACGCTCATTGTAATACATTAGCATATGCTAAATGACACACCCACCAGCACCACGACAGTCCCGAGGCTGACCATAAAAGGCCAAAAAGGGGGCAGTGGCCCAATTCCTGGAAATCCCCACCCCTTCCCTGAAATAATTGGAATAATCCTCCCACTCATTAGCCTATGAAATTACCCAGCCCATAAAAACTAACCACGCCATATTTCAAGGCTCTCTCGCCTTCTGAGATGGCCCACACTCTGTCTGTGGAGTGTTTCTCCCTAGATAAATCCACTTCTTACCTATCACTTCATCTCTGAATTTTTTTGCCAGGAACAGGAGGACATTGCTGCCTTGAGCAGGTAGAGGTGAGGGTCTGAGATGGTGACTTCTGTTTGGGACACCTGAGTCCGGGGGACTTGGGAGAGATGATTAGCCTAGGTCGGGAACCGGAGCAGGACTTGGTGTCTCTGATCGGGACCCTTCTTTGTGAAGTCTCACCAACTGACAAAGCAGCCAGGATGCTTGTTAAAGAAGGGGCCATGGCCACCAGGCAGCCTTCTTGATGGGTGTCCAACCAACTGGCATTTCTTCAGGAGAGGGGCTTTCACCTGGGAGAGCTTTGTTAAAAACGGTGACTCCAGAAACACCTTACCTTTTTGTCTTTATTTACGAGGTCCTTTTGGCTTCTCTGCCCCTCTCCCCCTTCCACCCCTTGCCTCACCGCTTCCGCAGGTAGGATCCTGCTTCTTATCCCAAACAGGTATAGCAAGGTAATAGGAGGAGTCAAGATGTTGGCACTTAGGTAGAAAAACAAGGAGCTTGGTTGCTAGATGGGTATTAATAATCATGGGGAAAGTTCAAATGATAATTATTGACCTACACTCAAATGACTTTTCACAATCACTTTTTACTACTCTATGAGGAAGGCTGGCTAGACCTTATCATTCCATTTTCCAGAGAAGGCAAATGATTTATCCAAAATCCTCTGTCTGTTAAAAGGGAAAAGAATCCTTTCCACAATTTCCAGTCTTACCATGATCATATTCTCTGACTCCAAAATGGGAACATGTGAGCATACTTACGGGAACAAAAGGATCCCATATGTGAACTTTGAAAATCTGGACATTCTCTTATCCCCTCTGATCAGAAGAAGTCCTTATAAATAATGATGTTGATGATGATAATGATGATGACAATGACAGTCATAATAACACAATCACCCAACCTTGTGTGCTTACTATGTGCTAGGCTCTATGCTGAGCACTTTTCATTTGATAGCCTTAATCTTCACATGACTGAATGAGATAGGCATTATTGGTCCCATTTTCTAGATGAGGAAACTGAGGCAATGAGAACTTAGTATATATGCCCAAGATCACCCACCTAGCAAGCAACTAAGTGGGTTGGAGCTCAGGCTCCCACGCCCACCTTTCTGGATGACAGCCTTGGCTGGCTCTGGACTCCCCATCCAGGCTACACCCAGGGGTGCTGGGACCACCCTTCACACCCCAGCCCCATACCTCACCAGCTGCCTTATAACTTGGTTAGATTTTCCAAACAAACATCAGTTCAATGAGAAGTTCTGCTCCATGCTCCCTGGGCTACATTGATCCATTTGCCTCAAATAAAATAACTGTGTGGGGAATGAGATAAAATATTTGTACCATTGATTGCTTCATTTCATGTGGATGGGAGGTGGCGGGGAGCAAGTGCCTGTAAGCAGGTGAGGGAGGCTGCACCTGCCTTTGTGCAGAGAGCAGCTGGGACAGAGCCTCAGTACTGCTGAGGTCCCCCGGGCATTGCCTGGTGTACCCAGATCGACTCTGACGAGGGACAGCACTGGTTAGAGACCACATTAGCTGCTGACCAGGGCACCTTCTTTTGGATGGGGAGGGATGAGGGCACCCAGCTGGAGAAAGTTATAGCCCTTTCCCACATCTCTGAGGGGGGTCCTAAGGAGGAGGATTTGCTAAGTGCATAATCTTTTTGCTCCTTGAGTCACTCAACAAACATTGAAATATAGCATGGTGAAGCAGGTCAGAAAGAGACTGGGTTTAAGAATCAGGCAGATTTGATCCTGATTCACTCACTCATGGGCTCTGGGATGTTGGGCAAGTCACATAACCTCTCTGAGCTTCAGTTCCTCGTGTGAAAAATAAACGACCACCCTGCAGGGTGGCTGTTAGAGTTGAATGAGATCACATGTATGATCTTGCATTTGGCTGCAAGTAACTGAAAACCAACTTGGGTGATACCCAGATTTCTATGTGCTCCAAAGGTGGCCAGGGTGTCTGAGTGAGTGAACATGTGGCTGTCAGGCCTCTAGCGAGAAAAGGCAAGGGAGACGGTAGTTGAGAGATGTTTCTGGGAACTGGAGGACGGTGTGTGCCACCATATCTAGAGGGCTTGTGAGCGTGCAGATGCTTTAGTTCTCTCTCTTACCGTGCTGAGGCACCACCCAAGGCGTCGTGGAAGTAATTTTGAGCATCACAGTGATGCCCTGTAGTCAGCTGTCATCCAAGGGAGGAGGGGAAGAGAGCTGGGGTCGGGTGCTGTGGGACTCCTGGGGAGGCTCTGGTCCTGCCCAGGGGAAACAGGAAGGACATGAATGGTGAGTCACACTGAACAAGAGGAAGCAGGAGGACCAGGGCCAGCAATCGCCAAAGCTCTCAGGGCGTTGGGTGCAGGCCGGGGTGGGGGGTGGTTTCTCTATGGACCAAAGGCCCGGGCCGGGGCAGGCACATTGATCTGATAGCAGTCAGAGACGGATGCGGAGCAGCGGACACCTGGGCTGGGCAGACTCATTGGAAGATGGAGAATCTTCTCCAGATGGTGGGATGAAAATCAGACTTAGGAGGAGGGCATTTAGGGCGAAATCGAGGAGGGCATGGGAGAGAAAATGGCGTGGAGGTCAGACTGGCAGGATATGGGCCGAGGGGGCGTGGAAGGAGTCAGAGAACTGGGCTTTCCAGTGAAGAGCCTGGGAGGGAGAGGTGTGATTGCCAAGAGACAGAGGCAGATCAGGCTGAGAGTGGGTCGGGAAGGAGAGGGATGCCTCTGGGTTCACACATGGGATTTGGGTTTGGCTTGGAAAATCCAGAGGCATACATCTGGCTGGTGGTTGGAATTTCAGGGCCGGCCTTGGACTTAGCTGGAGATCTGCAAATTCTGTGCCTAGAGGTAAGAGCTGAAGCCAAGGGTGTGAGTGAACAGTAAGAAGGGACAAGGGCCAGGGAGAGAAACTGGGTTGTCTCAATTTGGAGCTAGGAGTAAGGAGAGAGGCCAGGGAGGGAGCACGCTCGCAGGGAAAGTGCGTAGCAGCCTCCAGGGCGAGAGAAGTCCTCAGCCAAGTCCATGGCCAAGTGAGGGTGGGCTGTAGGGAAGGGAAAGGAACAGGCACGTGAATCAGTGATGCAGATCCTTCCTTCGAGGGCTTTGGTTGCCCAGGGACGGCCAGGGGTAGGTTGGGAGGAAACACATTTTCTTTTTTTTCAAAGGATGGGGAGACCTGAACATGCTTGTGGCCAGAATGGAAGAGCCAGTGGAAAGGAGAGGCTGATGGAGCAGGAGACACTGGTCAGGGGGGAGACAGGGCTTGCAGAGTTGAATTGAGAGAGTGAAGGACACAGACCGAAGCTGTGGTTCCTGGAAGGCTGGACACTGGCTTGTGTAGCTGAGTCTGCCGGGCCTCACACAAGGCTGGGTCTTGAATGAATAAAAGGAAAGGGACCTTGTTTCTCCAGGAAAGGAGGGCAAGTGGAAAAGGTAAATATCCAGATTCATTAGTAAAGTGAAAATAGATGAGAAAGATCAAATCAGATGTCCTAGATCTTCTCAGTGAGTTACGTAACCTCTCCGAGCCTCAGGTTCCTTGTCTGTAAAATGGGGATAATCGTAGCACCTTTTTAATGGGTTCTTGGGATGATTAAGTTAGATAACGCCTGTAAAACGCTTGACACATGCTGAGGGCTCTTTAGAAGTTCTGTATTATTATTATTGTTACTAATTTTATTAAAAAATACTTTTTCACATCTTTATTGGAGTATAAATGCTTTACAATGTTGTGTTAGTTTCTGCTGTACAACAAAGTGAATCAGCTATATGTATACATATATCCCCATATCCCCTCCCTCTTGAGCCTCCCTCCCACCCTCCCTATCCCATCCCTCTAGGTCGTCACAAAGTACCCAGCTGATCTCCCTGTGCTATGCAGCAGCTTCCCACTACATTTGGTAGTGTATATACATCGATGGTACTCTCTCACTTCATCCCAGCTTCCCCTTCCCCCCCATGCCCTCAAGTTTGTTCTCTACATCTGTGTCTTTATTCCTGCCCTGCCACTAGGTTCATCAGTACCGCTTTTTAAAACTCCATATATATGCGTTAGCATACGGTATTTGTTTTTCTCTTTCTGACTTACTTCACTCTGTATGACAGATTCTAGGTCCATCCACCTCACTACAAATAACTCAATTTCGTTCCTTTTTATGGCTGAGTAATATTCCATTGTATATATGTGCTACATCTTCTTTATCCAATCATCTGTTGATGGACATTTAGGTTGCTTCCATGTCCTGGCTATTGTAAATAGTGCTGCAATGAACATTGTGGTACATGTCTCTTTTTGAATTATGGTTTCCTCAGGGTATATGCCCAGTAGTGGGATTGCTGGGTCATATGGTAATTCTATTTTTAGTTTTTTAAGGAACTTCCATACTGTTCTCCATAGTGGCTGTATCAGTTTACATTCCCACCAGCAGTGCAGGAGGGTTCCCTTTTCTCCACACCCTCTCCAACATTTATTGTTTGTAGATTTTTTGATGATGGCCATTTTGACCAGTATGAGGTGATACCTCATTGTGGTTTGGATTTGGATTTCTCTAATGATTAGTGATGTTGAGCATCTTTTCATGCATTTGTTGGCCATCTGTATGTCTTCTTTGGAGCAATGTCTATTTAGGTCTTCCACCCATTTTTGGACTGGGTTGTTTGTTTTTGTGATACTGAGCTGCATGTAAATTTTGGAGATTAATCCTTTGTCAGTTGCTTCATTTGCAAATATTTTCTCCCATTCTGAGGGCTGTCTTTTTGTCTTGTTTATGTTTTCCTTTGCTGTGCAAAAGCTTTTCAGTTTCATTAGGTCCCATTTGTTTATTTTTATTTCCATTTCTCTAGGAGGTGGGTCAAAGAGGATCTTGCTGTGATTTATGTCATAGAGTGTTCTGCCTATGTTTTCCTCTAAAAGTTTTATAGTGTCTGGCCTTACATTTACGTCTTTAATCCATATTGAGTTTATTTTTGTGTATAGTGTTAGGGAGTGTTCTACTTTCATTCTTTTACATGTAGCTGTCCAGTTTTCCCAGCACCACTTAATGAAGAGGCTGTCTTTTCTCCATTTTATATTCTTGCCTCCTTTATCAAAGATAAGGTGACCATACATGTGAGGGTTTATCTCTGGGCTTTTGTCTTGTTCCATTGATCTATATGTCTGTTTTTGTGCCTGCACCTTACTGTCTTGATTACTGTAGCTTTGTAGTATAGTCTGAAGTCAGGGAGCCTGATTCCTCCAGCTCTGTTTTTCTTTCTCAAGATTGCTTTGGCTATTCGGGGTCTTTTGTGTTTCCATACAAATTGTAAAATTTCTTGTTCTAGTTCTGTGAAAAATGCCATTGGTAATTTGATAGGGATTGCATTGAACCTGTAGATTGCTTTGGGTGGTATAGTCATTTTCACAATATTGATTCTTCCATCCCAGGAGCATGGTATATCTCTCCATCTGTTTATGTTATCTTTGATTACTTTCATCAGTGTTTTATTGTTTTCTAAGTACAGGTCTTTTGTCTCCTTAGGTAGGTTTATTCTTAAGTATTTTATTCTTTTTGTTGCGATGGTAAATGGGATTGTTTCCTTAATTTCTCTTTCTGATCTTTTGTTGTTAGTGTATAGGAATGCAAGGGATTTCTGTGCATTAATTTTGTATCCTGCAACCTTACCAAATTCACTGATTTGTTCTAGTAGTTTTCTGGTGGCATCTTTAGGATTTTCTATATATAGTATCATGTCATTGGCAAACAGTTTTACTTCTTCTTTTCCAATATGTGTTCCTTTTATTTCTTTTTCTTCTCTGATTGCTGTGGCTAGGACTTCCAATACTATGTTGAATAATAGTGGCGAGAGTGGACATCCTTGTCTTGTTCCTGATCTTAGAGGAAATGCTTTCAGTTTTTCACCATTGAGAATGTTGTTTGCTGTGGGTTTGTCATATAAGGCCTTTATTATGTTGAGGTAGTTTCCCTCTATGCCCACTTTCTGGAGAGTTTTTATCATAAATGGGTGTTGAATTTTGTCAAAAGCTTTTTCTGCATCTATTGAGATGATCATATGGTTTTTATTCTTTAACTTGTTAATATGGTGTATCACATTGATTGATTTGTGTATATTGAAGAATCCTTGCATCCCTGGGATAAATCCCACTTGATTATGGTATATGATCCTTTTAATGTGTTGTTGGATTCTGTTTGCTAGTATTTTGTTGAGGATTTTTGCATCTATGTTCATCAGTGATATTGGTCTATAATTTTCTTTTGTGATATCTTTGTCTGGTTTTGGTATCAGGGTGATGGTGGCCTCATAGAATGAGTTTGGGAGTGTTCCTTCCTCTGCAATTTTTTGGAAGAGTTTGAGAAGGATAGGTTTTAACTCTTCTCTAAATGTTTGATAAAATTTGCCTGTGAAGCCATCTGGTCCTGGACTTTTGTTTGTTGGAAGATTTTTAATTACAGTTTCAATTTCATTACCTGTGATTGTTCTGTTTATATTTTCTAATTCTTCCTGGTTCAATCTTGGAAGGTTGTACTTTTCCAAGAATTTGTCCATTTCTTTCAGGTTGTCCATTTTATTGGCATGTAGTTGCTTGCAGTAGTCTCTTATGATCTTTTGTATTTCTGCAGTGTCAGTTGTAATCTCTCCTTTTTCATTTCTAATTTTATTGATTTGTCTTCTCCCTTTTTTTTTTTGATGCATCTGGCTAAAGTTTTATCAATTTTGTTTATCTTCTCAAAGAACCAGCTTTTAGTTTTATTGATCTTTGGTATTGTTTTCTTTGTTTCTATTTCATTTATTTCTGCTTTGATCTTTATGATTTCTTTCCTTCTACTAATTTTGGGTTTTCTTTGTTCTTTCTCTAGTTGCTTTAAGTGTAAGGTTAGATTGTTTATTTGAGATTTTTCTTGTTTCCTGAGGTGAGCTTGAATTGGTATGAACTTGCCTCTTAGAACTGCTTTTGCTGTGTCCCATAGGTTTTGGATCGTCGTGTTTTCATTGTCATTTGTCTCTAGGTATTTTTTGATTTCCTCTTTGATTTCTTCAGTGATCTCTTGGTTATTTAGCAGTGCACTGTTTAGCCTCCATGTATATGTGTTTTTTACTGTTTTTTCCCCTGTAATTGATTTCTAATCTCATAGCATTGTGGTCAGAAAAGATGCTTGATAGGATTTCAATTTTTAAAAATTTTCCAAAGTTTGATTTGTGACCCAAAATGTGATCTTTTCTGGAGAACGTTCCGTGTGCACTTGAGAGGAAAGTGTATTCTCCACTTTCGGGTGGAATGTCCTAAAAATATCAATTAAATCTATCTGGTCTATTGTGTCATTTAAAGCTTGTGTTTCCTTAGTTATTTTTTGTCTGGATGATCTGTCTATTGGTGTAAGTGGGGTGTTAAAGTCCCCCACTATTATTGTGCTACTGTTGATTTCTCCTTTTATGGCTGTTAGCATTTGCCTTATGTATTGAGGTGCTCCTATGTTGGGTGCATAAATATTTATAATTGTTATGTTTTCTTCTTGGATCGATCCCTTGTTCATTATGTAGTGTCCTTCCTTATCTCTTGTAACAGCCTTTATTTTAAAGTCTATTTTATCTGACATGAGTATTGCTACTCCAGCTTTCTTGTGATTTCCATTTGCATGAAGTATCTTTTTCCATCCCCTCGCTTTCAATCTGTATGTGTCCCTAGGTCTGAAATGGGTCTCTTGTAGACAGCATATATAAGGGTCTTGTTTTTGTATCCTTTCAGCCAGTCTGTGCCTTTTGGTTGAAGCATTTAATCCATTTACCTTCTAGGTGATTATCGATATGTATGTTCCTATGACCATTTTCTTAATTGATTTGGGTTTGTTTTTGTGGGTCTTTTTCTTCTCTTGTGTTTCTCGCTTAGAGAAGTTCCTTTAGCATTTGTTGTAAAGCTGGTTTGGTGGTGCTGAATTCTTGTAGCTTTTGCTTGTCTGTAAAGCTTTTGATTTCTCCATCAAATCTGAATGAGATCCTTGCTGGGTAGAGTAATCTTGGTTGTAGGTTTTTCCCTTTCATCACTTTAAATATGTCCTGCCATTCCCTTCTGGCTTGCAGAGTTTCTGCTGAAACATCAGCTATTAACCATATGGGGATTCCCTTGTATGTTATTTGTTGCTTTTCCCTTGCTGCTTTTAATATTTTTTCTTTGTATTTAATTTCTGATAGTTTGATTAATATGTGTCTTGGTGTGTTTCTATTTGGGTTTATCCTGTATGGGACTCTCTGCGCTTCCTGGACTTGACTATTTCCTTTCCCATGTTGGGAAGTTTTCGACTATAATCTCTTCAGATATTTTCTCATATCCTTTCTTTTTCTCATCTTCTTCTGGGACCCCTATAATTCGAATGTTGGTGCATTTAATGTTGTCCCAGAGGTCTCTGAGGCTGTCCTCAATTCTTTTCATTCTTTTTTCTTTATTCTGCTCCCTGGCAGTTATATCCACCATTCTGTCTTCCAGGTCACTTAACCGTTCTTCTGCCTCAGTTATTCTGCTATTGATTCCTTCTAGAGTATTTTTACTTTCAGTTATTGTGTTGTTCATCACTGTTTGTTTGCTCTTTAGTTCTTCTAAATCCTTGTTGAATGTTTCTTGTATTTTCTCCATTCTGTTTCCGAGATTTTGGATCATCTTTACTATCATTACTCTGAATTCTTTTTCAGGTAGGTTGCCTCTTTCGTCTTCATTTATTTGGTCTTGTAGGTTGTTTTACCTTGCTCCTTCATCTGTAACATATTTTTTTGTCGTTTAATTTTTTTTTTTGATGGGTGGGGCTGTATTCCTGTCTTACTGATTGTTTGGCCTGAGGCATCCAGCACTGGAGTTTGCAGGCAGTTAGATAGAGCCAGGTCTTGGTGCTGAGATGAGGACCTCCAGGAGGCCTCACTCTAATGAATATTCCCTGGGGTCTGAGGTTCTCTGTTAGTCCAGCGGTTTGGACTCGGAGCTCCCACCACAGGAGCTCAGGCCCGACCTCCGGCCTGGTCGCTGGGGGTTCCTCCCGTCCTTTAGGTGTCCATGGTCCCCCACCGGTGCCTGGTAGGTGCCCTAGTTGTGCCTATTGTTATTAATTTTATTGGTAGTGGAATGGGAAAGAAGGTCCTTTGCTGATGTGAGTGTGGGAACAAGGGCAAGGATGGGGGTTTGCTGGAGATTTGCATCAGCCACAGGTGGTACACAGAGATGGCTCAGCGCTGCCCTGGGTGCTGAGGGTGGGCCTGAGAGCAGGGAGGAGGGCCTTCTGAGGCTGAACATCCCAGACCCCAAGATCTCCCGTGGTCAGAAGGACCCTGGGCAGCCAACATCCTCTAGGAACTTCTGTCCACCCACTAGGGGCCACATCTGGAACAACTGTGTATGGAACTGATGGAGCCAGATAGTATATTCTGGGATGAGAATATGGTGAAACGTGCAGTCCTCTTACCGTACGCCAATCCCATGCCTCCCTGGACATCTTAAGGCTAATCACATCCACTCACACCATCTACCTGGGACTTCCCAAGATCTACCCTGAGGGATCTGCTGGTGGCTGCAGCCTCTGCAGAGGGGAAGAGAGCAACCTTAGTGGTATGCTCAGGGACCAGGGGCGGGGGGGAGGGAGGGAAGGACACGGGAGGGGCGCTGTGCTGCCCTGGGGCAACCCATGTGCTGCTTGGTTGTTAGGCCTCTCAGCCTCAGAGCTGGGGACCTCAAGATGGTCTGGTTCTCTTCCTTCAGTCCACAGATGAGGAAAACTGGGGACCAGAGAAGGGAGGTCTTGCCTGGAGCTACAGTGCGGACACGACAGGGTGAGCACTCACACCCATGCCTCTGACTCCATATCCAGTGCTCTCTCGACTTCTAGGTTGCTTCCTGGGATCACCCTTGGCTTGTCACATCTGTCCTTTTCAAGGGCCATCTGTCTGGGGTAGAGGGGCTCAAGACTGAGGCAGAAGCAGCCGTGTACGTCAGGGCAGCAAGTGACCACTGACTGCAGCCCAGCAGGCCCCCGGGGCGGCATCTGGGCCTTGTTGATCTGGCCCTTACATCAGCCTCCCAGGGCTCCACCCCCCCCTTGCCTTCCACGGGGTGTTGCGTGCCAGGCCGCCAGGGGCCCTTGCGTTTCTGGAGAGGGCTGAGGATCTGGTCTGCGTGGATCTGTGTGGGAAACACTGGTACTGTCAGGAGAGGGGAAGTGAGCTGCCCCTGGCTGGTTCTGATCTCTGTGATCCTGCTTTATGAGCTGGGACTGTGGGATGACTTACAGCAGAGACGTCGAGAGAGAGGCCTTAGCACACGCTGCAGTGCTGCCCCAGCCCCTCCTGCTTCTTCTCCCTCTTCCTCTCCCTCTTCCTCTCCCTCCATTCGCTTCACACTTCATTCATCTGAAGCTCACTTCGGGGGCCTTCTCTGAATAGCATCCAGGGGTTGCTCCTGCGGAGACCGGAGCATTCTTGGGATTTGCAGAGAGGAGGCGGGGGGAGTGGCCTCTGTAGGTTTCGGATCAGGCAGAGGTGCAGCCCCACATCTGCGTCAGCCCCATATTTGATGTTTTCTGTGCCGAAATGGCTTCTCTTACTCAAGTGAAACCCTGACCCATATTGGAAAGAAATCCCGTTGGTGGAGGGGGTAGAGATCCACTGCGGTTTCTTGGCGGGTACCCCTCAGTTTCATCTTGAGGTTCCGTCCCTCTGATTCCCAGGATCATGGCCCCCTACACAGCCCCTATGAGAAACCCCATCTTTCTTGAGTCCTCTTGGTGGTACTGGCTGACATTTAAAAGAAAAAAATAAATGACTAAATACTAAGGGAGAATAAAGTGGGATAATTATAGGGAATAAAAAGAGCAAACATTATCAAAATAGTCAGCGTTTCAAAGAAAAGGGCTGCAGTTGTGCACTTGCTAACCCTGCTCCCCGGGGCTCGGTGTCTTTCTGTAGAGCCCGCCCCCAGCGGCTCCCCCTGGAGCACCTGGGCTCCTGCAAACCTCTGCCTGGCTCCGTGGTGCAGGACTGTTTGCGTAGAAGCCTCCCCAGCGAGGTGGGGACTCCTCAAGGTCAGGGGCAGGCCGGTCTGAGCAGCACTTGCCTTTTCAGCATCATAGCTCTCCTTCCTCGTGGGCGCCTGGGCCTGCATTCCTATTCAAGAAGGGGCGTCACTGGCCAAAAAACCTAACGAGAATAATAGTGATGGTTGTGAGAGCTACTGTTTATTGAAGTCTTTATATGATCCAGGCCCTGCTACGCACTTCACAGAGATGATCTCAGGAATTATTACCACGTTGGTCTGAAGTGGGAATTAATAACGTCATTAGCTCCATTTGACAGATGAGGAAACTGAGGCTCAGAGAGGTTTGTGGGTAACGTGCCCCAGCCAGCTGGGAGTCCCTGGACCTGGCTTGTTCAGGCCCCAAAGTGCAGCCTGTGAGGGCTTGTCTACAGTACTGGCAGGCAGGGGCTTGGAGATTCCTAACTACTTGCTATTGGGGCCTCAGACTCTGACCTCCCAGCCTGCCCTGACCCTCCCCTTCAGTTCTAGGTCCTGAGCTCTGGTGCCCGGCGCAGGGGCAGCCCCCCAACCTTGCAGGTAGAACCCTAATGTGAACTTGGGGCCTCAATCCTCTGAGGCCGGATGCTCACACAGGGGCTTGACAGTAACGCTGCGCGGTCTGTGGCGGGGTTGCTCCGGGGCTGTTGTCCTGCAGTCTCTGCACCTGCTCGGAGAGGCGGAGTCTGAGACCCGAGCTAGGTGGGCACGTGGATATGTGGGTGTTGCCGGTGTCCCATTAAGTCTGCAGCTCTGCGGAGTACACGGAAGGAATGCACCTGACTGCTCCGTCCTGCCTGCAACTCCACTTCCCCTGCCTCTTGTCCCTCGGCCCTTCGGTCCTCTGCCCATGGGGCATCGCCTCCCACCCCATTGATCACAATAACGACCACCTTTATCAAGCACTAGGGCTTCCCTGGTGGCGCTGTGGTTGAGAATCTGCCTGCCAATGCAGGGGACACGGGTTCAAGCCCTGGTCTGGGAAGATCCCACATGCCGCGGAGCAACTGGGCCCGTGAGCCACAACTACTGAGCCTGCGCGTCTGGAGCCTGTGCTCCACAACAAGAGAGGCCGCGATAGTGAGAGGCCCGCGCACCGCGATGAAGAGTGGCCCCCACTCGCCGCAACTAGAGAAAGCCCTCGCACAGAAACGAAGACCCAACACAGCCAAAAAAAAAAAAAAAAAAATTAATTAATATCAAGCACTAGTTCATGCCCAGAGCTCTTGGTGCGCAATGTCTCATTTAACCCTCCCATGGCCCAAGGAGGCGGATGCTCCTATGATGGCCATTTTACATGGAGGGAAATAACGGAGATGCGGGAGTCTGGCTACCTTGAGAGCACACGGCAGGGCAGTGGGGATGCTGCCTCCGTACACAGGGCCTCCCCAGCCCTGCTGCTGGGCACCAGGCCACCCCACTGCCCTGGTCGCCCTCTTTGTCCCTGGTGCAACCCTCCGCCTGCCAGCTGCTCTTCTGCCTCCGAGATGTGTGTGGCAGGGGCTCTGGGGAGAAAGGGAACAGGGCGGCAGCAGGGGCACAGCTGTGACACCCCCCCGGGCACTCACGCCTGGCGACACAGGCCAGTGAACCCTCCTGGGTGGCCTTGCTGTGACACTGTGCCCTGGCCAGCTGGTCAAGGACAGTCCTCTGGGCTGATTCTGGGGAAGGTCACTGTGTGCCATGGGGCCCGTGTTCTGGGGGCGTTCCAGCTGGAGCTGCTGACATCTGCCTTCTGCTGACCGAGCCCCGGCCCCCTCCCCGCATGAGGGCCTTCTCCCCTCCCCTTCCCTCCCCCCCACTGCTTGCTCTGAGCTCAGGGGGCACTGAGTGCAGGGGGTGAGGCAGTCCAGCATACCAAAATGATGCCGGTGGTCCCACAGTGACCCTTTAGTCTCACTCGGCCGCTGCCTGGCCATGGGATGTTCATCAGGTCGTACCCCCTCCCTGGGCCTCGGGTTTCCTTGTCTGCTCTTAATCACAGCGCTGACCTCCCAGAGTGGCGGTGAGAATGCTAGGTGCCTGGCAGCCAGCCCTCTAGAAGTGTGTGCTCCAGATGTAGATTATGACTCTTTCCTCCAGGAAGCAGTCAGTCAGCATCAAAGTGCTGATAACCACTTTTGGTCCCCATAACGGCAGATTTATACAGTTCCAGCCTAATAACTGGACAACCTGAACATTACAAGCAAGTCTTTGAGTACCAAGCGTCTGCCTCGGTTTCCCCACCTATCAAATGGGGTCACAGGACATTTCACGAGACGGCAACAGGCAGCTCTGTGTGAAACGGCATGTGAACGTGCTCTGTATACTGAAAGAGATGAGTCCAAGGAAGGGGGTGTATCATTATTATTTTTTAAATTATTCTTTTATTATTGAAAGGCCATTTCAGAGGCAAGAGCACAGGCTGACACCTGCCTTAATTTGAATCCTAAGACTGCTCCTGGCCAGCTGTGTGAACTTGGCCATCATGGAACCTTTCTGTGCCTCAGTTTCCTGGTCTGTAAAATGGGGATAACAGTGGTATCTGCCTCATAGGCTTGTAGTGAGGTTTGAGCGCCGGTTGTGTGCCAGACTCAGGGCCAGGACATGTTGGGAGAATGTGTAGATTCGTGTGTGTGGTGTGTGTGTGTGTGTGTGTGTGTGTGTGTCGGAATTGGGCTCTAGGATCCGTACCAGTGCCTGTGTGACAGAGGATGTCTGGGTCCCAGCTGGCTACCACGCAGCCCCTCCCTACGGCCCCACCCTGCCTGGGCTCAGAAGTTTGCTTTCTGGTTCCTGCTCTGAGGACTGACTGGCCAAGAGATTCCGGCTGCACTTAAGGTCTGCAAGAAACCCTCGCTCAGGTTGCTATCTCTCCAGTGTCACATAAACTGTATTGATAAATTAATCTTATATTGTTGGGACCAAACAGCCCTGTAATTTTTCTATTGTGCAGCCTAATTGGTCTCCAGGACTGTGTCATTAGCTTGTTTGTTTGTAATCTGACTCCCTGAGCTGGCCCTGTGAGACAGCCAATAAGAGGACTCCAGCCTTGCTCGCCCCCTTCACCCGTCCCTGGGGGGCTGATCTCGGTGCCTCTTCATCCTGGCCTGGACTCCTTGATAAAGTGTGACAGTTGGGGGTTGGCAAACTCCTTGGGTGAAGGGGTGAGCACAGAAGTAGGATCATGGTACCTGGGTCCCCGCCCTGCCCTTGGCATTCATTAGCTACTTACCTTGTTTATTTACCATGTTTAAAATCTCTCCGTTTTTTCATCTTTATTGATTTTTCCTGTGAATTTGTAATGACATTATAAAACACTTAACATAAAATCTAAGTGAAGGAAAGCTAGGATTCAAGTTGTATATCCATAAGTATCTCATTTGCTCAAGAATGAAGATGAGAGAAAATGCCCCCAACGCCGAGGATGGTTATCTCCGGGTGACGTGATTATGAGTGACTTTAATTTTCTTGGTACCTTTCCTTTTTCCTCCAAACTTTCTGCAATGAGTCTCTATTCCTTTACAACCAGGAAAAGAATAATTGAAATTCATCAGTGTTAGGTTTAGCAACGATAGAGTTTCTTCATTTATAAAATGAAAGTGTTGGACTATGTTCCCAGCCCTGGCTGGCTGTGTACCAGAATCCCCAGAAGAGCTTGCTAAAAATCCGAGGACCGAGCCCGACCCCAGGGACTGTGGCCCCAGGAGTTTCAGCTGTGCATGTAAGGTTTAGAGCCCCAGATGTGTTACTCTCCTGGGCCCTTTCTGCCGTGATCACTCCCTATGAATGCGTTGTCTTAGACCTTGGGCTGGGAACGGAGTCCTGTGGCCAGCCTCAGTCCTCTGGCTTGAGGGAGGTGCCTTTTGAGTGTTCCTGCTCCAGCTGGGAAGGAGCTGGCTCTGGCGTGTGTGACCACCCGCTAGAGATGGGTGGTCCAAAAGCTGCGTGAGCTCCCGGCACTGCCCGGAGGGGGGGCCTTCGCTTAGCCAACATCTCCTAAGAGCCTTGCAGGGCTGAGCCATTTCCCATCTCTGGTCATATTTCATCCTCAGTGACTCACACACTGGGGGTTTTCTCCCCATTTCCCAGGTGTGAGGCACAGGAAAGCTAAGTGACTTGCCCAACATCACACAGCTACTCAGTGGCAGAGCCTGAATTTGAACTGCCATCTGTACCTGCACATTTTTTTCTTCCTGCAGGTGCCACTGGGGGCTAGCCCACGGGTCTCTAGCTTGGGGGTCTTTGAGGTCCTATTCGTCCCTCTGGGTAGCAGAAGCTGAGGTTTTATTTGTGGGCTGTCTCCCTTCTCCTTGCCTCTAGCTGGACCCCTGCCTCAGAGATCCACCCCCAGCCCAAATGCTTAAGCTGTTGGCTTGCTTGGGGAGCTTTTGCAGTGTCTCTGTGTGTGGCCCAGCGCCACTGTCATTCTCATTGTCATCCCTGCTGCTGGCATTCTTCTTCTTTCTTATTTCATTTATTTTATTTTCTCTTATTGTATTTTGGTCTTCTGATGACATCTTCTCTTAAACCCAAGCCTGCTAAATTGTAGCCAGATTTACTTGGGGATTTTCTGCAGGCATTTGAAGCTCTTCTCTCCCGGCAGCATACAGGTGACATTGTAGGCTGGGCTAGTCGGAGTGAGGGAGGAGGTGAGGGCATTCCTGGGTTTGAAAGCAAGTTTCGCAGTGATTGCTGTGTGACTTCGGGCAAGTCATCCCCGGGGCCCTGGTTTCATCGTGTGTGCAGTGGGGTAATGTCATCCATCTCAGAGGGGTGTGCAGAGCATGACTGTAATTTACTCAGTTGCAGGGCCTGGACCCGGAAGTGCTCGATGTGTGTCAGTCACCGTCATCAATGTCCTTCTAGTCTTGATTTTGACCTTAATCACCCCTGGAAGCCCGGACAAGTCACCACCCCAGGAGCTTCAGTTCCCACCAGAATGAAGTGCTCTGTAAATGGAAATGCCCTCACAGTGGGGCTGGTGGAGGCCTGGGCTTGGTCAACCTTGTCCAAGGAGAATGATGACTTCTTGCAGAGTTCCACCCCGGGCGAGGGGAACAGGATTGGTTCTGACTCTTAGGCTTCTGCTGGGTTCCATGGCTGCAGAGCACCGAAGCCAGGAGGCCAGCCTTCTGCCCCGAGGGTACAGCCTCGAGTGGCTCAGGGGTCCCAACACAGCTGCAGTGTTCTAGCTGCCAGCCTGGGCTCCTCCTCCCTGCCCGGGATCCGGGTATCAGGGAGCTGTCAGTTAGGAGCAGACAGCACAGTTATATCCGAACAGCCACACGGCTGGCTGGAGAGGATTAAACTTAATTTGCTGCAGATCAAAGGGATTTCCAGCCTCCCCTGTCCCTTTCCCATTGATTATTTCCCTTCGATGTTGAAAGGGGAAGTTGAACTTGGCTAATGGGGCTCCCTCTGTGCCCAGGCAGGTGGCGTCCCGCACGTGTGTGCTCCTCTGGCCCTCTGCAGCCCTTCCTGCATACGTGGCTGGTGGTTGTTTACAAGTTTCCCATCGGTCTGTGTCCAAGAGGTTGTCTCCTGTCATCGTTGCTAGGGCTGTTGCTATGGCATCTGTCATCCAGGCTGTGTTGTGAGAGAGACCAGGTGGGTGATCTCATGCCCTCTTTGGTATGAACTGTTCTTGCAGCTGGGATGGAGAAAAGCCTTGATGGCGGGGCACAGGCTGGGTTTATAGACAGGTGGGTTTGATGAGAATGAAGAGCTCTTAGGCCAAGGGAGTCCCAGGCACCCTAAAGCTCCTCCTCTCACAAGGGTTAACATAAAGTCAGACCTCTGTGTGAGGGGAGCAGACGCTGTGCCGATGCTGGTGGTGACGTCATCGAGTTTCTGGTCCTGGTGTGGGACACAGAAGCAGCACAGTCACATGTGGCCTGGGGGTAACACCTCCCAGGGACCCCAGCCCTGCAGTGGGCTGTGAGCCTGAGAGCAGGCACGTGGTTGCTCTGGCTGACAGCACGGGTGGTTAAAACTCAGAGTAATCACCATCAAAATACCACTTATTGAGTGCCTTCCGTGTGCCAGCTACTCAGCAAGAAGCATCTCTCATCCTCAGAACAGCTCTAGTTGATGAGCATTATTTTCCCATTTTACAGAGGAGGAAATCTAAGCTCAGAAAGATCCAGAAAGTCGCAGAGGGTCACAGAGCTAGGAAGTGGCAAGGGCAGGTTCAAATCCAGCTATGGCAGGGTTCCATAGCCTGGGTCTCCTCCACCAATGACCATGGCCTTGTAGCAAAGGCCTGCTTATTTGCTCTGAAGCGGTTTTCTATGCAGGCTGCCTACAAACGTCCACAAGAGGCCTCAACGAAGGGCACCTGCTTGTACTGAAGGCAAATGCCCTCCTCCTGTTTTACAGGTGGTGTGACATGTGACTTGCCCAGTGATGTGCAGTGGGTTGGGCTAGATTAGAAATGACTCCTTGGGCACAACTGAGTCCAACCTGGGGCCTGAGATGTTCTGGACCCCCAGAGGCCTTTGGGAAGAGCCCGTTTCCTGTCCTCCAAGTGTCCTTCCAAGGTGGCGGCCCCTGAGGCAGCCTGGAGGATGGGCACAGAGTTTTGTTTTTCTTTTTTGCTTGTGGTAAAATACATAAAACATAAAATTCACCATCTTCACCATTTTTAAGTGTGCAGCTCAGCAGTGTTAAAAACATTCACATTGTTGTGCAACAGATCTCCAGAACTGTTTACCTTGCAAAACTGAAACTCTGTACGCATTAAACAATAATTCCCCATTCCCCCTTCCTTACCCCTGGCAACCACTCTTCTACTTTCCGTTTCTATGAATTTGACTACTCTAGGTACCCCATATAAGTGGAATCCTACAATATGTATCTTTTTTGTTACTGGCTTATTTTACTTGGTATAGTCTCAGGTTTCATCCATGTTGTAGCATGTGTCAGAGTTTCCGTCCTTAAGACTGAGTAATATCCCATTCTACGTATACACCACATTTTGTGTACCCATTCATCCCTTGGGTTGACCCTTGGGTTGCTTCAACCTTTGGCTATTGTGAATGTTGCAATGAACATGGCTGTACAAATGTCTTTGCAAGATCCTGGTTTCAATTTTTTTTTTTTAATATCCCTAGAAGTGGAATTGTTGAGTCATATGGTAATCTGATTTTTAACGTTTTGAGGAACTGCCATATGGTTTCCATGGTTGTACCATTTTACATTCCTACCAACAATGCACAAGGGTTCTAATTTCTCCACATTCCTGCCAACACTTGTTACTTTCTGTTTTTTTTTTTTTTTTTTTGATAGTGGCTGTCCTAACGGTGTGAGGTGGTGTCTCATTAAGGTTTGCATTTCCCTAATGACTAATGATACTGAGCATCTTTTCATGTGCTTATTGGGCACAAGAGTCAGGTTTTTGAAGATCTGTCAACTTCGAACCCTAAACTGTTGAGGTTGCCTCACTCCACTGGTGCTTTGGAGTCACAACCAAATATAGTTCTTATTCTGAAGGCACTTGTGGATAAAGACAAGTGGAGCTTGAGGCTATTCCACAGACAACTACAGTAAGGCCGGATGAAGTACATTTCCCAAGAGAGGGGCAGATAATGGATTCTGGAGTTCTTGGAGCAGGAGGAAGATGTGCATTTGAGATGAGCCTGGGCTCCCCTAAGAGGGGGTGAGAGTAATTCCCCAAGCAAATAGCCACCACCTTTCTGGGTCACCCCAGGGGATGTGTCTCCTGGCGTCCTGTTCTAGGGGAGGATGGATGAAGTGACAGAAGGCACTTCCAGCCGCTGAGCTTGGATTAAGGAGACAGCTCTCCCTCTGGCTGTGCCCATGTGTTTCAGCCCTCTGCCAGGTCTCCCTGCCAGTTTGGGGCTGGCAGAACTTCTTCCTCTGCCCCGTCCTGGTGCCGATGGGGCCAGGCGCTCAGGCTGGGCTGGTGAGCCCTGGGGAGGGCTGTTTGGGCGCATTTGATTCTGTAACCAGGTGTCTCTCCAGGTACTCGGGAGGGCCTCTCTCTGAGCTGGGACAGGTGCCTGGGGCCACCCTGTGCGGGTTTTTAGTACCCAGCCCTTGTGTGACCAGGGTGTTGGACCTTAGGCTCCAGGGTATGCAAATCAAATTTAGGAGGCTTTTTTGATATGCCAGCAGTTTGTTTCTCTGGGATTGGGGATCAGCAACTCCTGCCCTCCTTGCCCCAGGTGACCTAGAACACGGCAGCCTGCCCCCGCCCGTCATTTGATCCTGGATTAAATGGGAATGCTGTGAGGTGGGACCGCCAGCATCCCTGAACAGTCGTGGCACAGGCACCACCCGCTTTACATACATTTCCTTTTTCAAGTCTCACAACCTAATGAGGGCTGGGGTTTGTTTCCTCCCTGTGCTGCACAGCTTGCGGGATCTCAGTTCCCCGACCAGGGATGGAACCCGGCCCTGGCAGTGAAAGCCCAGAATCCTAACCACTAGGCCACCAGGGACCTCCCTCCTCTACTTTCTGATGGGAAGACATAGAGGAGGGGTTAAGAGCAAAGACCCTTTGCATGAATATTTACATTTTTATTTTATTTATTCTTGGCATATGTCACACTTTCTGATTCAGTATTCAAAAGGTACAATGAAAAGTTGCCCTCCCAGCTGCCAGCTCCCTTCCCCTGAGGCAATCGATGGCAGGTTTCTTACCAGAAGTGGTCCACCTTGCATTCAGTTTGCAAAATGCCTCTGTGCAGTCTATTGCTAGCATTAGAGCTGAAATTTCCCGATCTCTCATTCTAGAGTTCCTTAGGCCTCGTTTCTTCCCCTCTCTCATCCCTGCATTAGCCTAACTCTGCTGAGAGCTGCCTTTTGACCCTCTGAATTTCTCTCCCAGTAGCTCCCTCCCAGCATGGTGGGAGGGAGCAGCCAGCACTGAGCGCTGCAGGGGGAGTGGGGAGGGGTGAGGAAATGACGGTGTCAAGCAGGGTGAACGCGTGCACAGGGGGGGAGTAGCAACTCAAAGCGGGAGGGGGTGATGAGGACCAGGAGAAGCTGTGAGGGGCCTGCGTTTACCCTGCGGCCGGGCCTGCTGCTCTGGCCCCTCCCTGGTGACAGCTGCTCTCCTTCCCGACCCCCGAGGGGGATGCTCCGTTTGAATTTGGGTTTGTCAGGGAAGCTGGGAACAAACTGGGATGTTTTCCCTCTGATATACAGCCATCGCTGAACTTCAGAATTGCTTCCTGAGCCTAAATGCTGGATGAGGGAGGAAACCGGCACAGGGGTGGGGAAAAGAGAGGCTCAGAAAGCCCTCCGCTCTCCACCCCTTCCCTGAGCCCCTGTTGTGCACCAGGAGCTGCTCTGGACACCAGACCGTGAAGGTGAGCCCTGGGAGTCCGCCCTTAAGGAGCTCACCTCCTCGTGGATGGGCAGACCTGTGCCCAGCTGGTTATGAGGATGGGATGGCAAGTCCCTTCAAACTGGGATCCCACGGAAGTCATGCTGGGGAAGCTGGTCTTACCTGGGAAGGATGCAGAGTGTTCATTGGGGGCTCATTTTCTGTCTTGATTCTCTCTGGCTTCATATTTTCCTGGCTCAGGGAGATCCTGGATCTAGTTACTTTTCCTTCTAGAAACACTGTAGCATGGTGGTTCTACTGGGTTGAATAATGTCCTAAAAGTCATGTCCACCTGGAAACTCAGAATGTGACCTTACTTGGTCTTTGCAGGCGTAATTAGTTAAGATGAGGTCATACTGGATTAGAGTGAACCCTAAATCCAAAGACTGGTGTCCTTACAGGGGACTATACTCAATATCTTGTAATCACCTATAATGGAAAAGAATCTGAAAAAGAATATATATATATATTTGAATCATTTTGCTGTACACTTGAAACTAACACAACATTGTAAATTAACTATACTTCAATTAAAATAATAATAATAATAAAAAAAGAGTGAAAGGAGAAAAACTATATATTTAAAAAAAAAAAAAGAAGGCCATGTGAAGACCCAGACACACACAGAGGGAGGAAGGCATGTGAGGATGGAGCCAAGATTGAAGGGATGTAGTGACAAGCCAAGGAACGTTAAGGATTGCTAACAACGACCAGAAGTTAGAAGAGGCCAGGAAGGATTGGCCCCTAGAGCCGTCAGAGAGAGCACGGGCCCTACAGACACCTTGGTTTCAGACTTCTAGCCTCCAGAACCATAAAAGAATTAATTTCTGCTGTTTTAAGCCATCCAGTTGGTAATACTTTGTTGTGAGAGCCCTAGGATACTATACAGTGGCTCAGCGCATGCATGCCCAGGCCATATCACCTCAATTCAAACCCTGATTAAGCTGTGTGACCTTAGGCAAGTTACCTGGCCCCTCCCTCTGTGCCTCAGTTTCTTCTCATAAAATGGAGATAGTAGTAGTATTTATCTTATAAGGTGTGTGGGGTGACAATAAGTTAATGACTACCAAGCATTTAAAATAGTGTCTGGCAGAGAGTAAGCCTCATGTGCCGGCAATGATTATTTGAAATCCACCTACACATCTGCTTCTGAAGCGCAGAGCTCTCTTCACACCCCAGATGATGCCAAACTGCCTCGTCTGTCTGCCTGGACTTTGCAGTGTCAACTTCTGCGAGAGAAGGGCCAGGACAGACTTGAAAGGAACCTCAAGTGTGTGTGTCGGCGGCTTGTCCTTGTCCCTCCCTCCGTTTCATTCTAGGTTTCTTTATGTGTCAAACAGGAAAACAGGAATGATGCTCTGACTTTAGAACCTTGTGGGGATTGTGTGAAGTGAGATTTACTCCCCCAGGTCGTAGGTGATCAGTAAATGTTCCTTGCTCTTCCCTGTATGTCAGAGGAGGAGCCATGCAAGAAAGCCATTCCTGCTGATCTCTGGCTGACAGAGAAAAGCCATATTTTTACTACAGTGTAAACCTGGGGCAAACAGGTGCCCAGGGCAGACCACCTCCCGGCCCTGCGGAGGCTGGCCACGTGCATCTGTGTGTGTGTGTGTGCGGGGGGATGCTTCTGACCCAGGATGGGGTGAGGATGGAGTGGCGCCCCCCCAAGTCCAGGGACCCTGACATCTGCCCTTCAGGCACTGCTCTCAACCCAAATATTTGGAGGCTTGCCTGCTGAGTTTCTTCTTGGCCCACAGCAGCCATGGGAGTGCTGACTGTACGGGGCCTGGGGTGTGTGTGTGTGTGTGTGTGTGTGTGAGATGCAGTAACCAAAAATAGCTTTGATGAAACTTGGACAAGTTTGGGAAAGAGGGAAGAGGTGGGAGAGGGTAGAGTCGGGGGCAGCCAAGCGCAGGTCTCAGTAGTAACATTGTTGGGGGGCATGGGGGTTCGCTGACGTAGAAGCTTCTCGTAAACCCATACCTGAATGACTGCTTTCCCTCTTGCTTGTCTCATGTCTAAGTTTAAGGTGTTCCTTGTAACCAGCTGCATAAAATATCTGCATCACAGGCACGTGTTAAAGAATCCGTGTGTTAAAGAGACGTATGCTGAAGAAACCAACTGTTAGAGATTTTCATGGATGTTTCAAGGGTTATTTCTTTGGGCTGCTTCACGTTTGATTCATGTATTAAATTGGGCATTTAGATAGCAATGTGTCTGGGCTGTATTTTCTTAGCCTTATCCTGCAAAATTGGCTTTACTGAATTACAGTTGAAATGTGGTCACGATCCATATAGAGTTGATTAAAAAGAAAAAAACAAAACCACTCATTTGAAGAACATTTCTATCTCTTGCAGAAATACATAGAATCCGTTTTCTACAATGTCACAAACAATCTTTTATACAAGGATCCAGATTACAGATGCCTTTCTGGATTTAATGTCAGGGAAAAAATGTTTATCTCTACAAATGACTTTTGGTAACTTGATTTGTTTCCCTTTTCACTTTAGCTGCCAGGAAACCCATGGCAAAATTTAGTGCTTGATCGTGGGAATTAGTTCATCTTGGATTCCTGTTAACATACACTCCTTTGTTCCCTTTTAAGTGTATGTTTTGCTTATGCATCCAGATTTGCTATTTCATATTATATCTACATTATATGGTTCCTCAAATCCTTTGAAAGTTAAGTGGAATTCTGGTGTATATACCCAAAAGACTTGAAAATAAATATTCAAACAAACACTTAAACATGAATGTTCATAGCAGCACAGTTTTAAATAGCCAAAAGGTGGAAACAACCCAAATGTCCATTGACTGATAAAGGGATAAACAAAATGTGGTACATCTCTACAAGGGAATGTCATTTAGCCACAGAAAAAGAATGAATTTCTAATACATGCTACAACATGGATGAACCTCAGAAACATTATGCTAAGTGAAATAAGCCAGATACAAACATCATCATATATTGTATGATCACTTTTTTTTTTTTTTTTTTTGGCTGCATTGGGTCTTTGTTGCTGTGCGCGGGCTTCTCGTTGCGGTGGCTTCTCTTGTTGCGGAGCACAAGCCCTAGGCTCGAGGGCTTCAGTAGTCGTGGCACGCGGGCTCAGTAGCTGTGGCTCACGGGCTTAGTTGCTCTGCGGCATGTGGGATCTTCCCAGACCAGGGATTGAACCCGTGTCCCCTACATTGGGAGGTGGATTCTCAACCACTGTGCCACCAGGGAAGTCCCTGTATGATCACTTTTATATGAAATTTCCAGGATACCTAAATCCATAGAGACAGAAAAGAGAAAGGTAGTTGCCAGGGAGTGGGGAGAGGGAAGAACAGGAGTGACTGCTTATAGGTACAGGGTCTGTTTTTGGGGTGATGAAAATGTTTCGGAAGTAAATAGGAGCAGTGCTTGCATGACATTATGAATGTACTAAATGCCACAAAATTATATACTTTAAAATGGTTAATTTTATGTTATGCAAATTTTTTTCAATAAAGAAAGAGAAAATATTGCATTGAAATTTTAAAAAAATGAGTGGAGTGTAGAAATCCAATTGGAATCTAAGTGAAGTGTTGGAGATCTGGATGGAACATCTGATTGCTCTGGGTCGCGGGCAGGGCATGTCCCCCTCATTCACTGCTCCAAGTCTCCTGCAAAGCTGTGTCCTTTGCAGATGGCACCTGCCCCTGGTGCCCGGTCTTTGGTTAAAGACATGGTAATGGTTGTACTCATTGCTACAATCTCAGGATGAGCTTTCACGGCCATTTGCAAACAAATAAGCCAGAAGACTTTGGTGAGATTGGCTGTGGTGAGGGCAGGCCTGGGCTTTCTCCTTGAATTTGAAAGAGATGCACTTAGGGGAATTTCTAAATAAAACCAGAGGCAAGTGGCTCTGGGTCTCGGTGACCTTCTGGGCCTGAGCAGGACCCAGCAGCGCCCCCTTCAGGGGCACCAGAAGAGTTATTGCTGCTCTGAGCTTTCCCTCTGGCCAGTTTGTTCCGTTCCAAACCATCATGGTGCAAAGCCAAGAAAGGAATTTAGGGATCGTAGAGCAATAACTGCTTGAGATATGGAACATTCTGCAGTGTCCCCTTACTTCTTTTTTTTTTTTTAAGATTTTTTTTTTTTGATGTAGACCATTTTTGAAGTCTTTATTGAATTTGTTACAATATTGCTTTTGCTTTATGTTTTGGTTTTTTGGCTGCAAGGCATGTGGGATCTTAGCTCCCTGACCAGGGATCGAACCCGCACCCCCTGCATTGGAAGGCAAAGTCTTAGCCACTGGACCGCCAGGGAAGTCCCCCCCTTACTTCTTTCAAAACTTGAGGGTGGGGCAGTTTGGGGTTTCATTTGGAGAATTTCTTCCATCTTCAGGATTCCACGAAGAAGACAGGGCAGGCCATGCTTCTGCTTTGGAACCAGTTCCCTCTTAGAATTGCTTCTCTACTGGTGCTCCCAGGTGGTCTGCACAGTTCATTGGTTCTGAGGCTGCCTCACCTTGACAGGCCGTCACTGTTCTAGGAGAAGAACTCTCTCTTCCTAGGTGTGGCCTCCCTTTAATCCCTCTTTCTTAACTTTTTCTGAGAGCAGTGCTTCCCAAACATTTGTGCACCATTGCACACCGAGAAACTGATCATATTTGCTAGCAGCATGGGGATAAACGGGGAGGGTGTTTGCAGCTAGAGGTAGTCGGAGTCTCCCCAGCCCCCGTGTGGACAGTGTCTTCAGGACGTTGGCTGGGGAGCTGAGCTCCAGGCCAAGATGGAGTTTTAAGTGTAGGGAGAAGGGATGGGGGGGTGGGTATCCTCAGCCTGCTTTGGCCAGAGGGCCAGAATGAATCTGTCATTTCCCTGTAAGTGCTCAGATCCATTCCCTGCCCTTCAGGGCCTGACCCCTGATGGCTACATCTCCCAGGCTCCTTTGCCAACTGGCTCTTGGCTGGATTTGGCTAGTGGGAGGCACTGATTGAGCCGGGGGGGAGGGGGAAGGGAGAAGGCCGGCACGCCCCCCGTCCTGGGTATCATCTTGCGTCTTTGGCAATGACTGCCTCTCTTAGTAGTTCCGGCTCCTGCTGGGCGGTCCCCACTGCTGCCAGCTCCCACCAGCCGGCTCTGACCCTGGGCTTCACGACACCACCTCCTCCTTTCATCCCTTCAGTCTGTGGGCTTCCTGCGGTTGCTCGTCTCTGGGTTGCACTGTGGTTCCCTCTTTGGTTTTTCAGCCACTTTAACATGTCACTAGTTTCTCCATGAACTTTCCTTTATCAAGTAGAAGGTGTGGGCTCTGTTTTCCTGATTGGACTCTGGCTTCAACAGCATCCTGGCCGCTCCCGGCGGCCTTCTAAATAGCACCAGCCAGTAACAGAGAACGTGCATTGGATTGACCTTGTACTTTGGGCTACACCTTCCTCAGGTACCTGGGGCAGCAGTAGGCAGCTGGCCCAGAATACAGGACCCTGGGTCCTGGCCACACATCATCCCCTTGTGACCAAGAATGGGGAAGAACAGAAGTTTGGGACAGCTGCTTCCCTTGTCTGCCTAGAAAACTCCTATTCAGGCTTTAAGGTCCAAATATCACTACCTCTTGAACTCTGCCTTTTTTTTCCCCCCTCTAATTTCCCCTAGACTGGATCAGTTGCTTCTTCATCTGTTATTCTCAATACAGCTTAGCTGAATAAGCCTTTTATTACTTTTTCCATTAGAGTCATGAGTGGACCTGTTTCCCTCATTAGTGGACACAGTCACCGAAGGCGGGGACCTGGCTTTGCTCAATTCTTTGTGCCAATGTCCCACTCAGTGCACGACGCCTGGCCCGGAGCAGGCAACGACACAGTTTTCCTGAATTCAGTGGGACCCTAAGCAGGCTTCATATTAGGGTCACCTGGGAAGCTTCAAAAAATTCAAATGTCCAGGCTCTACCCTAGACCAATGATGTCAGAATCTCTGAAAGGGGGGCACAGGCACTGGCATTTTAAAAGGCTCTCTGGGTAATTTTAATGTGCAGCCAGTGTTGCTAGCCGTTGGTTTAACTACTTCAATTTATCACTTGCTGTTTGTTAATGATTTCTACCATTAAACCCGGGTCCTCTTACAAAGTAATCCAACCTAACAAATCTTTTTGAGTGCCTGCCTTGGGCCAAGCTTTGTGTAGACAGACTCCTGCTACTCAAAGTACGTTCTGTGGACCACCAACATCTGCATCACCAGAGCTGGTTAGAAATGCAGAATCTTGGGCCCCACCCCCGACCTGCTGAGTCAGAATCTGCCTTTTCACCAGCTCCCCAACTGGCTTGCATGCATGTTACAGTCTGAGAAGCAGTGATGCAGGTATCACACAAAAGTCAAATTGCTTGCTCACCGTGCATTGAGCTTCCTTTCTTATCCACCCTGTTTTGCTTCCCTTTACAAGGGTATCATCTTACATTCCTTTCTCCAGCTCAGATGGCACATCCCAAGGAAATGGAGGCCAGGCAGGAGTTAGATGAAGTGATGGATCCCCCGAGTGTGGAGGGGAGACGAGGAATGGGTGGTCTTTGAGAGATGGAAGCCTTTCAGGGCACACTGAGCACCAGTGTTTGGGAGGCCTCCGGATAGGCTGTTTGGAAAGAAAGACCCCCATTTCTGACATTGCCATTTCCTTGGGAATGATCCAGGCATGCTGGAGGGATGCTCTGGCTGTGCCGGATGGAGGACTGCAGTAGATCCGATTGCCAGGGAGTGGATTGGCATTGATGCAAATAAAGCAGCCTTGGTTGCCTCGTGCTTTTGGGGTCCAAGCACAGTAGGGAGTTTCTGGAGGTCGGCTTATCGAGATCCGCAGGGTTACCTGTTGTTCAGGTTCAGATGGAACATGATGATCTGTGTCCACAGGAGGGGTGACTTTTAAAGGTAACCTGGAGCGGGCAGGACTCTTTGCATATCCGACTACATCTCTGCTGTCTCCCCAGAGCCTGGTGCCTCTGGCCACCGTGTGCATTCAGGCCAGATTGGAGGGTAGTGCTGATGGCGGGGCCAGGAAGGCAGGAGGGACAGTGACCTGTCTGGGAGGGGAGTCTTGGCCGGGAAGCTGCCTCTTCTGCCTCTGTGCTATTGCACCGTCGGTGCCGGGATTAGGTCATGGCGATAACACATAACATGCTTCAGAAGGACCGCTGTGTGTTATCTCGTCTTGAGCTCTTCAGATACGTTTAAGAGATGCTCCGAGAGAAACGAGGATTCATTTGAGAAATGATGTAGTACCGGGTGTGGTTGGACTGTGGGCAGGAAGACAGAAAGTTGGGGTGAAGGGCATCTTGCACGTGAAAAATGGCTCCACCGCCCAACTCACAGGACACAGCATCACCCCGGGGACGGGTGCTTGGGTCGTCCCTCCAGGGAGCCGAGGCCACTGTCCCAGCAATCGCCCTCCTGTAAAACTATCCCGTGTGGGTCCAGCAACTTGGCCAATTTTGTTGAGCAGACCTCGATGGACCCACAGTCGAGTAGAGGAGATACACGAAACCAGTGAGTACAGGATGAACTACAACTGCTCTGAAGAGCATAGGTTTCTGTGATAATGTAGGTCTGGGGGACCTAGCCTAGTCCTGGGGGTCTGGAAAGGCTTCTCTGAGGAAGTGCGTGTCCCCTGAAACTTGAAGGAGCTGGCCAGGTAGGGAGGGGTGTGGAAGGATCGTCTCCCAGGCAGGAGGACTAGTACACAGTCGTGAAGGCCCCGGGAAGGAGGGCCCTGCGGCTGCAGGGCAGGGGTGAGGTGAAGCCTGGAGAGAGGGGCTGAGAGACGGGCAAGGTCCAGCCCCACAGTGCTTGGCCATGTTAAGGAGTCTGGGCCTATCCTCAGACCCTGGGGCCCCCATTGAAGAGTTTTGCTAGTGTGCTTCTGGACCATCTCCCGCTGCTGTGGAGAATGGATGAGAAAGGGGCCAAGCAGGTCCTGGAAGACAAGGAAGGCAGCCATTGCAGCTGGGACACCTTCTTTAAGCCGTCTCTTCCCACGGTGCCTTCCGGTCTATGGGTGAGGGCAAGACCCAGCCTCTAGACTCCTCATGGGAGGCCCTTGGCACACGGGGGGGCGGGGGTCTGGGCAGGCTCAGCTATGGTAGGTCAGGGTCGTGGGGGACATCTATACAGCCTGCACACCCTCCCATCCCCAAACTATCCAGGATCCATCTCTTGCAGGATCACTGTTATATTTATTCAAGGCCTGGACAAAGAGGAAGGATCAAAGGGGAGTGAGAGGGCTGAGCCCTGGGGCCACCAGTTCAGGGGCTTAGGGTGGCCATTGCTCAGTAGGGCTGCATGTGGCTGAGTCACATGTTGGGGCTCTGGAAATCAAGGGCTCTGGCTGGATACATTTCCTGGATCCCGAGGAAGACTGCCAGAGCTCATGTCTGTGGAAGTTCGTAGCCTCCTATCTTTGGGAGATCCGATAATAAGTGTGAGTCCAAGTACGCATCAACGCCCTGCTGGACTCTCAGTCCCCATGGAAGTTTGGACAAGTGCTTGCAGGAGAGTCCCCAGAGGCCTCACTGACGAGGGGGCCGGGTCCAAGAGCCCAGATCCACATCAGCCAATCTGGACACAAGACATGGCTTGCTGTTGCCCACGTGCTTCCCGGGGCCAGAGAGGTCTGTGCCTGCCCCTATTTCTCACCTCACAGGGACACTAAGTCATCAAAACTCCAGCTGAAACGTGTCTCAGAACCTGAATCAAAATCTGTTGTCTTCCCACCATGTACAGAACCACATGCTAAGTCTAGCAGCAGGGGGAGAAAACCCCTCTTAATGAATGTTCCATGTCATCCCTGAATTGCTTTCTCCTTTCCCTCAGATTTCACGGCGCTCCTGAGGAACGCTTATTTCCCTGTGGGAAAAGCGTGGGTGAGGGGATATATCGCCCAGATTATAAACTTAGTTTTTCATTAACAACGAATCTCAGAAATGCAAAATCTCTGCCATCACCCCCTCCTCTCTTTCCCCTCACTTCCTATCAAAATGGAGCCCAGAGGGGCAAACTGGGTTTGATCCAACGGGACAGGGGCTGTGTCTCCTGGCCCAGCTTGTCCTTCCTTGCTGAGAGGTGACACCTGATGAGTGTGTCAGAGCCAGGGATTGTGCCCAGCAGGTCGCAGGTCCTCGGTAGATATTTGCTCAGTGCCTGCAGCCTGCTTGTCTTTCTCAGCTTGTGGGTGTGTGCAGGGACAGCACCTGGGCTGTGCGGGTTCCCACCATCACACCTCCAAATAATTGATCAGTTCATTCCGCCAGGATTTTTAGTACATCCTATGGTGCAGGCAGGGGGCAGAGAACGGGGCCTCCTTAAGGGGAGATGAGATACACCCACAGAGATCTCCCCTACCAACCGGAATGTGATAAGACTAGAAAGAGAAGCCCGACCAAGGGTCAGGAGATCAAGGCAAGACTTTGTGGAGTGAGCAGCATTGAAGGATAAGTAGAAATGATCAAAATATGACTTCCTGACCTTCTCATAATGTGTTATGGTTTCATATGGTTTTAGATTTTTTAATATTGGTCCTCTTAATAACTGTGAAACAGGCAGGACATATTTTTAGCAAGGAGATGCGGGGAGGGTAGACCAGAGAGAGGGGGAGTACAAGGAACGGCGGGAGGACCACGTTGACCGGGTTGCTGAAAGGACAATAGAATGTTGGGAATAAGAGCAGCTGCTTCAGAATCCAGCCAATGAGAGCTCACATCTGCTTCACATTTCTTAGCTGCAGGACATTTGGGAAGGTCACCGAACCTCTGGGAGCCTCAGTGCCTTTGTTTATGAACAAGAATGATAAAATCATTTTGTTAGGGTGGCTGTGAGATTAAAATGAAGTCTTGGGGGTAAGTGCAAGGCTTGGCACACAGAAAAGACCAGACAATATGGCTCTTTACTGTTTTAAATGGATTGTTGGGGTCCGAGTCATGTAGGAGGGACAGATGGCAAGGCAGATGTGGGTTCCTGTGTCTACTGGCTGATGGGCAAAAAGATGTCTTAGTTTGGGAACCCCTAGAAGCAGACTGAGAAAAATAGTCAACGGCAAGTAGTTTATTTGGGACACAATCCTAGGAAACCTAAGTGGAGGGGATGGGGAGCTGAGACAGGAGGCCAGAGAGGGTGTGATACCAAGCCAGCAACCACTACGGGCTGGCTGGCCTTTAATCCCAGGAGGAAACCCTGGGATGTGGTGTAGAGGACAGGCCTCGGTGTTATCCTACCTGAAGGAGAGGCAGGCGAGGGATCTGGTCTATTTGCCCACTGTCACCCCTAGGAGGGTGCTTCTGGGGTGCTCAGTCCCCCAGACACTTGGCCTGCCCTGGAGAAAGCTCTCAGGCAGAGATGCAGATGCTGGCAGCTGGGAGTCAGCCAGCAGCATGAAGTGGGACGGTCCCAGGGACATCAGGGGGCACAGGACACGTAGTGTAGTGTTTGCTCTGGAAGGATTGCAGTGTCTTATCCAGCCCGTGCCTGACCGTATTTTCCCTGCTAGCTATTTCCATGTGTATTTCCTAGTCTCTCATCTTTAAATCTGTGGTCTTGAGCTTTGGCTGTTCTAGGCTTCCACCTCTGAGCTAAAACCAGGCCCATGGTACCCGCCCAGCCTCTTGGAGACACAGGTTACCTCCTGCAGTTGGTAGGCACGCTGCAGACAGGGACGCTCTCCCTGGCAGCATCCTCCTCTCCAAGAAACATGCTGTTGTGAGAAGGGGGGCTGGACCAGTGATGGAGAGGTGGCCCCTGGAGGAATTCTAGGGCAGGGTCAGGTCTGGGGCCCCAGCTGGCCACACCCTGAAGATGAGCTTGGATGGATCTCTTAGGAAAAAAGGGTATGTTTAGCTATCCGCCGCCCCGCCCCCGCCCCATGACAGTCCAGAGGAGCCTGCTGGGTGCGTGAGGGCTTTCGGAAACACTGACTCACTCTCTGGGTTCTCTGAGGCTTCTGCTTTAGAGAATGGGGCATTCTGTCCGTCACCGCCAAGTATGATTTCAGACTGCACAGATCAGCTGGCTGGGAGAGGAGATGAATGACTAAAGGGAGAGGAAGCCAATGAACTGGGGGCGGGGTGGGTGTCCGACGGAAGCGAGGTGGGGAGAAGCTGGCAAGGCTGCTGAGAGGCAGGCTGGTGGTGGAGAGAAGCTTCCCCCGCCTCCCACCCGGGGTGAGATCAATTAGGAGAGACCCTGGAAGGCGAGAAATGCAGACCTGGAGGGGAGCTCCTGCAGGTTTGGGGCAGTAGTTGTCACCTGGGGAAAAGCCATTAAGGGGTGTTTGGGAATGCTAATCTGTGGACCCCTGACCCTCTCTGAATGCAGATAGATTTGCAAATTTCGACCCTAGTGTGATCTCTTTTCAGGAATCCAGACCTCTTGGAAATGTGTTATCTTTTACAAAGAAAAGAAGGAAGGAGGGAATAGAAGAGGTCAGAATAATTTAGAGCCCCACTCACATTTATTTCGTAAAGCTGCTATCCCTAAGAAGAGCTTGGTGTGCCCTATGCAAATGTTTATCCCAGGGAAATCTCTCAGGACTAGATCCAATGGACTGGGCCCTCTTTAGCAAACAGGCAGTTTCCATTAAGAAAAAGCCCAGCCTCTTGGTGTCCTCTCCTAATGTTCTGAAGGGTTGGGCCCCCAGGCACCGTCAGGCAATGGCAAACATCTCACAAATTGAAGCACTGTGCCTAGCAGACTCAGCACCATCTCCGCCTTGGTGGGCTGGCCAAAGCCACCCATGAGTCCAGATGGTGTGAATTGGGAGTGTTTGTTTGCCTTGGGCTCATTTGTACCTTAACCCCTCTGCACACACATAGCCTCTAGGAAGTACCCAGGAAGTGAGAGTTTGGTGTCACACAGTTTCCTTGAGGGTCTGATCTGAGTACTAAGTAGTTTTTCTCCTTCAGGAAATGCACAGGCAAGTGCTGTGCTGGCCTGGGACTTGCATTCTTGAATTGCACGTGGTGGTTGTGAGGCTTGAGTGACCCCACCATACCCTCACACACCCAGGGACAGGGCCCTGGGATCCATTGGTGGTAGATGCAGCTACTGGGCATTTCAAATTCCCAGTGCCATGCTGGTGAAGGAAAGGAAGAAAACTAGGGACAGGGGCGTTCAGGTTTAAGGGAAAGTGACACAGCTGTTGGGCTGGTCCCCAGAGTATAGCCAGCATTCCCTTTCCAACCTATCATGGCGGAGTAGGGTATAGGGGCCTTGGGTCTGATCTGGGCTGGTGTGGCTGACTGTGGGCTCTAATATGGGGGGTCTGGGCAGCAAAGCTATTTTTAACAGAAACCGATAATGCTGCGGTTCCAAGGGGTCAGACAGGAGTCCACGTGATTTGAAATTGGTCCCATGAGCTGTTAGCAAGGTTGTGATGAGAAATCGTGAAACCTGGGCCCATCCGCTGGGAAAAGGAGGCTGATGTGTCCTTTCTGGGTCGTTAGGGCCCAACTGAGTGGCTAGAATTTGGGCAGGACCCCCAGCATCTCACTGAAGTAACAACCAGGACCTGGGAAGAGCTTCTGTCCTATTGATGAGACACAGTGAGCACGAGGCGGCGACCACGGCTTGGTGCCACAGGAGGCCTCTCGGGGTACCCCAGATGCTGGGCGGAGGCAGCTGGTGCATAGTGGGTCCTTTATAAATGAATGACTGCAGTGGAGTTCCAGCCCCACCTGTGCTGAGGTTCGGCTCTGCCGGACCAGCCTGAGAAGAGCCCGCAGGGTAAAGGTGCTCCAGGCAGCCGGAGACATCAAGTCCTTCGTCGTGGTGCGAGTAGCTGGGCACGGTCCAGCCCAGCAGCAGAGGCTCTGGTCAGTGCTCAGTCATGCTGTCAGCTTCGTCACTGTCACCCTCCATCCCGACAGCCACGGGCTCTGCGTTCCTTTGTCCTTGTGCACGGCTTGAGAAGGGAGCTCAAGCTCTCTTGGGGTGTGCCGGGAAAATCCCGTGTCTGCTGTCTCTAGCTCCCGCCCCAGTTTGCAGATGTTCCTTTTCCCGTACTCACTGGGCATCGCCGCTACTTTCTGTCCTGTGCCATTTCTCCTGGAGGGGGGAGCCCGGGCCGTCCCGCAGCTGAACTCCAGTTGGGGAGCCTGCAGTGAAGTTCCACATTGCCAAGGCCCTTGGTGTCCTGAGCAAAACCCGCTGTCAGCAGCCTGGAAAGGAGGAATGCCTGCAGGGGCGGGGCCAAAGGCTGGCTTCCCGAGAAGGTTCCCCCAGGTGTTGGAGTTGGAGGCCGAGGCACCACCTTGACCTTGGGGTTTCTATACCTCCAATGAGAGGGTTAGTCTCCAGGGAGTGTGCATGACCAGGCTCCCTAACAGAGCACCACTGGTGTCTTTGTGGCGTTCAGTTTTCCTGTCCTACAGGGGACTCCCAGATGGTGCTCTCGCCCCAGGCTGAAGCTGACAGCACGGGAAAGGAGAGCTCCTGCCGCATCCTTGCCACGTTTATTGAGGGCTTTTTAGAGCCGGGTGCCCGACTTGGTGCTGGGGATGCTGAGATGAAAAACACAGTCCCTGCCCCCAAGGATCTCAAAGTCTTGTGGGGAGACAGGGGTGTCACAGGGTGCAAGACAACATGGTGAGTGTCCTGTGAGAAGCACAGCTTCTGTGTGGAGCTGATACTCTGTCAGCACATGCCAGCTAAGGTCGGGAGGTTGTTAAAATGGTGAAGTGCTTCCATAGCGGTGGTTAAATACCTGCGTCCTGAGCTCCCTTAGTGATCACACCTGATTCTCCAGCCACCCTGGCCCCTCCGGGATCCAGGAGCTAAGTAAGCATCGGTACCGGGCTTAGGAGGAGGCCCTCGGGGCCCCGATCCAGCCCTTTGGCTGGAGTCCTTTTTGGTCGGAGTTTGTGCTCTACTAGTTGTTACCTATCTTGAGTATCAACCATGGTTCTGGGGTGGACAGCATAGCCAAGGCGCTCAGGACCTGGAAGGGGAGGACCAGGGAGGGTTCCCAGAAGGAGGGTCCGTCTGAGCTGAGTTTTGAAGGAGGAGCATGGGTCAGCAACATCTCTCCTTGGCCCTACGTTTTGTGCTTTTCTGACCCTTGACGTTGGACCCCAGCCCTGCCCCACACCCTAGGCAGCTCTTCTCTACCACAGGTTGGAGCCCCCCTAGTCCCAGTTTCAAGGAGAAGCTGCTGGGAACCTCTGTGGGCTCTGACCACTTGAAGCACAGAGCCAGCACAGGGCCAGAGGATGGCGACCAAAATGAAGACTGCGGCGGACTTTGTTGTCAAGGAATTTACACGCCCCTGAGGGAAGCCAGGCAAATGATGCCTCCACGTGCAGGTGACAGGGTCACACACCTACACCAGCAGCCACGCAGATACAAGTCCCCAGTAACTGGCGGGTGAGGGGGGATCACTGATCATTGCAACTGGCTGAGGATGGTTTGATAAAAGCTTAGTGGAGGGAGGAAGATGCGGCATATTGGCACCCGAAAAAAGATGTTCAGCTTCACGAACATTCGTTGCGTACCCAGGGGCGGGCTGGCTGGCAGACAGGAACAGTAGCTCAGAGGAAGCAGGAGGGAACCAGTCCCAGCGGCAAGTGCTTTGTTGGGCTGACTTGTAAAGTGCAGCCTGTGTCCTACTAGACGGCGGGGGGTGCCGGGGGGAGAGATGGGAAAGAGGGTTTCACACTACATGCATGTCACAGCCTCAACCACTGCAGCTACAAGCACGGTCACTCTCCTGACCAAGGAGGCCCCAGTTCCTGACCTCAATGCCTGTACAATCCAGTGACGGCTCGAGAAGAAAACAACTCACTTCTTTTTCTCTGCTCTCAATACAGTTCTTCACTCTGGCCATCAAACATGTGATTTCCCCCCATACTAATCAATCCTGTAATTCTCTGTGGTCACTGAGTGGGTGTCCTACAATTCAAAGCAATTCTGACACCGCCTACCCGGAGTGAGTGTCAGATCCCACAGGGTAAGGACTTGGTCTCATAAGACTACATCACCCCACTACTTATGATGCCAATCACAAGTCCAGGTTGTCACCTGAGCTTCTGACTGACCAGCTATAGATCAGAGGTTCCCAGGACCCCCTCCTTGGGTTTGGTAATTTGCTAGGGTAGCTCACTGAACTTGGGAAAACAGTTTACTTACTGTTTATTATTACCAGTTTATTATAAAAGGATACCACTCAGGAGCAGCCAGATGGAAGAGATGCAAAGGGCAAGGTATGGGAGGGGTCACAGAGGTTTCACACCCCCTCCAGGTGCACCACCCTCCCAGCCCCTCCACGTGGTCATGAACCCAGAGGATCCCTGAACCCCGCTTAGTATTTGTATGGAGGCTTCTTTATGTAGACATAATTGATTAACTTCTTGGCCTTTGATGATTAATTCAACCTCCAGTCAGGTGGGGCTGAAAGTTCCAACCCTGTAATCACTTGGTTGGGTTCCTTGGCTACCAGCCCCCATCCTGAGGCTCTCCAGGAGCCCCCAGCCATGGGCCATCTTATTATCATACAAAAAGACACATCACAAAAAGACACAGCACTGGAGATTCCAAGGGTTTTAGGAGCTATGTGTCTGAAAATGGGAGCAGAGACCCAGTATATGTATTTCTTATGATGTCACATTGCTTTTCTTTTTGGAAGGGAAAATCATCATTCTTTGAGCTCTGGCATATTCCAGACAATGTGCTACGTCTTGTACAAACACTACTTTAATTCATCTTTATGATGCCTCCATGAAATTGGCATCACTATCCCTATTTTATAGATGCAGAAATTGAGGCAATGGGAGGTTACCCAGCTAGTCAGTGGCAGGCTGGAGATTCAAGTTCATTGCTGACTCCAAAGCCTATTATTTATTATTGCACCAAACTGCTTCCGAAAGTCTAGAGAAGAACTAGGGAGGAGAAGGATGGTGAAGCTTGACAGGCTGGCTTCTCTTGTTGAAGTGAGCACACCTCCCTCATACAGCCTGACTTTTTATTTTCTGTGACAGAAGCATGAGGGGATATATGGAGGATATATATGGAAGATGAGAGTTACAAAAGCCATTCATACCAGTCCAACTCGCAATCCCCCCCTTCCTCTCAGCTTTGGTTTGGAGTTGAGCTTCAGGGAAGCATTTCAGTAGTGCAATGGGTTGGACACAGGAAATAGAGAAAAAGTTGCTTCTTTCCTCAAAGGATCTGTGACCCTTTGTCCAACCCCTTCTCCTCAGCTACAGCTTTCCCTGCAGACTTTAGCTTCCTAAGTTGTTTTGGTTTGGCATGAGAAGCATTTGTTAGCCATTGGAGGGTCTTGAGCCTTTAAGGGACAAGTTCAATGTCATCATTGGGGAAGTAGAGCCTAGAACAGGCTGGAAGCTGAAAGGTCTGCTACGAGGTTGTTGTATCCATCTGGACATGAGGCTCTCTCAGGTAGGGGCTGTGGACATAAAAAGATGAGGGGAGCTGCTAGAAATATCAGCGGAGGAGGGATTAGTAGGACTTGAATCTGAAAAGGAGTGAGAGAGAGATATCAAAAGTCTTCTTGGATAGATATGGTTAATAGATGGTATTTATGTTGTCCTTGTGTATCCTGTGCCCAGGGCAGACATCACTAATCAATCACAGTTCTTTTTCGGGCTCAACCACAGACTCCTTCTAAACACAGCAATCTGTGTTAACTCCCACTAACCCACTGGTATTGCACATAAGTTGAAATCTACTCTATCTCTGCTCTAATGTTTCAAGTCAGGAGGACTCAGCAGAGGTAGTTTGGGAGAATTCAGGAGGTAAGAGTAAGCTGTCTGTCCATATTTTTGTTCTTAGGTGTCCAAGGGAATGCGTGTTGTGAGAACAGGAAGACAGGACAGTGGAGAGGTTAGGCATTAAGGGTAGAGCTGTAGAGCTGGAATTCGTCTCTAATTAGGCAGTAATTGAAGTCATGTGAATGGAGAGATGTCTTCCAACAGGGTGAGTAGATGGGGAAGAGGACAGACAGCTTATTGCCAGAGGATAGGAAACTGCTCACGATGCTGAAGCAAGAAAGTGAAAAAAGTTAACAAGAGAAAAAACTGCATTTCCTTCACCGAGTAAGGAAGGCCATCTCTCCAGCCCCTAAAGTGGAATCCTTTGGAAACTTAAGGAACTGAAGTGCTGGTTTCCTTACAGCTTACAAGGGTTAATGCTGTTGACGCCTTCCTTTTAGGTCTCGGCTATGAGCCAGTGTTTCTTCCAGCAGTGACGCTTTAAAGGAGCCTCTCTCCCTGCAGTCTCCCACTCCACATCCTGTTTCCGGTCTTGGCCCAGCTCACCCTTCTTCCTTTGTCCCGTGACTTCTCTCTTTTCTGTAGTTTGGTCCCATCCCAGCTTGCTGTGCAGAGGGAAGGCTAGGTACCACACTTGTGATCTTGTCTCCCTGATGGTTACCTTAACTAATCACTCTGACACCCTTAGGTTCTGGGGATAATTATTCCCACAAAGTCAAGGACTCCCTTTCCTTCCAGTGACCTGGAATTACCCTCTCACAATGAAAGCACCCAGAGCTTTGGAGTGACTTTTCCGCATTAACTCTGAGGCCGAGTTGCAGCGAGGAAATCTACCCTTTTAATAGGGGAAAATATTGCCCTCGTAAGTCTTTATGCAACGCACTTGAGCCTAATGCTCCCTTACCAATTCGCCTTTATAACTTCCATATTGAGTGAATTAAGTCCTCCATATGGGTAGTTATTAAAGAAGTGATAAGTGCTTTATAATTCAGTAAAGGGTGGCCTGGCCATTTCAGATTTTCCTAAGGAAACTGGCCACTCGAAGGGCAGCACTTTCAGGACCGCTGGGGCCAGCTGCTCTTAGGCACAGAGCTTGCACTATTTTATGACTTTCAAGCCAGCTACTCTGGCCTAGACTAGACTTTCCTTCTCACTCAGACTTTCTCCTCCAAGGCCCATCGGGGAGAAAGGGTCAAAGCTAATGTGTCTCTCCCTGCCTCAGGCTGTTTCTGCTCTTGATCAAAGACCTCCTCTTTCTCTCCTAGTTCAAAGCTGAGATGTCTAGTAGGGGCTGGAGGGTTTATGATCAACGTGGTTTGAGTCTCATCTGTAGACAAGAGGGGACTGTCTCCAAGGGGCCACAGGGCTGTGCCTCCCTCCCCAACCCCCCAGGCACAGCTTGCTTCTTTACACCTTTGTCTCTTCAAATAGTTGGAGAAAATGCTGGTCCCGTCAAGACCTTGGGAACCATAGCCTTTTCATGACTTGCTGCAAGGTCCCAGGGTTCTGAGGAAGTACAGTCATTTATTAATTTGTTCATTTAAATCTTCTACCTTGTACTAAGAACTGGGCTGAGTGTTGTGGATACAGTAGTGAACAAGATAGGTTGCCTGCCCTCAGAGAGCTTGCATTCTGTTGGGGGAGAGACACAGTCAACAAGTAAACACATACATGAGGTAATTATAGATTTTGTCAAATGATATAAAGGAAATACCTAGAGTCACATTTCTCAACCTTGGCACTACTGACATTCTGGAGAGGATAACTCTTTGTTGTGAGGGGCTGTCTTGTGTTGTAGGATATTTAGTAACATCCTTGGCCTCTACCCATTAGATGCAGTAGCCCCTCCCCAGTCATGACAACCAAAAATGTCCGCAGACATTGCCAAGTGTTCGCTGAGGGCTTAAATCCACCCCGGCTTGAGAACTGTTGATCCAGAGGAAGGTGATATAGAATGTCTTTAGGTGGTTGGTCAGGGAAGGCCTCCCGGAGGAGGTGACATTGAAGGGGAGTCCAAGTGCTTTTAAGGGCAAAGCCAAGTGCAAAGGTCCTGAGAGGGGGAAGGGAGCTTGATGTTTTGAAGACTAAAAAGAAGACCAGTGGGACGAAAGCCAAGTGAACAAGGGTAAGGTTAGTCTGAGCTGCGGAGGGAGGGAGATGAGCCAGACATGGAGGATCTTGCTGGCTGAGGTGGAGTCTGAATTCCATCCCAAGTGCAGAAGCCATTGGAGGTTTATTTTTGTGGGGAGTGGGTGGGGGAGGGGGACATGATCTGATTTATGTTATGAAAAGCTCATTCAGGCTTCTGTGCGAGGACAGGTTTAGTCAGGTGGGAGTGGAAGCAGTGGTCATGCTTTTGAGGCAGTGGTCTTTGTTAGATGTGATGGTGGCCTGGGTGTTAAGGGGTGATAAGAGTGGAGGTGGTGAGGAGCGGGCAGAGCTGATGATCTCCTGTGGAGGTGGACTTGCTAAGGGGTGGCTACTGGAGGGAAGGAAGGGAGCAATCAATGATGAAGTTTGACTTGGTGGTACCAGTGCCATTTACTGAGATGGAGAAGCCCAAGTGGGAGGACAGCAAGGGCTGGTGTTGGACCTGTGGACGTATCAGGGAAGAGCCTGGAGCTCAGTGGAGAGGTCTGACTAGAGACACCTTTGGGCGCTTGGATGGTGTTCGGAGCCAAGCACCTGGGTGAGATCCCTGTGGCCAGGGGGAGGCAAAACCTGGAGACTCCACCACTGAGGGATCAGACAAAGACTATGGAACCAGCAAAGGAGACTAAGAAGGGCTAGCCAGGGAGATAGAAAGAAACCCGGCAGAGAGTGGACTTAAGGAATTCCTAGAGAAGAGAATGTTTCCAGAAAGAGAGAGTGGTTAACTAGGTAAAATGCCACCAAGAGACTGGGAAACCGGGTGGCAGAGAAGAATTTGCCAACGTGGAAACCACTGGTGACTTGACAGTGAAGTTTCAGTGGAGTGGTGGGGACAGAAGACAGATTGGGGTGAAGAATCAAAGGGAGGCGAGGAAGTGAGGCCTGGGAATATAGACAATCCTTTTGAAAACATTTGTCGTACGGAGCTGGAGAGACATGAGTTGGTAGCTGGAGAACATGGAGTCCAGGAGATTTTCTTTGAAATGGGCTCTCCTAGGATGTGTTTGTATGCTGATGGAAAAATCTAAGAGGGAGAGAGTGAGGGGACAGAGGAGAGAGGGAGAAAATAGGAATGAGTCTTCGAGAAGGTGTCTCGAGGGGTGAGGGCAGGGGAAGGTCCACAGGGGAGCTGGGAGAGGGCTAAACACTTAAGCTCTGCTGTTGATCACTTCGGGGTTCATTCATTCATTCATTCAGTCAGTCAGATGTCACTGAGCTTGGCACTGGGGACACAAACCCTGGTCAGTGCCCTCAGAAAACTCATGTTCTGGTGAAGGTCATCATCACCTGGGGAAGGGAAAGATGGAAAAGCTGAGCTCAGGGGTCAAGAGCATTCCCATCTCATCTGCTGCCATGTTTGGTGAGAGGAGGCCCTGCCCACTCCCCTACTCCTGACTCCCATGGTGGGCAGTAGACCTGACATCTGGTCCTGGGGGGGAGATCTGGTCCCTGGGCCTCCTGAGACCTCTGGGATCACCCCGTTTCTGGGCTCTGTAGTGATGCCCCAAGTTGCCTGTCCCCAGTTGGGATGTTGAATGGTGTGCCCTGGGCCACATTCCTTCTCAGAGATCAAGTTCAGGGTTCCTGTGGGATTGGCCCAGGGCTCTGGGCTGCTCAGCTGGGCCCAGGGTGAGGACCGTGCCGGTGCTGAGCCTGGAAAACCTCTGGCATGAGTTGGGGCATCGAGGTGGCTATTTAGCACCAACCTGGATGGCTTCCCAGGCATGTACTTATCCTGGGGTAAGTGCCCTTATTTGAGATTCTGGAGGTGAGGGAGTGGGGAAGAAGACAGATAGGATCTCTGTTCTCATGTATCATAGTTCTAGAGACATGACAAACACGTAATCAAATAATCAAATAAGACAATTACAGATGGTTATGAAAGGCTGTGAAGGACATAAACAGGGGCTTGCGTCAGAGCAGCTGGCGGGGAAGGGAGGGTGGGCTCACAGAGGAGCCGGGGCCAGCTTCTCTGAGAAGGTGACCTTGGAGGGGAGACCTGAGGGATTAAAAGGAGTCAGGGAAGAGCATTTCATGGAAGTTCTGATTGGGAATAAGCCTGGCAGGTTTAAAAAACAGAAGGCACGTCAGTGTGGCCAGGGCCTAGAAAACCAGGGTAATGGGTTCAGTGAAGGGACTATGGAAGCAGCTAACAATCAGCTCATGCGGGACCTCGTAGGCCACGGCCTGGGTTTTGGATTTTATTGTAAGGACCAAAGGAAGCAGTTGGAGGGTTATAAGCAGGGGAGAGGATGATCACTCTGGAGGAGAGACTGTGGAAGGAGAAGAGTGAAAGCAGGGAGGCCAGCTAGGAGGCAGTGGCGTTTGCAGTTAGAGGCGGTGGCTCCCTGATGTGCGGATGTGTGGACAGCAGTGAAAATAGGGAGAAACAGACAGACTGGTGATGGGCAGGCCAGTCTGATCACAGGCTGGGACCCGAGCAGGGCAGCTTGGACTCCCCAGTGAGCTGGTTGAGTTCCAGATGTGTGCCCTTGACCTTTTCTCTGTTAGGAGACGCAGCATTTCAGCACCTGAAGAGCACAGGTGTGCACACAAACATACCCCGTTCGTTCCTGGCACGAGCTTTGGAATTGATCGGGAAGCCGGCACAGATGCTGCCGTCTTCCATCTGTTCACCGCACGATCTGAATGTTCCTTTCTGCAGTCCCGGGGGTGTCTGTGATGTGGGGCTGGTTCACCGTGGTCCTTGGCGGGCAGCTGCTTGTAGAGCTGGTGTGCTCACGTGCTGGCATGCCGGGGTTGCCAGCCCAGGAAGGCTCCCCAGGCTTCTAGTATCCCCCTTGACAGCTGTCAAGGGAGGGAGAGCTGGGTGACTTGGCTGGTGTGATCCGATGCAGCTCTTCTCCAGCCCCCTGGTGCCTGCGCTCCATGGAGCTGTTGCTCCAGACGGTTTGTTTATAATGCTAAACATATCAGATAATTGAAAGCTAATGCTTCTGTCTGGATCACTAGACATAATATGCCTGGATAACAAATCAATTTCCTCCTTGCCCTGCAAGGCTGGGAAGTCAAACACCCGGCACATCCTTTGTGTGTGTGCAAGCATGTGCGTGTGCGTGTGTGTGCACGCTCATGCATGTGTGTGCTCCAGCGCTGACTTACTAGAAAATGAAATTCCAGGCTAGTTTCCCCAGGCACCCAACTCTGTCTTAGAACAGGATTCAGGTGAGAAGGTGATGGGAGCCTCAGGTCTGACAGGGGACAGGGACATCTGGTGATGAAGGCACACCTGTCGAGCCTTGTTATCCGAAGCTCTTATGTTCTGTGTTGGAGGAGTGGAGTATTCATATACAGAACATCTGAGGAACACCAGTTTCAGCTACCTCCTGCCAGGATACAGCTCCAAGAATGAATATACTGAATATAATATACTAGTGATGGTGCCACCAGGAAAATGTGAATTATGAATTACCAACAAGAATGCTTCCTTATCTGGCAAGCTCAATTATCCAGAAAGGGAATGCGAAACAAAGTAAGAAAACAAGGGCAAATATCTACCTCTCTCTCTATGTGTGTGTGTGTGTGTGTGTGTACGCATGTCTGTGCCTGAATTTTTTCATATTCCCTTAAATCCTTATTCAGATTCTTTTTACTCTTACTGAAGGCACAGTTCCAAAGACAGTCATGGAATCAGCTATGCTTTGCACTAGTGCTAGGCGTCAGAGCCGAATGGAGGACGTGGGCATGACCTCATCTAATCCTCACGGCCTCTGGATTTCCTATTAGGAAACTGAGGTCTGGAGAGGCTGGAGTAACTGGCCCAGAGGCATCAGGCTTCTAAGCACAGAGCTGGGTGTCATCTCCAGGTCAGCCTACCTTCAGGGTGCCTGCTCTTGACCTCTGTTCTCCAATGGACTGCAGAGCAGACTGGTCTCAGCATGTTGGAAGGTCCCGGGGGGCACAGCCCAATAGCAAAGAAGAGCCAGAAAACCTTTAAAAATGAAGGCAATTGCGATTAGAATTCAAGAGTCATTTCAGGGTAGGACCACTTTGGGTAAGGGCGCAGGTTCTGCTTACTTTGAGAGCCTCTAGGGGTGTCACTGTGCTACAGCTCAGTGGGCTAGGTAGGTTGATCACAATGATCCAGGATCGTCAGGAAAGTATAAGCTGTGTTCTGTTTACTCTGCTTCAAAAGTCATGGAGGTGTGTAATGCATTTTAGGGGAAAAAAGAAACATTCAGCAAGGAAGTTGAACATGCAGAGGTTTTTTTTTTTATAAATTTATTTATTTAATTTATTTATTTTTGGCTGTGTTGGGTCTTTGTTGCTGCACGCGGGCTTTCTCTAGTTAAGGCGAGGGGGCGCTACTCTTCATTGCGGTGCGTGGGCTTCTCATTGCGGTGGCTTCTCTTGTTGCGGAGCACGGGCTCTAGGCACGCGGGCTTCAGTAGTTGCAGCACGCGGGCTCAGTAGTTGTGGCTCACAGGCTCTAGAGCGCAGGCTCAGTAGTTGTGGCGCACGGGCTTAGTTGCTCCGTGGCATGTGGGATCTTCCCGGACCAGGGCTCGAACCCGTGTCCCCTGCATTGGCAGGCGGATTCTCAATCACTGCGCCACCAGGGAAGCCCCATGCAGAAGTTTTGCCTTTAAATTTAGTTGTCTGGAAAATTTGGTTATGAAGAACAGCTCATTAATAGCAGTGAGGAATCACAGTGAAAATAACAGCCGTCTGACAGCAAGGGAGGAGAGAGAAAAGCTTGGGAAAACGAGGAAATACCGGGCCTGCCACATCTAAAGGAAGGAAGGATGCTCCCTTGTCCCACCAACCAATCCTTGTCTAGCTGATTACCCAGGTGTGGAGGAAAGTCCTGCCAGGTGAAGGGTGCCTTGCCCCTCTCATGGGCCTCCCCAACAAACTTAGTCCCCTGGTGTTGGATGGACTTGGATGTCTCAGTGTTCTAGGGATTTCTGTGTTTAGGATTTAAATACTGGAGGTATAAGCAACTCTTAAACATATCCACATGGCATGTTTTTAATTAAAATAGGGGCCACAGTCTGTACCGTCTAATTTTTATATGCTTGGAGATTGCCAATTCATTACCATATTGGCCCAAGCTAAACAGAAGGAGGAAGAAGCAATGGTACAAAAGCACAATTGGATTTAATCTAGCACAGAGGATTTTTACGTTCTCTGTGAAGGTATTAATTAATACTTCATTTGTGTCCTAGCTCATTTCCACAGGGGTCCGAAGCAACTGTGGATTGGGTTTATCTGCTCCAGGAATGGTTGCTGGGTGAGCCATTGGGAGTGGCTCCTTTCCTCCCAAGTCCACCTGGAAGCAGCATGTCCTTTGACCATGGGGCCCCCAAGATCTCATTGAAGTTTTCTGAGCTGTAGCCCTAAGCCCAGGTCCGGCTTGGGAGCTCAGTGTTGTCGTGAATTAAGCCTCACTTCCTCCCTCTCTCTGGAACAGTGTTGCATATCGGCTCCTGGCAGAGAGTCATGATTCTGTGGTGTCAGGGAAGGGCAGTGGCGAGAGGGCAGGGACAGGGCATTGTGTTGACTCTCTGGATGGCACATTTCATATTTCCATGCAATGACGAGGCCTTAGAAATGCAGAAGGATAACTTTCAGTGGAGGGACAAGGCACTAGGCAGTGGATTCCAGCCAGAGCTTGGTGAGAAGAGACCATTATTGCTTCTAGAATGTGTAACCTGGCTTGGGCCAAGGTCCGGTGGGCCAAAGACCCCTCATTTCCTCTCAAGTAATGCCCTTGTCACGGGAGTGTCCTGAGAACCATGGCTTTTGATTTTCTTCTCTCACCTGGACCCTGTGACCTAGAGGCAAGCTTTTTGGTGTTGACCTGGGGCCTTTTGGTGTTTGCTGCAAAACAATCATTTTCAAAATTATGTCTGAAGCCATGAAACTTTTTTCTCAATGGAATCTTAGGTAGAAGCCTTGTATAATAAAGCAGGGTTTCCCAGCCTCGATGCTGTGGACATTTGGGGCTGATAATTCTTTGTTGTGGGCATGCCGCCCTGTGCATTATTGAAATGTTTAGGAGCGTCCCTGTGGATGCCGGTGTCGCTCCCTGTCCGCAAGTTGTGACCACCAAAAATGTTTCCAGACATTGCCAAATGTCCCCTGGGGGGTAAAATCGCCTCCAGTTGGGAACCATTGTATTCAAGGGACTAAAGTGGAGGTAATTAAAGTAGGGATGGGAGCCTGGAGTCACTGAGAACGAGGCTTCAGGTCTCTGTGGGGCATCTACCGGCACACACTGCCTGAGTAGACAGACGCAGGATCTGGCGGTCCCACTGACCCGCGTTCCTGGCATCGCTCTGAGTTCTCGTCTCCCCACAGCTGCAGCAGGCGTGTGAGATGCCTCTGCTCGGGTGGGCTGGTGCAGCCTGTAGTCCTAGAACAGGGTGACCAGTGACTGCCCCGCACAGGGCTCAAGGGCCTAACCTTCCTTCAAAAACATGACCATTCTTGATTGTTTTTCAAATGACAAAATCAATGCTCCATGAAAACAACCTGGACGACCCAGAAAAGCACACCAAAAGAAGTCACATGTAATTGTACTAGGCGGAGGGAACCACTGTTTACCACAAACCAAACCAAAGCAGACTGCTTTCATACTTTATCTATTTATTATATTTTTAGAGCCTGCCTTTTAAACTTAAAACTCATGGCCTCCCTATTAGCACAAAGCAGCCAGCAGAGTTACCATAACTGACCCCCCCGGGCTGGTACCAAGTGGTGAGTCATCGAGAAAACTTGGCAGGCGCCCTGCCCACGTCAACTGCAAATGTCAGGCTGCACCTTCGCCGCCCTGCTCTTCCCTGGGAACCCGCTCTGCACTGCCGTCTGTGCATCCTCTGAAGCTGTTTATAATTTCTGCTTGAACAGTTTTCCTGGAGGTCATGAATGACAGGTTTACTGTCCCTCCACCCTTCTGCCCCTCGGAGTTTTTAATCAATGATTGCTGAGAGGTGACAACTTCCAGCAGAACCAGCTTGCCCTTTTTAGCTTGAAAACTGAGAAAAGATTGCTCAGCCTCTACAAAACCCAGGTTTAAAAACAATCATCACTGGCACTACCTGAAGACTTACTGTGCGTCCCAGCTGCCGAAAGGGCTTTTTAACATAGCCTTTCAATCTTCATGTCCTTCTTATGATGAAGGTATTTCATTGATATTATCCCCATTTGACAGATGACGAAACTGAGGCATAGACAGGAGAAGTAACCTGGACAGGGTCACATAGTATCCTGGCAGCCTGGCGCTACGCAGGGGTCAGCAACCTTTTTCTATAAAAGGCCAGAAAGTCAATATTTTAGGCGAGTCTCTGCAGCTCCATCTCACCTCCATCTTTGTGGGGAAAAGCGGTCACAGACAAGAGTAAATGAGTAGATATGAAAACGGACATTTATATTTCATATACTTTTCACATGTCACAAAATAGGATTCTACTTTTGATTTTTAAAAAAATGTAAAAACGATTCTTCTTTCTCCGGCTGTACAGAATTGAGCAGTGGGTTGGAATTTGTAGTTTGCTGACCCGGCTCTGGAGCCCCAACTCCTAACCACACTGTTGCACCGTTGCTGTAAAAGTGCTATTTCCCCATGTAGGAAAACTCAGACCCAAAAGAGGACGCAGGGGCCATATGCTATTGACCAGGGAGTCCTTTGCACCAAGGACTTCAGCCATTGTCCTGCCATGTCTCGGTGTGTGCCTATGCAGGGGAAGGGTCATTTGTGGGCATAAGAACAGGAGGGCTGAGTGGGGTAAAGTATTAGAATGCAATAATGACTGACAACTCAGCCATAATAAAAACACATTTCTGGAATTCTAATGTGGGCTCAGAAAAATGATTTCATTTATTTAAACAACTTGATTGACAGCTGCTCGTTGGAAGTAGATTCTTGTCTGAAGCTGGGCTCCCATGAATGAATGGCCGCCTGCAGAAACACTGCAATCTACTTGGTGGTTTACCTGGACCGAGGGCCCAGTGAATACTCTGGGTGGGAGTGGGGCTGGCCCAGGTCCTTCTACCACTTCTGGCCTTCCTTTTCATCTGACATGGAGCCAGGGTCCCTGCTCTGGCGAGACCAGACCAAGTGAACTGTCCTGGGGCCATGAGGCTTCCAGGGAGAAGGCTTTGGAGTTGGAATTCAGTACTGGCCTGGCCACCTGGTCCCTGTCCCCAGCAGATGCCAGTGTGTCTGGCTGCTTAGCAGGGGCTCCGAGAGAATGTGGTACAAAAAGGGCTCTTGGCATACCTTGTCACTGCGCGACTCTGAAATGCTTCCAGAGGACCTGGCCACCACCTCCCTGTGGCCTTCCTGGCTCTGGCTCCACTTGATGGCAGATGACAGAGCCACGGGTGGGGTGGGGCTAGGGAGGAGACGTCTGGGGAAGGTGGCTGCCACTTTTCTGTGCCTCGGGTAGCTCTGTCCCAAGGTGAGCTGTCACTTCTTTTCCCTCCTTGCACAGAGCAGGCTTAGACTTCGGGGGTACTGACAGGAGAGTCAGATCCCGGGAGGGCAGCTTGGGCAGCGGGAAGCCTTTTCCCGTGGCCCCTTGAAGCTCCTTGGGGTAGCGGGTGTGCATGAATGGTCTTCGCTCAGACAGCTCTAGAGCTGGAAAGGACCTTGGTAATCAACGGTCTGATGGGTCTCCACCTTGACACCAAAAGCAGTAACGGAGGATGTTTGTCCCTGGTGTTTTGTCAATATAAAACAAACAAATAAATGAACAAACAAAGGAAATCAAATCCATACCCATGATAAGCCCTTCCATGCTAACAGTACTTTCAAAAATTCCTTTGCTTTGGGCTGGAATTTATCCACTGGGTGAGTCAGTGCTGGTTTATGCCTGTTGATAAAAAGCTCTGGTTAACAGTGATTTATATCTTGGATTAATAAATCCGAGAAGATGAATTAATTATTACTTAATAAATGTGTGTGCTTTTTCGACACATGTTTAGGGAGCTAAACATCAAGTCTCTTGGGAGAAAGTTCTAAAAGGAGATCTTTGTGAAGAGATGGGGGAGAAACTGCTGATCTGGTGCAACCCTCTCTCTTTACAAATGAGGACACCAGAGGCCCAGAGAGCTGAAAGCTCATGTTCAAAGCCACGGCTGCTTAAGTCACAGAGATGAAGCTGGAATCAGGCTCCTCGACTGCCAGCCTCATGTTCTTTCCATGACTCCCAGGCCTGTGGTCGCCCCTCCTTTGTGGAGTTGATTCTGCCATGTCAAGCCATTGATGTTCTTGAACTCCAGATGGATTGGGCCGTGGTCACCCAAAGGGGGTCATCAATGTCTGGCCCCTGGGGGACCCTGAGGAGGTGTGTATTCCTTCTGGGCTTTTCCACCCCCAAGCCATGTTCACCAGCAAGCCCCCCTACACACCCCCTTTACTTAAACCACGTCATTTGTATTGTCTTTATGGGCAGGAACTTAAGAAAACAAGCCTGTCCTTTAAACAATCCTATAAATGAAAAAGAATGAAAGGGAATGGAAGGAAACTAAGTCAGGAAGACCCACAGGGAGATTGGATCTCAAGAATTTGAAGAGTAGTTTTTCTGGAGCTGAGGGGGGAATGTTAAATGCTGTCCATGAGTTTGGCGCTTGGGATCCCACAGGGAGCCCATCAGCCAGGTGGCACGCATGACACCACACTGGGGAAGAAACCGGCTCAGAGATAATTGGCGACTTGGTGGAAATCCTGGCTCGTGGGTGGCTGCTCCAGGATTTGAACCCAGGTCTCTGGCACTAAAACCAGTGCCTTTCCCGTGGCCCCTCTGGTGACCTGAACCCTGCCTTTCCTCTCCCCTGCAGACACATAGAGAACTGGCGCGGTCTGCACACGCTCAACGCCGTGGACATGGAGCTCTACACCGGCCTCCAGAAACTGTGAGTGCACCAGCTCCCGGGGTGTGGGGGGAGTGGGATGGGCTAGGGCTCAGCCCGTAGTTTAGGTTTCAAAGCAGGACCTGAACCCAGGTCTCCTGGGCTAGTGTTCCTTTCTCAGCCCTCTGCTTGGCTGATGGTCCCCATGGAGCTGGAAATTTGCAGTCACCTCCTGCTTTGGATTCAGTGCAAGTGGCTGTGGGAGATTTGGGGTGGGGGAAGGGAAGAGGCACAAAGGGGGCTGCAGCGATGTAGTCACTGGACCAGATTCTTACCCACTTGCCAGGACGGGCACATCCCTCACCCTGACCCAGGTCCCAGTGGGGTGTGAGCCCAGATGCCTCCCTCTGGACCCCCTCAGTTGGATCACCCAGTGATGACTGATGATGAAGAGATGCGTTCAGTTCACCGGGCGGCTGCCGTCCAGTCTTGGCCTCACTGGCTGTCAGCCTTGGCCCAGAGCAGAGATGTTTCTCTGCTCCATAAGCTCTGCTGAACATCTTTTTTTCTCTCTCCAGGACCATCAAGAACTCAGGACTTCGGAACATCCAGCCCAGAGCCTTTGCCAAAAATCCCCACTTGCGCTATATGTAAGTAGAGCTGGGTCCCGGGCCGCAGAGAGTGGGTGGGTAGGTGGGGTCGTAGGGCGGGGGGAGAGAGTCCTGGGCTGTGAAGCCCAAGGCCAGAGATCTGGACCCGGCTTTGCCACTCTGTGTCCTGGGGCAAGTCCCTTCACTTCTCTGGACCTGAGATTTTGCCTCTTAAAACAAGGGGTTTGGATTTGGTGATCTCTAAGGTTCCTGTTGGATGGAAGAGCCTAGGACCAAGGCTTAGCGGGAGTGTCTCTTGACTCCCAAGTTTGTTCACTTCTGTGATGAAATTTGCAATTGTATTGGAATGTAAATGAGAGGAAATTCCCCGTATAAGTGTAGTGTGTGATCTGAGTACTATACTTCTGAGACCATGTGTAGGTCCGTAAGTGTGTGTGTGTGTGTGTGTGTGTGTGTGTGTGTGTGTGTGTGCTGGGGTGGTGGCGTGGGGTTTGGAAGGGGGAAAGCAGGGCCAGGCCACGTGTCATGTCGAAATAGATTCTGGGTTCAATGGAGAAGAGCTCTGAAAAGCAGAGACGCCTGTATATAAGGTCACACAGCTTTGGGACAAGCTGGAGGTGACATGGCCCTGGTGGGATCCCCTCTGTCTGTGCCTCCCTCCTCTCACCTCTCCCCTCCCACCACTGCCATGTCTGATGGTGGAGGGGCCTCCTGACAGTCGGCTCTGTCTAGACCTGTAGGGGTGGAAGCACACGAGCTTGGTGCCTCCTCTCCAAGCCTAATTCTGGGCTGAAGACTCTGGGATTAGACGGGAGGACCACCATTTCCTGGGGAGAGGTGGGCTTGAAAAGAAGCCTAGGGCCAGCAATTAGGGGAAGTGCCAACACGCTGCACCTGTTGGGAGTCCTTGCTGTTCGGTCAAGCCTTCTTTTCGGATGGTGACCATTTTGGACATCTGCTGGGCATGTTCTCCAAGAGCAGAGATTCCATGGGAGCCAGGGAGATGGAGTCTACTGTATTTGGGGAGAAAATGGAGGAATGATGTGCAGATGAATCTTTCCTTTGGCGACTTGAGAGTTGCACTGGCCCAGGCACTTTGCACTTGAAGGGCATCCCAGCTGCATAGGAGTCTCACAGGAAGAGACACAGCATCCAAGGGAAGTGGAGGGGAGGTAGAGAAAGAGAAAAGTCGTGGAGAATTGTGGTGGGTGAGTTGTTTCTCTTCTGGGGGGTCCTTGCCTCACCCCCGGGCCTCTGTGTGTTTTCCCAAGCACGTAGTGAGTGCTTGGTAAATATTTTTTTAATCAGTTATGGCCACCCCTGCTTTGTGCTGAACTTTCTTTCCTTTCTCTGGACATAGCACACTGTATGGCCGTTGCTCAGGGCCTGATGTAGTACCTGTGGGGGACCGAGACCTCCCCTGCAGCTGTCTCATTTAGCCATTGCCCCCTTCTCCTAATTGAGCCTCTGTGGTAGGATTCTCCTGATGTGTGTTCTTCGCAGCTGGGGGCATAGCTGGGACCAGAGGAGGGCCTTGGACCGTATGTTCCAGGTGTTTATTTTATTGGGGATTTGAGTTTCAATGTAAACTATCCCAGGGGAAGAAGCTTTTGACCTCTGAGAAGTCTCCTTTTCATACTAACTCATAAAAGGGTCACAAAGCCAAATGCCCACGGCGGACCAGGTGGGGAGAGTGGAGGCTGGGGACCACGTGTTCCCCCCGAGGGGCAGCCTGTAAGCAATTCCAGCTGACTGCTGCCATGAGGAGGCGGGGACACGGGTTGCCAGATTTACTGCTTTTTTTTTTTTTTTTTTTCAAGAAGAGCTGGAGGTCCAGTGAAACCTTTCAAGTTTTAAATACTGGCAACTAAAAATAAAACCTCTCAACTCATGGGCCAGGCAGAACTACTCTGTGGGCAGAATATGACATATGGAGTGCCAGTTTGCGGTCTAGGGTCATACTTTGGACAGAAGCTGCCAGCATAGGAGAGGCTCTGTCCCTTTTGATGACAGTGGCTTGGTGCTCAGAGCCTGCTAGGGCACTGTGTCACCCGAAGCTCGTAGGGCAACTGAGAGGGCTTCCGGACCCATCATGTTTCCATGGGCCACAGAGGTGGGGGGAGATGCATCTTGGGTTAAAGGTGTCTCTGAAGTGGGTTGTACTAGAACCTGTCTTTGAATTACCCTTGAGATCCCAGAAGAGGGCTGTGACCCACCATCTCTTCTGAGATGATCTGGGTCTGCTGGCTGGTGGCAGTGACGGGCTGGTGGGGCTTTGCAAGATTCCCAAGACTTTGGGGGCAGGAAGGGTCTGGGTGGAATAGGTTCTGATGACACCAGTGAGCCTGCCTATGACCTTGGGCCCTGTTTTCTCCTGGATACATTGGCCGGCTCTTGACAAAGTACTTGCTGTTGGTCACAAAGGGATCAAGAGTGAGAAAGATGGGTCACCATCAGTCCAGCCCCAGTTTGGTCCTGTCTGCATATTGGGGGCTAGTTGGATGCTCAGATCAAGGCGAGAGGGTCAGCACCTGGTCCAGGGGCTCTGATAGGCACGGTGGGGCTGCTGGAGGAGCCCGAGGATCGCAGAGAAGTGAGTTAAGAGGTCGAGGCATATGCACTGGCTTCATCGATGGGTTGGTTTATTAACTTTTCCCATTTACGAAGACACACCCCAAATCCTGACTGAGTGAATTTCCCGGCAGCTTCGGGACATTTTCTCCTGGCAGATGGGCCAGGTTTCTCTGCTCTCTCACAACATCTTCTATTTCTGTCCTCTGCATGCATTTACAAGTCTTCAGGCCCCAGCTGAGCAATCACAAGATGATCACTTACTCCAGCACTAATTGCCGAGCCCTGGCTTGGCGGCTTTTGTTTTCCCCCTTCTTCTTCTTTTTTCTTAGGGTGATGGCTGAGAAGTCTTTTCTTCTCCCCTCTGTACCCAATAAGAAGCCGGAAGTGAGATCATTGCCTTCTGTACTAATGTCAAGTTATCCAAATTGTTCTGATTGGTTCAACTGTCTCCCACCTCTAAGCTGCTGTTGCATTAGTCAGTGTAATTCTTTCCTGTGCCAGAAAAGGAGCCAACGATGTGAAGGCCAGGTGGTCTGCCACAGAGAAGGCTGGAGATTAGGACTCTTCAAGGTTTACGAGTGACTGACTATCTCTTTTTGACCGCTTCTGTTTTCTCTGTCTTTTCTGGAGTGTGAAAAATGAAATACTGATTCCTCCACATCAAGGGAAATACTTTTTGAGAGACTGGAATATTCTTGACCCTATATCCTTTCCCTGATCTTAAGGATTTCGGATTAAGGATTCTTTTTTTTAAATAATTAATTAATTAATTAATTTTTGGCTGTGTTGGGTCTTTGTTGCTGTGCGCGGGCTTTCTCTAGTTGCAGCAAGTGGGGGCTAGTCTTCATTGTGGTGCGTGGGCTTCTCATTGCGGCGGTGGAGCATGGGCTCTAGGTGCGCAGTCTTCAGTAGTTGTACTCATGGGCTCAGTAGTTGTGGCTCACGGGCTCTAGAGTGCAGGCTCAGTAGTTGTGGCACACGGGCTTAGTTGCTCTGCGGCATGTGGGATCTTCCTGGACCAGGGCTTGAACCCATGTCCCCTGCATTGGCAGGCGGATTCTTAACCTCTGTGCCACCAGGGAAGTCCCAAGGATTCTTAAGGATAGGGATTTTCCAAGTGGGTAATTGGAATGGCTATTTGCTAATCTGTAAAATGGATGTAAAAATTGTGCCTGTTCTGGTGATGGGATGTGATAAAGATTAAATGATACGAGGCACATACAGCACTTAGCCCAGTGCCTGTAAATAATCAGAGTTTAGAAATGGAAGCTGCTAATAGTGACGTAATTATTGTTATTACTGGTGGTGGTGATCGTGGAATCAAAGAGGAGAGATTTGGTGGCCTTTGATTCTGACCACTACTTTATTCTGGAAAAGCTGGATTCCTGTCCTGCATCTCTCTGGTGACTACAATACTCCTATCTACAATCTCTCTGATGACTTTCTTCTTGAATACTGATGAATAAACCCTGATAGATTCTCTGTGGTCTCCATTTAGTCCCCCTTGCTCTAGACTGTATGTAGACCCCTCTTAGCCCTGGTAGTTTCAGAAAGGATCCACCCAGTGGCAATTGATGAGCTTACACTTTATTTCCATCTTGAGACCACACCCACTAACACTAGTGAACTTGGATCGTTTGCTGAATCTTCTACCCCCCCCCCCCAACCCCCTGCAGTTGACTCATCTCTTCCTTCCTGGGGTTTGTTTTCTCTGGGGTGTCTCACATAGAGACCAGATCGCCACAGTCTGGGGTCCCCATAAGTAGAGTTATGGCGATGTCTACCTGTGAACTGCACTCAAGTGATGGTACTTCCTTTCATCTGTAGAGCGCTTCATGGTTTCAAAGTACTTTCTCCTATGTTATCTCCTTTAATCCTCTTACCATCCTGGGTTGGGGAGTGCGGTAGGCAGCCTTTTTTATAGCCCAGAAGACAGGTCCAGAGAGGGTCTGATTTCTAAGTAGCAGAAATACAACTGCACCAAAGTCCTCTGATTCTCTTTCCAGGAATCTTTCTACTGTAGCTCATGGGCCAGAAGGGACAATGTTTTTCACTGAAGCAATTAAAAATTTTTCCAGACATTTTTACAGAATTGCATAAAAAATGCAGGTATCTGAGGAGAAGAGGGAAAAGCTAATACTGATTGAGAACTTTACTACGTGCCAAGGACTGGACCTGGTGCTTTGGCAAATATGATCTCACCCCTCAGGGTAACTGTAAGTTAGGGTTCCCCTATCCGCATTTCATAGATGAGAACACTGAGGCTCAGAAGTCATAACTGAGTTCCCCCAAGGTCACATAGTAGTTAGTGGAACAGCCAGGATTTGGACTCTGATCCTTTCGACTCTGAAGTCCCTGGACTTTTCTACTTCCTAGGCATGTTTTGTTTCTCTGTCTAGTTTTCACAGCAAGAATTCCTTATGGGGTGGGTGGAGGAGGGTCTTTAAAGTTTTATTAGAGAGCCGCTATTTCCCCTGGGGGATTTAGCACCATCCATCCTCAAAGAGCTCTGTTGAGAAAGCTCTGTTTCATTTCTTTTCCTATTCAGGTCAAATCCTATAACAACAGCTACATTACGACCTGAATATCTTTGCTGTAAGAAATTTCTTAACTTTAGCCTGTGGCCCACTTATTTCCAAGAATATGTAATGTAAGATTCCAGCAAGCCAAGAGAATTTATTTAATCCCTTAGAGTTGTTGTGGTGGGATCTTTCTTGTGTTCAGTTGCTTGATTTCTCTCCCTAAGTCACACTAAGTTATCCCTCTCTGTTGTAAGCAAACATACACGAGGTCTTCAGCTGAGAGAGCCAGCCCAGAGCTGACCTGTGCGGGAGGGGAATGGGGTGGGGAGGGGAGAATGTCCTGATTTGGGCACGATTGTGTCAACTGTGTCATGTTCACAAGGAGAGAAAGTCAGCGACACCGGGCAGGTAGGAAAAGAGGAAGTGGCCAGAGTCCCTGCCCTTTCAGGACATGACTGAGTGGGCCACACATTTCTCCTGAGACCACTGGGGTGAACATGTGGTGAGACTGATTTATTACACATTGTAAATTACTTGGTGTTCTCTCTCCTTGAAATAACCACCCCATCCTGGGTTCCAAGACAATGTGTAGATACTGTATCAGTAGACTTTTGCCTCTTCTTGCCCCTTACCTCTGCACTGATTTTTCTCCAAGTCCCAAAGGGGTTGTAACTGGCACACTTGTCCCGTGACCTTTTCTTCACACATGCCCTTCCTCCTCTGTCTTATGTGCAGCACTTAGCCATTGAACGCTGTGTAGATAACAATTAGGAGTGTGGGCTTTGGAGATGGAAAGGCCGGGGTTCAAATCCTAGATTTACAAGTCCATGTCCTACAGCTTCTGTGAGCTTTGAAGGGAATAGAATAGTTCCCACTTCATGGGATTGTTCTGAGCTTTAAATGAGACGATGCTCGAAAAGTGCTTAAGGCAGCGCTTTACGGAAGACTCAGTATTTTTGCTGTTATTAATGACTTCGCCCCTGCTCATTGGTCTCTGATTTCACAGAATCATAGATAGTTAAAGGTGGAAGGGACTTTAGCGCTAAACCTGTAAATTTATATTCCTAGCCCTGTTCCCATCCTGGCCCTATGGACTCATAAATCAAACTGTCTCCCTGGCATCTCTACTTGGGTGGCTAAGACACAAGGCAGACTTGACTTGGCCAAAACAGAATTCGTGGTTTCATTCCACATCCTCACTCCAAACCCTCAGTGTTTCGTGTTTCTCTAAGTGGTACCATCCACCAAATTGCTGAGGCCAAAACCTTAGGAGTCATTTTTTACTCTTCTCTTCCATTTCCCTGCCTTCCTCCACCCTTCCACCATTCAATTCATCAAGTCCATAGGATACTTTATATCCATCCACTTCCCTCTCCCTCCACATACACTGTCTTGATCCAAGCCACCTGGCTCTATGATAATGGCCTCCTAACTGGTTTTATTGCCTCCGCTTTGTCCCCTACATTTCATTCCCAACACAGTTGCCAGAGTGATATTTTAAACACATAAATCGGATCGTGTTACTCTGCTGCTTAAAGCCCTCCAATTACTTCTCACTCTATTTATAATAAAAGCTAAACCTCTTACTGTGGCCACGGGATTCGAGTTGATTTGGTTTCCATCTCCCTCTTGACTTTCCTTGCTCTCTTCTCCCTGGCGCTCTGCGGCAGCCTGTGAACCTTTCTTTCAATCCCTTGAACACACCAAGCTCATGTTCCCCTTGGAGGTTTGGTGCTTGCTGTTCCATCCAACCCAGATGAATCCCCTGCCCCAGATCTCTGCAGGGCTGGGCCCTTCTCATCATTCCCTCCAATGTCTCTCTCAGCAAGGCCTCTCTGGCCTCCCAATCTGAGTGGCCTTTCTTCACTTCACTCTTTGCTACATCATTTCCTTGGCCCTTATTACTTTTTTTTTTTTAACCATTATCGGTTTATTATAAAGGATATTAGAAGGGATACTCCTTGGCCCTTATTACTTTTGATAATCTGAAGGTATGTCATTCAGTTACTTGTTTATACTCTGTTTCCCCCACTAGAATGAACTTCCTTGGAGCAGGGACTTGGGGCCACTACTGTGGCTCCAGCACCTAGAATAATGCCTGTCACATGGTCAGTGGTCCTTGGCTATTTGTTGAGTGTGTGAGTGACTCTGCTCTGCCATGATCATTCTATGGAGTTTCTTCCCATTAGAATCCTCATACACACATGCATACATCATTTCTCACGCATTTTCAGGGATTTACAGACTCCCCTTGGACCCTGGGTTATGAACCCTTTCCAAGGATGTCCTAGAGAGAGGTGTGTGGTTTCTGGGATGTGAGGTATTATACCTAGCAGGTCTTAGCCATTTAAAAATTATTATACCAGATGTGACAAATGAGATTTATATTATGCCATATTCTCATGGGCATAAAAGAATGCCTTCATAGTTTATAATCTCCAGTATGGTAAAGATAAGTCAGGAATATACTGGTATGGGGTTTCTTTGGGGGACGATGAGAAAACATTCTAAAATGGATTATAGTGAGGGTTGTACAACTCTGTGAATATACTAAAAACCAGTGAATCGTACGTTTAATCAGGTGACTTGTATCATATGTGAATTATATATCAATAAAACTGATGTGTGTGTACATGTGTGTATGTGTGTGTGTATCTCACATCCTTCTGAAAGCAGAAGCTTTCAGGGCCTGTGTGTGGTCCATCGTGTCTTTTTGCCCTCTGCCATGGGACAGAGGATATTAATGTTCCAGACAGAGGCTGTTCTATTAGCCTGAGTCTCGCTGGGGAGATTATGGGAGCAGAGCCACAGCTGACCTTCTGCGGACATGGAGTATGAGAAAGAAGTGAACTTTTGCTGTGGTAAAAAAAGAGGAGAAAATGATAAACCAGGAACGACGGTGGCTGTAATCAGTGCATGGGGTGGGTGGGCTACCAAGGAGTGCATACTGTACTCACTCTTGGTGTGCCTTTGCTGCCATCCTATTCCTTTCAATCCTACTCAAGAGAGGGTCTCAGAACACAAGTGAGAGGGATGCTACTGCAGGATGGCTTTGAACCTTCTCTAATTTACATGTATAGAAAGGAAAATCGTAAGCAAGTGGCAGTTCTTCATTAGAGCTTGTGGGTTATTTGTGACAAAGCTGTGATGGCTCACAACTTTGAAGCACTGTACCTTCTCCGGTCTTCCAATACAAGGCAGTGGAGGGGCCACTGGTTTAACCTGTAAGTGTGACAATGGATCAGCGGTGGAGCAGCCAAGAAGGCTTCATGGAGGAGGTGGCCGTGGGGTTGGGCATTGTAGGAGGTGTGGGTTTGGATGGGTGGATGGGCTGCTGCTCACCGTGGGATGAGGACAGCCCTTTTCCTATTTTGGAATTTCTCCCAGAGCTGTGTAGACACATGTTCATGGTTCCAGGCCATCTAGTCTGGCCAGCAGGTAAATGCTGGAAGAATTCCAAGGGAGCAGGACTTGGAAAGCGAGCCATGTGTCAAGGCGGTGGGAGTTTTGCAATCTAATGATGTGGGAAGCTTGAGTCAGGACTATGTGCAGTGGAGTATCCGTGTGGTGCTCAGGAAGGGAGAAGATGCTGGACTTTGGGTCCACGCGAGTGTGGGGAGGGGCTCGGGCCCTGATTGGCTGTCAGTTGTGAGAGGTACTATTTGGCTATGACAGTGCTGGATGATCACACCTTACACATGGCTTTGCTCTTTCTCTGGGTTATCTGTGACCCTGGATAAGCTGTGTAGCCCATTTAATCTGTTTCCACATCTGTAAAATGAGGTAGTGTTACCAAATGGCCCAGACTTGGCCTCATCGGATTTTGGGAAATTCTTCCTGGAAGAAAAGTGGCATCTGGGGCCATCAAAGACGAGGCCAGAGGAAAGCTGTTTTCAGCTTATTTTGGCCGTTGCCTCCCCACTACTTCCCTGGTAGGCATTCCAATGCAGTGAGTTCCAAGGACATCTAGAAAACACTGATTATATGCCAAGCATTAGCCTATATGCACATTATATGTCATTTTATGTTCATAACAGCAAGTGGCCACCATTGTTGTCTCCATTTTACAGATGGGGAATTAAAGGCACAGAGAGGTTAAGTGACTTGCCTACATTTACACAGCTACTCAGTGGCAGAGACAGAAGCCAGCCCTAGGTGGGCTGCCTCTAGAGCTCCAGAACCTGTTGTCTTCATAACTCCACTCTACCATCTGTTGACCGTGGCCAACTCAGGTCCGACCAGGGCTGGTGTCAGTTCTCTGGAACCCAGCTGGAGAGGAAGGTCAGGCAATAAGCTTCAGAGCAGCACTTCTCAGAACGGGGGAATATTTTGGCAGAAGGACTGTGGGAGACTACCAAGGAAGTTCCTGAAACCAAGTCCTTTACACGTGGTTGCCAGCAAGGTCTAGGGGAGCAGGCAATGCCCTTTAGCCTACTGGCTGGCACTCAAGAGGGCCATTTGCAGGTAGTCACATAGTATGAGTGCTCAACAAAGAGAACAGAGCAGGTGGAGATAAATCCATACTTACGTGCCTGCAGGAGCACCAGACTTTCAATCTGCCCATTTCCAGGAAGCATGAGGCTGCTTTCCATGTCACCAGCCCTGGTTGTGTTTGGCCCCACTCCCAGGTAGGACCATATCTGTAGGCGGCAGACCCCATTACAAGATCTGGGTATGGGAGTGGGAAAGGAGGGGATGTGGACCAGATTATATGAACTCTGAGGCCCAAGCTCGGCCATCTCATGATTTCGTGCCCACTTTTGCAGCTTCAACACCTGATACCTCCCAGTGCAGTCGAGTGGTGTTATTTCTGCCTGGATTCCTGCATTCTTCCCATATCCCAGCTCCTGTGACATCTGATGACTTCAGACAGGGCCTTTGTTGTCTTTTAAATGGATCCTTTTTGGTCCTATTGAACCCAAAATGTGTTTCGTACCCTAGAATTCACCAAGCTCCAGATTTTCAACTTGGAATTTCTTAGTCTCTACTCATTTATTTGCTGCCTCCAAAAAAAAGTGAATTTCCAGCCCACTCACACCCTCAGTCTCCTGGGTGATTGCCCCTCTGGGACCCTGGGAAGGATTTGCTTCTTGGGCCCTAGTGAGGCAGGTGGCAAGCTTCCTAAATTGAGTTTCTTTTTTTTTTCTCTTCCATTTGTGTCTCTCCTCCAGACTCCCTGTGGTCCTGGGATTACTCATGTCTTCCTTGATAATTTCTGTTCACTTTTTTTTTTTTTCTGGAGTATCTATTTATTTATTTATTTATTATTTATTTATTTATGGCTGTGTTGGGTCTTCGTTTCTGTGCGAGGACTTTCTCTAGTTGCGGCGAGCGGGAGCCACTCTTCATCGCGGTGCGCGGGCCTCTATCGTGGCCTCTCTTGTTGCGGAGCACAGGCTCCAGACGCGCAGGCTCAGTAATTGTGGCTCACGGGCGCTAAATCCCAGCTGCTCCGCGGCATGTGGGATCTTCCCAGACCAGGGCTCGAACCCGTGTCCCCTGCATTGGCAGGCAGATTCTCAACCACTGCACCACCAGGGAAGCCCCTGTTCACTTTGTTTTGTGGACAACATTCTGATCCACCCGGGGCAGACCCAATGTGACCCAGACTGTATGGCCACGCACCTCCCTTGCCGGCCATTGTCTGTGATATTTATTTTGCATTTTTTGTAGTCAAAGCCCTACATTCAATGTAAAGGTTGTGTTCTTTCTGATTTCAGCTATTTCCATTCTCTAGGAGCCTCCAGACTGAACTTTAAGAGTTTTCTGTAACTTCATCAGCTTTGCCTTTAAAGACTCAGTCTAACGCTGAGTAAACACTCTGGCCTCTGGGATGCGTGTCTCCTAGCCTTGGGGATTAGACCATGTGCCCGTATTTTCCAGCCTTGATTATCCTAGATTTTCTTTTCTTTTCTTCCCCCCTCCCCTAAGGCTTCATTACTTCCCATTTGTCCACATCTCTCTTCTCCGTTTTTCTTGTTAAGGACAGATTTAGAAAATGAGATTAGTCTCGTGACTATTTTGGAGTCATCATTAATTTTTGTCCCTCTTCATGCTTTAGCAGGCTGGCAGTCTCGTATCTCTTCCTGGTTTCTTCTCGATGGCTTTGCGAAAGTCTCTTTCATTCCTGCGTTAACCCTTTTGTCTCTCGGGGCTTGCCTTGGTTTTGAGGAGCCTCTGCCTTTTCTGGGTGGCCTTCTAGGTGATGCAGCCATCGTGACTATTCTGGGTTGGAAGGGCATTGGGTCTCCCAGAGCAGGGGTAAGCCATGTGCTACCCCTGACCTAAGCCATGGCAGTCCCCTGGCTGCCACTAGGGGCTGCTCCCCACATTCACCTTGAAACCCACCTGAGGAGTCCAGGTTAGACCTGAAATACACTTTGGAGAGGTATGTCTCTCCCCAGTGCTGTGCAAACTCTAGGTCTTATTACATCATGCTTCTTTCATATTAATTGCAGGTTTGAAGAATGAATGAACGAATGAATGAATGAGGGAGTAAATGAATGAGTGAAAACAGCATGTACTTTGGAGGTGACACTGAATCTCCAGCTTTGCCAACTCTTTTACTTTGTGTTCTCGGCCAAGGAATTACGTCTCAGTATCCTTCCCAGGACACTGGGAACGAATTCCTACCCTACGGGCCTTTCTGTGAGGATTGAAAGAGTGAACATACAGCACGTCCCCTAGTGGCTGCCCGTGGTAGGTGCTCAGTAAACAGTCCGTCCTTACCCTGGAAGCTATTACAGAAGCTCAGAAGTTCAGTCCTTGTTTAAGGCGTTTGGAAGCCCAAGCTCTAAACAGGTGGATCTTAGGCTTCTCTGGAATTCTAACCCAGTATGTGGGGAAACCAGAAACTCAAGGGTAAGGGAGTTAGAAAGTTGTGTTGAGATGCTGGTTGGAGCCAGTGGATGCCACCCCAGCCCCTGTCTTCTGGGGCAGTCTCAAGGCCATGCACACTTGCCAGCTCATAGGATGTATTAGTATAATGTTATTGCCAGGGAGGGGGCTTTATTAGTGTTCTATTGCCATTCTCAACAAAGGAATTGAAACAGAAAAAGGGGTGGTAGTGACGTGGGGTCAGGCACGTGGGGCCGTGTAAGAGCCGGATTTAGAGCATGTAACTCTCTGGATCCTAAGTCTCCATTGCTGCTTCTTCAGCCCTGTGTCCCATCCTTTTCCCTGATAGATGTTTCCATGGGTCTGTTCATGTCTCCATTGCAGAGTTTACACCTGCATCTCTTTAATGTGGTTAAGACTCTGGCTTGATTTGTGATTTTGAAGCCTCTGCCCAGAATAACTCCTATCCTATTTGCATTTAGCCAGGGCTAGTGTATTCAGCCAGAGGAGCGGAATTCTCTCGAGCTCTGCCCATGCCTGTGGCGTAAGGCACCCTTTAGGGCCACGTGCTTCTCTCTGCAAGATGGTGGACTGGTTGCCTGTGGCTGCATCTGTCTTGCCTAAGCTGGGGCTTTTGCTAACAACTGGAGTTACCCAGCGTTGGGCTTTGGGGAGGTCATTTCAGTTCATTTGACTTTACAGAGTGATGAGGCCCCAGGAGTCCTCAGGGACCCTACGATGGGCCTGATGGGAACCTGAACCCAGAGCCCAAGCCTTCGAGGGCGTGGTGGTCTGGCCCTTCTGCTGCTCCTCATGCCCTGGTGACGGTCAACATATTGCTACAAGGAAGTAGAGCTACTGCAGAACTGTTCTCTTTAGATAGCAAACAGGAGACCTCCTCTTCTACACGTGTGTCTTCGTCTATAAAATGGGTCCAATCCTGCTGTCTGCATGTCCCCCCAGAGGGTTATGGTGAGGGTTGAGTGCATAGTGTTGGGAAAGGACTTTGACGAGAGTGGAACCTGAGCATCTGACAGGATATTCAAGGGGACGTTGTGTCTGTAATTGATTTCCTGGGTTTGGACAGACGATACTGGGTTGTCATCTCCTTGCCAACCTCCTGGGAGCTTGGGACCACGAGCAGATGCTGCCGTGGGACGTGGTGAGGGGACCTCACCCAAATACCAAAATCTGGGAAAACATGACCAAAACATTTTATCCTCTTGGGTTTAGCTAAAAATAGAGGCAAAAAAGGAACTCTGACTCGGTTTGGTGATCACGTTATAAGGATTTTGTAAAGAGTGTTGCTGACGCAGATGACGTCAGCCTCATCCCAAGACAAGCAACCCTGAGCCTGGCATTTAACCACTGATGTTTTGTGTCTAAGAGTCCCGTGAAGTCCACTCCCACAGGGTTATGTAGCATTTTCCCAAGACATGCATTCATTAATTCCCACCAGATACGTCTGTTGAGGTCCTACTGTGTCCCAGGCAAAGCTGCCAAGGTAAATTACACTTAGGTCTTTGGCTTCCGGGGGCGAGAGAGAGAGGCAAAGGGTAGAGGCAGTTACTCTTCAGTGTGATGGGGACTGAGGGCTCCTGAGGAGCATTTGGCAAAGGCAGGTGTTGCATCTTTGTGGGGGGCAATTGTAGCAGGGAAGGCCCCCTGGGGTGATGACAGACAACCTGAAACCTGAGGGTGGGTGGGAGTCAGCAGCTGAAAGAGCTTGGTGGGGGGGCTGGGTGGTGGGGTACTGGGCGAGGACTATTCCAGGTAGAGGGAACTTCGTTCTGTATGTCCAGAGGCTTGGCAGTGAAAGAGGAAGTATGATGTGCTTGAGGGACCACAGGCCCCCACTGAACCTGAAATCAGGCTCACAGCATGACTCCCGCCATCATCTTGCCTTCTGGGCCTTAAGTAGGCAGTACTAAAAGGTTAGAATCTTGCTTCCAGCTCTCCTGTCTCCCAGGGTGGTCCTCTGATCTAGGACCTCTGTCGCTAAGGCAGCAGAGCTCTGGGGAGTTGTTCACGTCAGGGAGAGCCAGAAGAGGAGGGGAAGCCAGGGCTGCAGGACAGACCCCCCCCCCGCCCCGTGTGCCCCACTTGCTGCCAGGCAGTAGGTGTCTGATGCCTCCTCACCTCCTTCCAGAGGGAGGGCTTCGTGCTTCCCTGCCCAGGGCCCCAGTCTCTTTTATACACCAGTGTCCCAAGAGGTCTCCCCAGAGCTGTCATTCTTAACCCCATCCCAGATTGTTTAAATATTTCAATCGGATCCTCGTGAACGTGCCTCTGATGCTCCTGGGCTAAGAGCCAGATTCCCTCAGTCTACCAGGTGAGCATGCAGCCGGGACAGAGACCTGGGTGGGACAGCGCGGTACAGGCCTGGGACCAGCCTCGGGACCTGTCCCAAGGGCTCTCCACCAACATCTCCCACGCTACCTCTTCTACTCCCTGCTCCCACTGCACTGCGCATCCCTCCAAGCCTCCATCGTCTGTGCTGATCCCTCGGGGTGGAAGGCTTTCATCCCTCCCCCAGGCTCTTTAGTTACTGCCTACCCCTCCTTCCAGTTTCAGCCCAAGGATCGGTTGAAAGCTTTCTGTGACCCCCCACCAACCGCCGCCATAGATGCTGTTCCCATCACTCTTCTTAGGTCCCTGTTCTTTTTCTTCTATGGCACCTGTCTCACAAAATGTATGTTTGCATTTAATAATTATCTTTCAATTATGTGATGTTTGTTGTCCCTGCTGGGCTGAAAGCTCCCTGAAGATAGGCATCCTGCCTCTCTCTTCTGCCACCCAGTACCCAGTACTTGGCAAGCGCTGGGACGTGGCAGACACATCAGTGGATGAATGAACGGGTGACTCGATGGAAGAGCTGCACGGTCGTTTGTTTCCTTTTTCTCATTGGGTAGATCCGAAGCCCAAAGGCCTTCAGGGCAATAGAAAGTAGGCTTCTGCCTTTGAGAGGTTGGACAACCTCCCCTGATGCTTGTTGAGTTTGGTTCCATACCGTGTCCGTGCCGCTCAGAGCCAGTTGCCCCCAGAAATGCCTGCTCCACAGGGGAAATAAGGGGCTGACCTCACTCACCCACCCAGCCACCGCAGTGTTTTCCTCCAAGAATGAAAGGGCACCTTAGTTCCTCATCCTTTTCCATACCTGGAGAGCCTGGCTGTGGCCCAGGGGGCAGGTAGCTTATCCCTTCCACGTGGCAGTGGGGCTGCCCTTCTGAGTGCCAGCTGTCCGTCTGCGATCAGGAGCCTCTGCCGATGCCAGCAAGGGCAGTGTTTGCAAAGAGCAACTGTGTGCTCCTTATTTATTGTGAGGAAAAGAAAACAACTTAAGGCCTTGTAATTACACAGCCAGGCATGTTCTTAAATAAAGCTTAAGCATTCAGAACTCCATTTAGAATATTAACAATTGCATTCCCCAGCAGCCTTCTCTCTTTCTACTCTTTCCCTCTCCTCCCATCCTTCCTTACTCCTTTTCCCCTCTGTCTCTCTCATTGATGCAGGTCTCCGCTGGGACCTCAGCAATCTCTGGAAAGCCTCGCCCCCCGGCTATGACTGGGCATACTTGCGAGCCCAGTCTTTTTAAAGATCATCAACAGCATTTCTTTCCTTTCTTTCTTTCTTTCTTCCTTCCTTCCTTCCTGCCTGCCTGCATTGGGTCTTCATTGCTGTGCGTGGGCTTTCTTCTCTGGTTGTGGCGAGCGGGGGCTACTCTTCACTGCGGTGCGTGGGCTTCTCATTGCAGTGGCTTCTCTTGTTGCAGAGCTCGGGCTCTAGGCACGCGGGCTTCAGTAGTCGTGGCACGCAGGCTCAGTAGTTGTGGCTCGCGGGCTCTAGAGCGCAGGCTCAGTAGTTGTCGTGCACAGGCTTAGTTGTTCCGTGGCATGTGGAATCTTCCCGGACCAGGGCTCAAACCTGTGTCCCTGCATTGGCAGGCGGATTCTTAACCAATGCGCCACCAGGGAAGCCCGACAGCATTTCTTAAGTGATTTCAAAAGGCATGGGGCTGTGCTAAGATTTTCTTGACCACGCCCCCCATCCCCATTTGTGTTAAGTCTTGAGAAGAGGGTAATGTTGTGTTGAGGACACGAGGATTGGAGTCATTCATAAGTGGGCTCCATTCCCAGCTTGACTGCTGACCAGCTACAAGACTTTGGTCAAGTTCATCTAATCTCTTTGAGCTGATCCTTTCTCTGGCGATAAAATCATCTCCATCATAGGCTGGTCTTGGGACTTGGATGAGGTCATGCATTTGAAGTCCTGTCATATAGCAAGTTCTTTCCAGATACTAGGTCTTTTCTTTGCTATAGCTCTAGATCATACCAGAATTTTATGGAGTTTATGTCTGTTGTCCTGGACCCACACTTTCATTGATGTACCTAGAACATGCTAGGCACCTAATAGGTCTCCCCAAGTATCTGTGAAATGAGTTGGATCTGTCTTTGTGGGGCCCTGAAAGTGGACATAGAAAAGGGCTGTCACTGTTGTGCACGGTTTACTGTTATGAGAGGCCCAACGACATGTTTCCTCTTATGACTACTGCCCAATTCTTTGAATAATATGCTCTCATAACCAACATGGCTACAGGGCTTTATAAACCACTTCTCAAAAGTACCATCTCATTTAACATGTAGTGTTAAGGTGAAGTAGCAATTACTGTCATCCTCATTTTATTGCTGAGGAAACAGAGAGTGGATTACCCAAGGCCACATAGCTAGAAGCAGTGAAGTATAGATCAGGACCTGGGTCTGACTCCAAGCTCTCTGTCTTTTCTGCTACACTGGGCTGTTTCCTAAGTCAACGCTGACCCCCCGGGTGGGGACTCACCTGGTTTCTGGACCTTGGGGTCTTAATGCTGCTCTGAGACTTACCATAGATTCATTACCACCTGCTCTTTCTTCTAGTTTCCTTTCCTGTGACATGGGAAACACATACCTACACTGGTTTTACTGGCAATATGATAGTAGTTGGATCATTGCCAGAAACTAACTCCAAAGTAGTTTGAAAACATATAGGTTAAACATATAGGTTAACAATCTATATTAGATGATTGTATGGATGATGCTATGAAGGGCCTTGTTAAATGCAGGTAACAGGTGCTCTGGAAATGTCTCCCTGTGGCCAGTGCTGTGACTTGGGGGAGGGAGGAGGAATGGAGATACTAAGACAGGACTTGGTCCAGGTACAGTTGAAATGTTCAATCTAGTTGGGAAGATAAAATTAGCTTTCTTAGGCCAGAGATGCCAAAATGCTAACATCTGCTGTTTGGTGCTGAGCATACCAGGCAGAGAGATTCTTGTGTCCCAGGGATGCTGGGGAAGGATTCAAGAAGGACATGGGTCTTAAATATGTCTTTGAAGGAAGACATACAACATTATATAGGAAGAGGGAGAAAACTCATAGGTTGTGTGTGTGTGTGTGTGTGTGTGTGTGTGCATTTGCAAGCAAACAGGGAACAAAGCCAAGAGAAAAAGAGAAGAAATATTTATCGTGC